>NC_034599.1:26681473-26691720 GCF_900095145.1 Mus pahari
TGTCTCTCTGTCTCTCTCTCTCTCACTCACACACACACACACACACACACACACACACACACACACACACACACACACACACACTGGTTTTACAGGAACCCAGGATAGACAGTAGGCTGATGAGGAAGCAAAATTTAATGACTGCGACAAGAGCCAGGGTGCCTTTAAAGAGGGAAGAAGACTCAGAAAATGCACAAGAGGGCTTCCAAGGCATGATGTCCTGTGATCTGAGGATAGGTGGGAAGTGAGGAATGCTTGAGACATTAAAGTTGTTTTTGGAGGGCAATATTACAAAGATTAACAACTAACACATACACATAAAGTCCACAGCTTTCCTACTTTGTGCACACATACTTCTGATAAAACCATAGACCAGAGCTGACACTGGCCTAGGCATTTCACAGATAGAGAGACCAAGGCCCCAGGGAGCTGAGTGTTCAACAGCACACACAAGACCTGTGCTTCCTGACCCTAACAGGACCCTCAACGTTTCAACCTCAGACCAATCAGTATTTTCTTATATTCCCCACATTGCACTATCTCGAACTTTCTCTGGGGCAACCATGCTAATGGATCCTTTAAAGAGATTTTCTCATCATTGCTTTTCTGAGATTCTATATACATTGGTGTGTGGATAATTATTTTTGTATTTCTGCTTCTTAGGGTTCCTTTTCCTTTTAAAATATGGTTTCTATATTTTAACGCTTTAGACAATTAACAATTATCCTTGACTATTATATCTTAAAATATTGATTCTGCCCATTCTGCTTTTTATTCTTTCATATTATTTTTGGCAATTTTTAAGTTTTCTTGGATACATTTTAAAAATATAAATCTTACTTGCACACTAATACTTCGGTTTTACCTTGGACACACTATTATTATTAAAGCCTGTATCTTCAACAAATAGTTTTTACATGCACTGGGTACATATTTTGAGAGAGAGAGAGAGAGAGAGAGAGAGAGAGAGAGAGAGAGAGAGAGAGTGTGTGTGTGTGTGTGTGTGTGTGTGTGTGTGTAGTGTGTGTATGTGTATGTATGTTTCCTCCACCTTGACATAATGTTATTCTGGGAAGAAGGAAGCTCACATGACAAAATGCCTCTATCAGATTTGCCCATAGGCAAGCCTCTAGGGGCATTTTCTTGATTAATAAATTAATGTGGGAGGTCCCAGCTCACTGGGGACAGTGCCACTCCTGGAAGGTGGTCTTAAGTTATACAGAAAAGCAGGCCAGTAACCAATATTCCTCCGTGGTTGCTGCTTCAGTTCCTGTCTCCCCGTCCTGAGTTTCTACCTCACTTCTCTGAATAATGAACTACAACCATGAGATGAAACAACTGTCTCCTCCTCCAAGTTGCTTTGTGCCATTATTTCTGTCACAGCAGTAGAAAGCACATTAAGACGCCGTGTCTATCACTTACCTGTATATTTTCATTGTCTTCTTTCTCCTTGTGTTCTGTTTCTTCTTGTGTCTGGTTGGTGTTTATTGGCTGGTGAATAATGGTATATGAGATCATAGAATCTCTGGATGATGTTTTTCTCACACCGGAGAACATTCATCCTATTCTCTGATAGACATAGACGTTGAGGTCATCCAAGAAGAATTGAGCTGAGGCGTGTTTGCAATCTTTATACCACTCTACTGCTGCTTTACTCCCATTCCTGGTATGCAGATTGCTAGTGAACCTAGCGAGGTCAGGTGTACTCATGAGGTACATCCCACACTTGAAAGAGCACTGAAAAATACAGTTTGGGACCAGCCAGCAGAGCCATAGGGGTTGGACCGCTTACCCTCAGTGAAAGCATTGCTTCAGTTTTTCAGCAGTTTTCATATTAATTTACTCTCTGGCTTTACGAGCCCTGTTCTGGCCCATCTTGTACTTCTCTAGAACTGAGCCTAGTCCATTCAAGGATTAAAGGGCATGACATAAGATAAAACAGCAGGAAGGAGCTAACCTCACTCTTTTATAAAGACACCACGCCTAGCCTCACGGTCCAATCATAATACTGCAGCCTGGTGGCTTAGCCTTCAGCACATGGCTTTGGGAGACATTTAAGATCTATACCCTAACATTATTCCCCCGATTCACAAAAGCTCATGGCCATCCCATAACATAAAATATATTTAGTACATTTCCAAGAATTCCCGAAGTCTCAATAGGGCCAGCATTGCTTCAACGTCTCTGGCCTGTTCCACAACTCAAGGATCTGTGTACCTCTCTCTTCTGAATTTAACATCCCCTCCTAGAGGTAAGGGGGAAACTTACAAGGGTCAGAAACTTCCTAAGACTTAAAATGTTCATTAAAACCCCTTCTCTAAGATATGTAAATTCAAGACAGTAACAATTCCTGGGAAGAGAAGATGGCCGAACAAGTGGAAGTGCTTGCAACTCATTCAAAGGTATCCAGGGACCTGGCACCTTGTGGTGGAGTAGCTTTTCAGTAATATGGCTGCTTCGGTTCATCTGTGCTGCTCACCAATCCTCCTGTAAGAAAGCCTAAAAACCTCAGCTACACACTAAGCTAGACTTGGGTAGAATCACTTCTCTAGTCTGTCATCTGTGCCACGTTGGGGTGAATAGGTGGCTTTGTTTTGTTTTGTTTTGTTTTGTTTTCATGCCTCCCTAGGAAAATTCACACAACACAAGGTAAACACAATCATCAGCTTTGCTAAAAACCAAGAGAATCACATGCTTCCCACACACATGGGCACATGGGAATGTCTCCATTGCAAATGGGAGAAGTAGGGAGAGAGAAGGGAAGGGTCGGACTGAAACATGGCTAGAGCTGTACAGGGCAAACTTGAAGCCCTGCAGCTCTGGATCTGGGATCCTAGGCTCGGAGGATCTGGATGTAAGCTCACAAAGACTCCTCAAGGCCTGCCACTACAGGTTAACTGGCTTCAGCTCTCATGGCCTTCCTCGTAGGCTGGCTCTGCTCATGGCCTGCAGCTTCCCTCAGCAGACATTCCACATTCCTGGCCTCTAGCTGGGTTTCCACTACAGCTGCGGCTCCACTCTCATAGGAACACACCTTGTCCTTTCAGAGGTTGTTTGCAACAACGCTAACCCCACATACTGTCTGACCTTCCAGGATCTTGGAAGCCACTCTGACCTCATCTTTGTATTGTACATTCGTACCTAAACCTACACAATCTGGACACCGCTGAGGTCTACCATTGGCTCGAACTGTAATCAAGACTGTTTGGGCCATGACTGAGGTAGTCTCTAAGTGTCTGGATGGCTGAACACTTGGGTAACAAATCCCAGAGGAACAATTCCACAGGCAGCCCTGTGCAATCAGTATGCTATGGAGCTCGAGTTGCAAACAAAAATTCATGAGTCTTGAGTGGTTGCTATCTTGCTAATTCCTGAGATGTTCTGGAATCATTTCCTATTATTCTATGTAAAGAGGTGGCTTTTTCTTACTCATTTAGAATCCCATACATGTAGACCATACATTTAAATTAGTCCCAACCCACCCACCTCAACTCCTCCTAGTGCCTCTATACCATGTCCTCACCTGGCTTCATGCCCTCTTTTCATAACCTTCTAGCTCCAGTCAGTGCTGTCTGTGTGTGCCTGGGCATAGGGCTATAGACATCTCTTTGGCAACTGCACATGCTCTCTTTCTGCTGGACTTCTAGCTTTTTAGCTCTTTCTGCCTTGCTTCCACCTCCCATTCTCACTGTAAACATAGCGAAATGTATCCAGTAACACCCACACCACTGCTTCTTTGAAATTTCCTCTGCCAGAAGAATCGAGTCTGTCACCTTTAAACTCAGCCTCACATAAAATAGGAACTATGAAACAGGCAGATAAAAACAAATTCCTCATCAGAATTCAACCTGCAGGTCTCTAGTTCAGTTCCCAGTAGAGTCTTCATTTGTATCTGAAACCTGGGCGGCATAGACTTTTCTCTCTCCACATTCCTCATGACATGCTAGTCTTTGAGACGCCCACCACGGTAGCCCATGTTCCACCTGTAGCATGCTAGGCATTTTCTAGTTTGTATCCTTAAGCTTTTCCAACTTCCTCCTGCCTACTAAATCCAAAGGCTCCTGAACCATGTCATCAGGTATATTCACAGGAACAACCCTACTTGGGTCTGTCGCAACCTTCTATTTGTTAACATTCTACTGCCATGACAAAAGTCTCAAGCTCCCTAATGCTGTGACACTTTAATATAGTTCCTCATGTCCTGGTGACCCTGGACCATAAAATTATTTTTATTGTTACTTCATAACCAATTTTGCTACTGTTATGAATCATGAGGTATATATCTGTTTTCTGATGATCTTAGGCAATCCCTGTGAAAAGGCCATTTACTGCTCTAATTCCCCCAAAAGGGGTTGTGACCCACAGTTGAGGAACCGCAGATCTAATAATTTATATTTTCTAAATAATTTAGAAAAGGTGATTTGTTTTGGCACAATACTTTAAAGGTTCCTTATACGTGTGGCTTTTTAGCTCATGGGGAGGCAGTACATCACGGTGGGAGTTACTTCATGGTAGTTGGGAAGCAAAGAAAGAGACAGCATAGAGGGGGCTAGGGGTCTTCATGGCTCTTCTGTGACCTAGTTTCCTTACCCAAGGCCTCTTCCTAAAGGTTTCACCAACTCCCAATGGTAACAGTAGTCTCCAGCAACCAAACACTTGTTTAGCGCATAGCTTTGAGGGACATTTAAGACATGAGGAATCGTAGCACTTCTTCCTTGGACTCCAGGGCTACTTCACCTCATCCCTGATCTCCTGTGCAGATTTCCACACAACCTATCTATTACTACCTCTTTACCCAATTTTCTACTGTAACCCGAACCTTCTTTCTCCATTGTGACATGCTGCCCTAGAAATCGTATATTCTTGGGCTGGCCAGGTGGCTTAGAGTTTGAGGCACCTGCCACCAAGCCTGACAACTTGCATGTAATCCCAACACACCCACACAGTAGAAGGAGAAAATATCTCCAGAGGGGGGCAGGCTGTGGCTTTCACCCCAGTTCCATTATTTCCTTGGGAAATTCACATGTTTTCTAGGTGACAAGGCAAAGGAAGTAGATTTTGCTTAGTGAGTTGTTGCAGGGATAAGGGGTAAGGGATGTGATTTGTTCAAAAGACCCAGCCAGAGCTGGATTTTCTCCTTCTCCTACTGATACTGAGGCCCACTCTTCTGCTCACACTCACTCCCTCCTCCTTTCATCCCTTCCCCTCTTCCTGCCCGGGTAAGAGTTTCAGGAAAGACCTCTGGGGCTCTAGCCTTGCCTGTCTTATTGACCTGTAGCAGGACTTTAAGCCAATCATGTGCTCTCCCCAAGCCTCAGTCCCTTCCTCCATAAAGCCAGTCACCCCGGTAGACTTTCTCCAAACTCCCTGAGACAAGCACTGATGTGAAGCTAGTCTGAACCGAGGCTTAGTCAACTCTGCCTAGAGTGACAGTTCTTTCTGCTTTTTCCACATACCATTGCCTTGTTGGAACATGTCTCTTCTGTCTTTATTTTTGCTCTTCACATTAAAAAATGTTTATCCATGAGGATTTATGTCAGAATGACAGGGGGCAGGGTGGTGAAATTCCTTACACATGTTGATGAGAGAGTTTTAGCTCCATAAGAGCAAAAATGTTGCCCTGGAGGGGAAAACTGTCCTTTGGGGAGGTTGTGTCCTTTCCAGCTCTATCCCATAAGTGCCTGGTGACTTAGCTAAGCTAAGTTCATGACACATTAACTACAACCTTCCTTCCTTCCTTCCCTGATATAAACTTAAAAATTACACAAAAATATTTAACCCACATTTGCTCCAGTCATTGGACTCAACTCAACCATTTTTGTACATGCATGTAATGTTCCTCTCAGTTGAGAATCTGTTATGTGGGAAGCACTGTGATAGATAGAACCTTAATAGAACTTAAGGTTCTAACCATGAATTAGACACAGCTGTTTCCCAGGAACTCATCATCAACTTACTCATTAAACAAGTATCTACTGTATGTGGAACGGCAGATGCTTGGAGGCAATGCCTAAGAAGTGGGAGAGGCTTGTTAGACACTAAAGCTCTGAATGGAAAAAAAAAAGAAAGCAAGAATGAGTAGAAGATATTAAACCATAGTGCAGGTCTGACAGATCCTGGGGACACAGTGGCCTGGGGGACCCAGTAGTAGACATATGAAGCAATGACTCCTCATTGGAGTTATTGCATTATGGATCCTGTGTTTGGTCCTTATATAGCTATAGAAGAGTGTCTTAGAGATGCCATAATTAATTACCATCTATTGAGAGGCATGAAACATCAGAACGTTATCCTCTTACATTTCTCGTGGCCCAAAGCCTGAAGTCCAGGCGCTGGTAGAAGCGTATTCTATCCATAGAGTCTAGGAAGATGCCTCTCTGGCTTTCTGATAGCCCCAGTCCTGTACAACACATAATTCTAATCACATGTCTTCCTTTCTGTGTATCTGTCTCTCCATCTCCTCAACTCTCTCCCTATCTTTTCAATTTTCTGTTTTACATGTATTTTAAGGATGAAGAGATAACTCAATATATAAAAGTTCTCAGCACTAAAGCCTGGTGAGGAGAATTTGGATCCCTCAGAATCCACCAAAATACCAGAAACAGTAGCAATGGCATCTCTCTTCCTAGCAGGCTTCCAGGAAATGAGAGCCAGAGACCAGAAAAATCTCCAGATGTCTTCAGGCCAGGCAACCTAGCATCTGTGGCAGCAAAGAGACCTGATCTCAAATAAGGTAGACATGTGAGGGTCCATATCCAGGCTGTCCTCTGGACTACTTATGTACCTACACGCACGCATGTGCACAAACACACACACACACAGAGACAGAGAGAGACAGAGACACAGGGAGACAGACACAAACAGACACAGACAGACAGAGACGGAGATAGAAGACTAATTTCAGGTTCTGAGAAATTGAGAGGAAGGTATAATGACTCCTGTGCCCATCTTGTCCCACATGCATAGCCTTCCTCCTCCTACACAGTGGTGGTTTGACTGTGAATTGTCTTCCATAGTGCAATGCCTTTGGATATATTTTAGTTTCACTGTTTAATACTCTGCCTAATAAGCCATTAGTATTTTTCCTGTTTTGTGTAGTCCATATTAGATATATTTTCCTAAATGTTCATTAACTTCTATGCTCAACATTCCATTTTAAGTTTTTCTTCTTTTTCATACACATAATTTAATGAGTTCCATATATATAGTCTCTCAGTTTTCAGTGATCTGTGAGCATCTTAATTTGTACCTCATCAGTATATCATAATTTAACTGGAAATGGAATTCTAAGCTCATGATATTTTCCCCTTGTGACTTCTCCATTACTAATAGTTAATTGTGTAATTTCATCTGCATCCCATTCCGTGGAAAGCACAGCCCTGCTTCGTTGTGTTATGAACTTGCCATACACCAAGAAAGGGAATATTGAGGAATTGCCTCCACCAGATTGGCCTGTGGACATGTCTGTGGAACATCTTTATTGATAATTGACACAGGAGGTTCCAGTTCTCTGTGGGGCAGTTTCATCCCTAGTCGGGTGAGCCTGGGCTGTATAAGAAATGTAGGTTAGCAAGGCAGGGATGTTAAGCTGATTAGCAGCATCCCTCCATGTCTCTGTTTTGAGTTCCTGCCTTGAGCTCTTGACTTGGCTCCCCTTGACTGTACCCAAGAAGATTAAATAAGCCCTGTCTCTCCCCAGCTCGCTTTTGTCCATGGTGTTCATCACAGCAACAGAAACCAAATGATAGCATGTTAACTCCTTCTCTAGATGTTTTTAACGTGTTTGGTGTTTTCTTTATTATTCTATAGCTTTACCATACTGAACCTGAGTGTGTGTTTTTAGACAGGACCTTATGTTGTCCAGGTCATCCTAAAACTGATTCCTGTGGCGTTCTGGGCTATTGTGCCTTCTTTATTTATCCTTTTTTTCTACGTGTTGTGTCCAGGTTCATATATATCTCTTCTGTAATGATTTATTTGATTGTTGCCACTTCATAATTTCTCTGTTGTTTCCGTCTATAACCCATGATAACACTTGGCATTCTTGGTCTAGTCGGTGTGTCTACTAGCCTCATCTAGGTTATTATTTCTAGGTTCTCTTTGATTACTTTCACTCAGTTCCAGATAACTAGTTCTTTCTCAAAATAACTTCGAAAGCACATGGCTCATTTAAATCTAAGTGATGGCAGAGAGAGTGACAGCCTGAACAGGACCTGCATAAGTTTAAGTCAGAAAAAAAAATCTGTAGTGTGAAATATTAAAAAGCAATCCACACTATCACAGGCAAGGCACTGGTAGACCTCATCTCGTGGAGACTCTCTGACCCAGAGCTCCAACATCTCTGCTCGCTAAGTTCACTGCCATGTCAGCCCCATGCTTCTAAACTCCCATGGCCTTTTGGGGTGCAATCCTTGCAAATCCATGCTTTGCCACAGTACATTTCTCTCTGGAACCCATTTGAGAAGCACATAAAGGAAAACACCACACAAATTTACTTCAGAATCAACAGGTGACAGACCCTAAGAACTTTTGTAGTCCCACACCCTCCTTACAACTTCCCCTCCTGCCCGGGGTCAAGGCTAGGCCAGGTTCTATTCTCCACCCACAGGAACATTCTTGAGTAAAAAATTCTCAGAATGGATTGATTGATAGTTACCTGGCCCTCTGAAAAGTCCCAGGTAGAGTTCAAATGTGTGCCATGCTTGCTAGCCAATAGATTTAAAGATCAATACGCATAGCCAGTAAGTTTGAACTGTAACCTTGCTGATGTAACCTGTGCCCCTAAAGAGGATAAGAACTGCTTGTCCTAGTCATTTGGGGTCGCCTTCTTGTCACTCACCTAGAGGGACTGATTGAGGGTTGACCCTGACACAACAAACAATAAACCTCTTGCTTTTGCATCAGTCTGTGTCTCAGTGTCTCACTTAGGGGCATCTCAAGTACCACAGACTGAGGGTTGGGGGGGTCTTACATTTGGGGGCTCATCCAAGATTCGAGGAGACCCCCTCCTCCCCCAGTGACCACTGACTAGGCTGACTGGAGGGGAAAAGACCCTGCGATAGCAACAGGCGCCTAAGTAAGTGTTTGTCTCTCTGTCTTCTGCTTTTACTTTTGGCTCACGAGCATGGTGTCTGCTAGAAAGCTTCTGGCCTGGTGTGGTCAGGAGGGTGCTTCAGCCCCACCCTCTCCCCGGAGGGAGTGAAGAGGACTCAGCTCCTCATAGGTTCTGGCTATCAGGAAAGGAGGACAGCAGGTTTCCCCTGACTAGACCTGCCTGGGACTTTAATACAGCAGAAGGTAAGGGGCACCTGAAGGTTTTACCATCAGGCTCCATTGGCAGGTCTCAAGGGGATTGCACGACGACCCATCAAGGTATTTGGGGTTAGACAGGGATCAGATGAGTCCCCTGCTGCTTTTCTAGAGTGACTCATGAAAGCATTCTGTCAATATACACCCTATGACCCCAGCAGCGAGGAGCACAGCGTTACTGTGACTATTGCTTTTATAGACCAGACTAGTGGAGACATCAGGAAAAGGCTTCAAAGGCTAGAGTGACTACAGGATGTGTCATTGAGGGATTTAATGCAGGACTACAGTAGTTAGGGAAAGCAGAAAAGAGAGACTCCAACCAAAGAGAGACAGAGAACACCTTGAAAAGGACCAGTGCACATATTGCAAGGAGAGGGGTCACTGGGCACTGGGTTAGAGTACTCTAACAAATGGAATCTGGGGGCAGGAAACCCCAGGCTTTGGAAAAGTGCCCCCCAAACCCGGCCAACAACAAAGGTGTTAGCCCTGGGGGAAGACAGCAATTAGGGAGGATGGGGTTCTGATCCCCTCCCTGAGCCCAGGATAACTCTGAGAGTGGAGGGGAAACCCATTCAATTCCTACTGACACAGGGGTTCAATACTCAGTCCTCCTCCAAACCAATGGCCCCGTTTCCAAGAAAAAAATCATGGGTCCAAGGAGCCACTGGCACCAAAATGTATTCATGGACTACCTGAAGAACAGTGGACCTAGGGATGGGTCACGTATCTTATCCATTTATGGTCATTCCAGGCTATCCCTACCCTCTGTTCGGGTGAGACTTATTATCCAAGATGAGGGCCCAGATATACTTCCTGCCCAATGGGCCACAACTAACTGGCCTAAAAGGAGAGGCCACGTGTCTTAGTCAGGGTTTCTATTCCTGAACAAACATCATGAACAAGAAGCAAGTTGGGGAGGAAAGGGTTTATGCGGCTTA
>NC_034599.1:26695758-26710928 GCF_900095145.1 Mus pahari
AAAAGAAATAAAAAAAAAAAAAAAAAAAAAAGCAGGAAATCTTGGATCTCTTGAGTGCCCTGATAAAGTCAGCAACTGTGAGTATTATTCATTGCCCAGGACATCAGAAGGGAAGAGACTCAGTGGCCTGGGGCAATAACCAGGCAGATCAAGTTGTTCCAAAAGTGGCTATGCAAGAGCCTATCCCAATTATGGGCTTGCAAGAGACACCTGCTGGGAAATGGGACTGGGCTAAAGGATGACCTTACTTAAAATATACTGAAGAAGAAAGGACTCAGATTGCTAGCCACCTTACCAACTATTACCTAGGGAAGGAAGGGCAAACGAGAACCCAAGAAGGAAAAGCTACACTCCCCAGAAAGCAAGCAAAAGACTTAGTAGTCCAAATGCACAGATGGACTCAGGGGATAAAAAGCTTGTCCAAGCAGTTAAAGGATCTAACGTATAGATAATGGACCTCAGGTTTTGGGCCAGAGAGACAGTAGAACAACAGGGCAAAAGACCTAGGGGAGTATATTGGGAGGTCGATTTTACAGAAGTTAAGCTAGGAAAATGTGGTTACAAAAACCATTTAGTGTTCGTGGATGCTTTCTCTGGATGGGTTGAAGCTTTCCCCACTAAGCAGGCAACAGCTACCATGGTAGCCAAGAAGATAGCAGAGGAAATTTTCCCCGAGGTTCTGAGTGCCCAGGGTAATTGAATTGGACAATTGTCCTGCTTTTGTCTCTAAGGTAAGTCAGGGATTGGCAGAGATATTGGGGACCAATTGGAAACTCCATTGTGTGTACCATCCCCAGAGCTCAGGGCAGGTAGAGCAAATGAACAGAACCCTAAAAGAGACCTTAACTTAATTGTCTTTGGAGACTGGCGCTGACTGAGTGGTGCTCCTTCCCCTGGCTCTGTTCCAAGCCCAGAACATCCCCTACCATTTTAACCTGGCCCCTTTTGAGATCCTGTTTTGAACCCCAACTCCCTTGGTGTCCACTGGGTCCTCCCTAGAGGTATCCCAACTCACTAGTAGGAACCTCTTCTTGAGGCTCCAAGCCCTTCAGTCAACACAACATGAGATTTGACCCAAACTGTCTGCCTTAAATGCTCCAGGGATGCCAGAGACCCCTCACCATTTCCAGGCTGGTGACTGGGTCTACATAAGGAGGCATCGGGCACAGTCACTGGAACCCTGGTAGAAGGGACTCTTCCTGGTGCTGCTAGCCAATCCCACAGCCCTCAAGGTGGATGGTATTGCAGACTGGATGCATGCTTCCCATGTGAAACCTGCAGATGCCCTGCTCCCCAGGGACCCCCACTGGATGGTACAGAAGATGGGATCACTCGACCTTGATCATGACCACCTGGTGGTACCTTTGGATTCTGGTTCCTTCCCCCATCCTATGTGTCAGTCTGCCAAACCTGTTACAGCACTCACTGTGTCCCTTCTGTTGGAGTTGGGGGTGGCCGGGGCAGCCACTGGGACCTCTGCTTTGGTCTTACAAGGGAAAAATTATGACAGTCCCAAGGCAGTCATTGATTTAGATACAAAGAGAATAGAAATTTCTATCAGTCACCTTCGAGAATCATTGACTTCATTATCAGTAGCACTACAGAATAGGAGGGGATTAGACTTCACTTTTCCTCCAGCAAGGAGGGCTGTGTGCTGCCTTAGCTGAGGAGTGTTGCTTTCATATTGACCACTCTGGGGTTGTTAAAGATTCAATGGCCAAGGTAAGAGATGGGCTTGCCAAGCAGAAGAGAGAAAGAGAACAGTGTCAGGGCTGGTTCGAGTCTTGGTTTAACTCCTCCCCTTGGTTAACCACCCTCATATCCACCTTGTTAGGACCCCTAATTGTTCTCCTGCTATTGTCAACCTTTGGACCCTGCATATTAAACAAGCTTATAACCTCCATAAAAGAGAGAATAGGAGCAGGACAGAAGATGGTCCTGCACCAACAATATGAGACCCTGAGGGCAGGACCTGAAGAATATGAGTTAGTCACCCAAGACCCCTGAGCATAGCTCCAGGATTGGAGTTTGTACAAGAAAAATGGGGAATGAGGGACCCTAAGGGCTTTTTGCAGTCCCACACCCTCCTTACAGCTTCCCCCTTCTGCCTGGGGTCAAGGCTAGGTCAGGTTCCATTCTCCACCCACAGGAATATTCTTGAGTAAAAAATTCTCTGATAGTGACCTGGCCCTCTGGAAAGTCCCAGGCAGAGTTCAAATTCGTGTCATGCTTGCTAGCCAATAGATTTAAAAGTCAATACACATAGCCAATAAATTTGAACTGTAACCTTGCTGATGTAACCTGTGCCCCTAAAAAGTGTAAGAACTGCTTGTAATAGCCATTTGGGGTCACCTTCTTGTCACTTGCCTAGAGTGACTGATTGAGGGTTGACCCCAACACAATGGAAAATAAACCTCTTGCTTTTGCATTGATCTGCATCTTGGTGTCTCACTTGTTGAATCTCCAATATACCAGTTGGGCTAGACTGACTGGCCAGCAAGTCCCAGGGATACTCTTGTCTCTGCCTCTCTCTATATAGGATTATAAGTCACATGTCATTGGCTGCTATGCCTAGTTTTTTGTTTTTTGGTTTTTTTTTAAACTGGGTGCTGGGAATTCAAATGCAGATCTTCATGCTTACTTTACTAACTAACCCATCTTCCCAGCCTCAGTGCATCTGATCTCTTTCTCTCATCTGATCTCTCTCTCTCTCTCTCTCTCTCTCTCTCTCTCTCTCTCTCTCTCTCTCTCTCTCTCTCTCCCTTCCTCCCTCTCCCCCACCTCTCTTGTTCAGTGCATCTGACTTTACTTACATGGACCATACATTTACTTTACTTACATCTGACTTTTCTTACATATAGAGGTACTATACCTCTGGTTAAATCAATCAAGACCACAACATGGCCTAAAGTCATTTCAACCAATAAAACAATTATCTGGAGCTGTCGTCACACTCTTTAATGTCTGATTATGTCCCCAGTGTCTCTGGTCATCTGTACCCTATGAAATATTTTATCTGATGTTTGAAATATTTAAAATAATTCATTATCATCTAGTTTTAGTTTTCCTTCTGGCCACCTTAATTTTATAAGTATTAGTTCATATAGGGGATAAGTAGTTCTAATTTTAGAAAGAATTGACTGCCAGTATTTAAAATTATTATAACTTATCTCAGGTTAATTATTTGATTTCTCCTATTATATTTGCACTACATATTATTATTTCAGTTTGGGAAATTCACATTACCCCAGAATCACATTATAATACAGAATTATTTTTAATTCCTTCCCAACAAAATTGTCCTTTTCACATATATCAAAGATGGTTAGTGCTGGAGTAGAAACAAGCTTATGAGAAATCAGGATTCTGTAGATTTTAGGAACATAACCTTACTCTCAAGCCCATTTCTCAGCACTGGCAGTTTACAGAGTGTCATAGGCTATGGCTGTGGCTTTGAGCGTGTTTTGTGTCTGTGTGTGTATGTGTGTGTGCACATGTGTCTATGTGTGTACATGTACTTGTATGTGCATGAGTGTGTAAGTACATCCTGCTAAGCTTGTTTTTATTTTCTTTTTAATCCGCTTTTGTTGGTGGTGTACATATGGTTTTCAGGCTGACCACTCTGTATTGGACAACCAATAAATGTGCTCAACCCTCAGAGAGAGAGAACACTTACTTATTCTCCCAGAAACCATTAGTTGCTTATAGTTCTTTGTCCAGGGGAATGGGACCCCACAAACATTTTCTCTTTCAAGTTAATATGTCCATTGATATTGCCACTTTTCTGGTCTTGTTTATGCAGTCATTTCTACAAGAGACTGCTTCACAGCAGACTTCCTGGTATGCTGGCTTTTAAAATCTTTTTTGCTTCCTCTTCCTCAGGAACTATGATGTATATGTATCTGTTGGGGCTGGGCTCCATATGATTCATTGTAGTTCAAGTGATGGTTTCCATTTTCTGTAAAGAAAAGCCTATTTGATGAGGAGTAATAGCTACATGTATGTGTTTGTATAAGGGGAAGAACTATTCTTGTGTAGCAGAGCACCAGTAGCAGATTCTTTTCAAGAGACCATGACCTCACTAGGCTCAGGAAGCTGGATAGTTTTCCAATGCCACGCATGATCTTCCTTTTGTTGTGTGGGCCATGAGTCTAATTAGAGAGCGGTTGGCTGCCACTGAGATTCGAGTGCCACTTACTGCTCCTTTGTGGGTGGAGATCTTGCTATGCTGGCAATTGTGGTTCATAAGTGCTGAAGCTGGATAAGTCTATTTAATTGCTTCCTTCCCTTGGCAGCTTATATAGTATTTTCACTAACTGTGGATGCTAGACCCCAGGCCAGGGACTTTCAAGTCAGATCTGTGAGAACCATCAAAGTCCTGTGTCCTAAGCATGCAGTGTCTTCAGCAAGAGAAGCCCTCTTCCCTGCTACACCTCAATTCCTCAACCCCCCGTGAGGCAACCACAGGCTACATCCATAGTCTGTATTGTTTGGGGAGTTGGTTGGACTACCTTGACCAACCTTTCTAAAGGAGGTTTCTCATGCCTGCTACTAGGGGGTTGTGAGTGTATGGTTCTTGTGGGGAGCATTGTCAGCCCAAGTGGCTAGACTTCCCTCAAGATATATAGATATAGACATGTATTGAGATATATATTTATATAATATACTTACATACATTGTGTTTAATTTCAAGTGAGTATAAAATAAGATGACTCCTCAAGGATTTATTAAATAATCTTGGGGTTATCTGTCTTTTGTACACCCCCCCTTCTTTTGTTTTGACTTCCCTCCCTCCTCCTTCCTCCTCCCCAAGTGGAAACTCTCTCAGTTATTCAATGTACCACTTCAACTGAGGACTTGGAGCTGGAAACTGCAGGTGAGATAGAACATGTGGCCCTTGTCTTTATGGGTCTGCTTTGCCTCAGTATAGTTTTTTTTAGGTCCATCCTTTTGCCTGAAAATTTCATGATTTTGTTTTTCTTTGGAGTTGAATAGTAGTCCACTGTGTAGATGTTCCACAATTTCATTACCCATTCATCAACTGAGGAACATTTAGATTGTTTTCATTTCCTGGCCATTGTGAATAGGGTGACATAGAACATGATAAATAACACCTATGGAATAAGATGTTGAGTGCTTCGGGCATGTGCCAAGGAGTGATATAATTGGGTCATGCGGTAAATTCACTATGGGTATTTCGGTATAAGCTATGGTTGCTAACATGGAAGCCCATGTTCTTTATCCCCTTTGTAAACTACTCCCATACCATGTCCCAGGAAGTATAAATTTGTCTTTCCAGATTAGCTTTGGTTCTTCTTCATATGGAGGACCTGGGAATTTCAGGCTTTTTCTGTTTAAACTCAATTGTGTGTTTAGAAGGATGCTCATGGTATGATGGTATGTTGTCAAATGCTTTTCTCAATTGCCCTCAACGGACTCACTATGCAATTAATTCATTAATTACATAATTTTAATATATCCATTATCCATTATCCAAAAACTCTATAAAGAGGTTCCAAAGGTCATGTTTACTTCATTTAATCATTAACCCTCAAGTCATAATGTAGTATTTTATACATAGTAGGTCACAAGTAAATATTGGGGAATGGATGGAGTAAAACAAAATTTAACTGAAAAATCAATTAAGGGTGTATTTTAGTTTATAGAGGGCTTGCATCATATGCACAGGGTCCAGAGTTTGATTCCCAGCTCTCTCTGTCTCTGTCTCTGTCTCTGTCTCTGTCTCTGTCTCTCTCTCTCTCTCTCTCTCTCTCTCTCTCTCGGGGGGCGTGGAGGGGGCAATGTGTGTAGGCTTCAGAGGTTGATATGGACATCTCCCTCTGTCATTCTCTACCTTCCCCTTTAAGACAGTGCCTCTTAATGAACTTGAAACTTACCAATTTAACTAGCCTGGCTGGTCATTGAGTCTCTGGAATCTCCTATCTCTGCCTCCCCAGTGCTAGGATTATAGGTGTGCCTAGCTTTTTACAGTAATGCTGAAGATCTGAACTCAGGTCCTTATACTTGAGAAGTGAGCATTTTTTTCCAATGGGGCCGTCTCTCTAGCCTTGAATGTGAGCAGTCTGACTCCATTCCATGTTTTACCCACCAGACTGTCTTCAACCTTTTGTCACTTGCACAGCAGCATGCATTTCTTCATCTAGTTTCCTCCCTTCTGACCTCATGTGCCTGCTACCCTTCCTCTTCCCACCCCAACATTCTTCACTGGCTTATGTACTATTGTAACAAGTAAGCTTTGTGAGGGTGGAGTAATGTTTCCATAGAATCTCCAGATTAATAAATCATCACCATCATTATAATAATTACACTTTTATTTTTGTCATGATCCTTTGAGCTTATATTAATCAAGTCCTCACCTCCTAAATTAATAAGGAAATAATTGCTGGGATTCCCCAGTTGGAAGATTTGTATTTCCCAAGCATCTCTCACTCCCTGTGATATTTTGTCAATATGTTCCATGCTTCCATGGACTACCAATGAGGCGACAAGGGTGTAAACACTCTTTTGAAAGCTTGTAGGCACTCAGCAGATTTTACCCTTCTGTCTGGTTCTGATAGGAAGCAACGAGTGACCTGGCAAGAAGGTCTGAGTAGACTTCACTGGATCTATACTGGATTTTAGTGGTTCTCTCCTGGAGTCCTTGAGCAAGTCACTTTCCCTCTCAAAGCCTCATTCACTGACTTTATCTGTTCGAAGAAGAGATTTGACTAGATGATTTTTTGAGGATCACAGCTCACATCTGTGCTCTGTTTACTTAGTTACTGTTTAGTTGTCAGCTCATGAATCTCTCTGAGGTTCAGTTTCCTCGATTTTTTAACCCTCCAGTTACAATCCTGTCATATGCCAAAGACTTTTATTTTAACTCATTCCACTCCATCAGCTCGCTCTCTCCCACTTTTTTTTTTTTTAAAAACTTTCACTTCTTTCCAACTTCATTTCTCTCCTAAGTCAGCACTCCTTCACACTTAACCTACCAACAGTTATGTTCCTCTGAATTACACAGAAGAGTTGTGCTGACTGGAAATATACCCTGGTAGCCACACTTACTCTTATGTTTAAGGTCTGCCACCTAAAAAACAAAACCCAGTGGATTCCCTGTCCTCCATCTCTATCCAGGCCTGACTTATGGTCAGTGACAAGTAGTGCCTGTATGTTGATTTGCCTTTGCCATTATGGTCAATTTTCTATCCATCTTGTCTACTCTTTTCCATGAATTGGCTTTAGGCACGTACTAGAAAATAGAACACTTTAGTTTTATAATTTATAGATTTACTCATAAGAGAATTGGCTTCAATTATTTGAATTTTAGGCTTAATAATTTTGGAGTAAAATGTTGATTGCCTATACAATGGAAAAATTGAAGCATCTTCAACAAATGGTGCTAGTCTAACTGGATCTCTACATGTAGAAGAATGAAACCAGATCCTTATTTATCACTGCACAAAACTCAAGTCAAAGTGGGTCAAGAACCTCAACATAAAGCTGAATACACTAAACACCATAAAAGAGAACGTGGGAAAAACCCTTGAATGCATTGGTACAGGGGGCAATTTCCTAGACAGAATACGAACGGCTCAAGCTTTAGATCAACAGTTGATAAATGGGACCTCATGAAACTGAAAAGCTCCTGTAAGGCAAAGGACACTGTCAATCAGACAAATTGGCAGCCTAAAGATTGGGAAAGGATCGTCACCAGACAGAGGGCTAATATCCAAAATTTACAAAGAAGTCAAGAGTTTAGACACCAATAATACAAATAACCCAATTTTAAAAATGGGGTACAGAGCTAAACAGAGAATTCTCAACAGAGTAATCTCAAATGTCTGAGAAGCACTTAAAGAAATGTTCAAAGTCCTTAGTCATCAGAGAAATGTAAATCAAAACAACTCTGAGATTCCATCTTACACCCATCAGAATAGCTAATTTCAAAAACTCAAGAGAAAGCACATTCTAGTGAGGATGTGGAGCAAGGGGAACACTTCTTCATTGCTGGTGTGTGTGCAGTCTTGTACAACCATTTAGGAAATCAACTTGGCGGCTTCTCAGAAAACTGGGAATAGTTTTACTTGAAGACTCAGCCCTATCACTCCTGGGCATATATTCAAAAGATGCTCCAGCATCCCACAAAGACACTTGCTCAACTATGTTTGTAGCAGCTTTATTCGTAATAGCCAGAAACTGGAAACAACCTAGTTGTTCCTCAACTGAAGAGTGGATAAAGAAATGTGGTACATCTACACAACAGAATACTATTCAGCTATTAAAAACCAAGACATCACGAATCTTGCAGGCAAATGGCTAGAACTTGAGAATATCATCCTGAGTGAAGTATACCTATATATGTATACTATATACCTAAAAGGACATGCATGGTATGTACTCACTTATAAGTGGATATTGGCCATAAAATACAGGTACCATGTGACACTCCACAGACCCAAAGAAGCTAAACAAGAAGGAAGACCTAATTGAGGATTCTCACTTAGAAGGGGGGATAAAATAGTCATAAGAGGCAGATAGAGGGAACTGGAAGGAAGGGGGGATGGTGGGGAAGTGGTGGGGTTCAGGATCAGGTGTGGGGAAGGACAGGAAAGACAGTTGGATGACCATGAAAATGAGTGAAAATCTGCAACTGACAGAGAGGAGGAGATGGGCCCCTGCCCAAGAATCAATGGGGGTGATCTTAGCTGTAACTAGCAGCACTGGGGATAGGAAACCTGAGGAGGCCACCTCCTGTAGCCACACAGAAACCCCAGTGGAATGATAGAGACACCAACCCACCCATGAAACTTACAGCCCAAAATTTATCCTATTTACAAGAAAAGCAGGCATGGAGGAAGGAGCAGAGATGGGGAATGGCCAACCCATAACTGGCCCAATTTAAGTCATATCCCATGGGCAAGCACCAGCCCCTAACACTATTAATGATACTCTGTTATGCTCCATGGTGCTCTCCAAGAGGCTCCACCCAGCAGCTGACTCAGACAGATGCAGACACCCATAGCCAAACAGTGGATGGAGCTTGGGGACTCTTATGAAAGAATAGGAGGAATGATTGCATGCCTGAAGGGGATAGGAACTCCACAGGAAGACCAACAGAGTCAACTAACCTGGACCCTTGGGACTCTCAGAGTCTGAACCACCAACCAAAGAACATACATGGGCTGAACCTAGGCCTCCCTTTACATATGCAGCAGATGTGCAGTTTGGTCTTCACGTGAGCCCCGAATAACTGGAACATGGGCTGTCTCAAAATCTGTCACCTGTGTGTAGGATATTCTAGCTGGGCTGCCTGGTCTGGCCTCAGTGGGAGAGGAAGTGCCTAGAGACTTGAAGTGTCAGGATGGAGTGGATACCCAGGGGGCCCCCACCTTCTCAGAGGAGAAGGGGAGAAAGGATGGGGGAAGAATTGTGGGAGGGAGCAACCGGGAGGGGGCAGTAAGTGGGTTATAAAGTGAGGTAAAAAGTAAAATTAAATTAAATTTTTAAAAAAGTGTCAGTAACACTGATAACAGAAATAATGAATTACCTCTTTATTGAACTATATTTTTTCTAATCATTCTAAAATCAATTAGCACAATATTTTCTCCTAGATATTTCTGTTGAATATTAGGGATTACCACATTAAAAAATACTGGTCGCCACATCTTGACTTGTGTTAAGTATATAATAGCTATAATAACTGTAAATAAAGTGGGTATAGGGTTGCCAAGGTAAAGGGGGCACACATGAGTGTTCAATCTAAGTTCATGCAAAAAGCAAATATTAAATATGACGTGGACTATACCTCAAAACAGAAAATGAAATCCAGTTTTAAAGTATTCCCAAATTTCCACCCATGTTGAACACATTGCCTTTTCAGTAGATGATGCTGGTGGATTATATTCAGTGACCGTATGGTATGGGAGGTTGGAGTAAGTACAACCCCCTCATTGTTACATTCATCTCACCAAGACATGGTGAGGTCAAATGGAATGTCACTCAAGATTGTTTCATCTTTGTAATTTCTCTGTTTCCCATAGTGTTCTCTCTCTCTCTCTCTCTCTCTCTCTCTCTCTCTCTCTCTCTCTCTCTCTCTCTCTCTCTCCCCCTGTCTGAAATATGATCATGCAAACTAAGAGCATGAAGGATGCTTTTCCTTTTTTATTTCCACACCCCCTTTAAAGAACTGACAGCCTAATCCATGGAGGGATGCACTCATAACTGGCAGTGGGAACAGTTGTCAGGTGTTTAATACAGTGCATGGTGGATCTGCATCCATTAGAAGGAACAACCTCCCTGAGAGCTGAAGGATGCTATTAGAACTTGAATACAAAATGTTTTCTCCCATAAAAGACACTTGTGCCTCATCTAGAAGAACTGCCTTTTTGTGACGTTGTGGAATCTTTAGGGGTAAGGCCAAATTGCATGAAGTGAATCATACGGGAAAGGGACTTGAGGATGACAAAGTGACCCAGCTTCTGGTATTGTTTTCTGGCTTCTGGTCTGTCTAGATGTACAACTGGACTGGATGAGTGGTTCAGTGAATAGAGCATCAAGTGTACGAGTCCTGATGCCCAGCACACACTTAGAAGCTAGGCGTAGCTGTGCACAATTATAACCTCAGAACTGCATGGTGGTGGACACAAGTGGATCCCATGGGCTAGCCAACCAGTTCCTGGTTTGGTGAGAGACTGTGTCTCAAAATATAGAGTATACAGCAATAGAAAATGATATGTGGATGAGCACACTACACACACACACACACACACACACACACACACTCACTCACTCACTTATACATACATACATACATACATACACACACATATACACACATACATACATACATACACGCATATACACATATACACACATATATACACTCATACACACATATACACATATACATACACACACACATATACACACATACACACACATCAAAGAGAGGGGAGAGAGAGAGGAAGATGGAGAGGGAGGCTATAACAAACCTCATCATTAGTTCCTGCCACCATGGACAGAGAGAGCCACACCTTCCTGAGACATGTTATATTCTATCCCCTTAAACTACAAGATAAAATAAACCCTTCATCCCTTAAATTGCTTTTGTAAGAAAATTTTGCTTATAGCAATGCAATAAGAACTAATCCAGAATCCGATTCTCTGTGTCATGTACCAGGTCCTGGCACCACCAACAAAAGAACCCCAAAGCCAGAAATTGATACTGAAAAATGAAATTGTGGCCATGGTCAGCCTGTCCTGTGTTTGTAAGTGCCCGTGTATTCGGAAGTGGTTTGCAGGAGAAATGTAGGAAAGTTGGTAGTGTAAACAAGAGAACACCTACAATACCATGGGCAGCTTAATGGGCCATTCAGCTGCTGACAGAAACACAGGCAGCAAGATAATCACTCTGGAAGTTTCAGAGGGAAAGGAGGAACTGGGCTAGAGGCCATCTGTGTTATATTTTGGCAAATTATTTAGCTGCATCCTACCTGTGTCTTGATGCTTGCATGAGGCTAAATTTAAAAGTAACGAACTAATTTATTTGGCAGAAGAAATTTTAAGCTAGCACAACATGCAGGTTTCATTCAGGGTGAAAATTTACAGAGTAGAGTGGAAAGATGCAAAAGCGTGTATTTTGTGAGGAAAGCACCATGCTCATGTCTAAAGTTGTGGACAAGCTGGGTATGGAAAAAAAAAACACTATAATCATTAAAGATTTGGCCTTCTATACAATCTGAGGCTTTGCATTGGTGTTAAATGGTGGCCAGGCTATGTCAAGCTAGCAGCAGAACTTGATGTTCATGTGGTACTGATTTTGAAAGCATTTAGAAAGTACAAATAAAGGATTCACTATGGACAAATGATGTATAATGTGGAAGGCCCTGCAAAGAGGCCCTGATATGCCCATGTTTGAAGCCTCGAAGGTAACGCCTAAGTTGAAATGGAAAACTAAGATGTTAGGGATACCAGGAACGTGGACTTTCTGTTGAGAAAACCCGTGGGCACTGAGCCGAGCCAGCCAAGAACACCGATGCGTGCCGCAGGTGGCAAGGCTAGAATAGTAGAGCTACCCTAACACATTGGGCCCTAGTGATGTCACCAGGAGTCTCAGAAGTGAGACAGGGAGCTTCAGGGTCTATGCTGGGATGCAGGAGTTCCTTGCTGTGCCTCCCATTCATCCCTTTTGGAATGAGACTACTGACGCCACTGTGTGCTGAAAACATGGAGCTTACTTTTTTATTTTATGGGGCTCACAGCTAGCAGTTTCTCTGCGGTGTCAGAAGAGGCTTTAGACTTTAGAATATGTTAGAACTGGCAAGACTATGGGGACTTTTGAAATTGCACTGGACAGATTTTCCATTATGAGATGGCCACGCGCCTATGAGAGCTCATGGTGCAACACTGAATAGAATATGAAATGTCTCCCTCAGGGACATGTGTTTGAGCACGAGTGAGTATTTGGTGGTTCAACAAGCTTTCTGAGGTGAGACCTACCTGGAAGAAATAAATCACGAGGGTGTAGGACTTAAGAGTTACAAACTACCCCTGCCTCCTCTCCCCTCTCCCCTATTTTTCCAGCAAAAATCCTGCCACCAAAATGGTACCACACCATATGTTCCCTTCATGATGGACTGAGTCACTTTAGAATGTGAGTTGAAATAAATCATGTGTCTTTTTCCTTGCTTCTATTGTATTTTTTTTATTCTCTGCAAAAACAAATGCAGACGGGCAAGGGTTAACCCAAGTGAAGAAGATATTCGAGATAATGTGTTGGATCTGGGAGATAAATGAGAGTGTATCCTTTGAGCTCAGTATAAATTTCGAGAACTAGAAGAAATGTTCCTGTGGAAATATGGACTTTATTGATCATGGAGAGTTTTGAGTTCTGTATTTAGAAAATTACTCTAGAAGCAATAGGGATCCATTGAAGTCGGGGAGAAAAAAATGATTGGGCCGTGTCTGATGAAGACAATTATCATATGGTTTAAAAATGTAATTGAACAACCACAATAGAGGGGGTCAGCTTAAAACAGTCAGGCGACCCAGGAAAGATAATATCTGCGGCAATAAACGGGATGAGGGAGAGGAGTCTGAAGTTCTCCCAAACGTCGGGCTTGAGAAACATAGTCGCTGATGGAGCTGATACTGGAGTAAGAAATAGTGAGAGCAGCTTTGTAATCTCCAGTTGGATCCCAGCAACTCATTTTTTTTTTCCTATTGTTGAGTTTCTTCCCCGTCTCCCACTTCCAGATGTTGGGCATCAGAATAGCAGACACCCTCACAATAATTGTATAGAAGAAGAATCTGAAAGACCTCCAAATCCTCAGACCTCTGATTTCCTGATCCTTACATGGGATGGGAGACGCTGGGATGCAGGGAATTCTTGGATAAGGACCTATTTGGATGCAGTTGAGGAACTGAAACTCTTCATCCTCCCTTTGAAATGCCAATCCAAATGCCTCTGCACCTCTGCAGTCCCCCGGCAATGCCCAGCAAAGCTTTTTCTGGGGATGGATTATTAACCTGGGCCATGGTTTCTTCAGCATTGTTGTGAGAGAGTCGTTTCACTTGACGACTACCACACAAAGAGCCATTGAGAAATGGGAATCTATTAGGTGAGATGTCGAATGGGTGGATTCCTCCTGACCCTCCCCTTGACCAAAGGCCACACTGTGCTTAGGACTAAGAGATTATCTTTTCGAAAGGAAAGAAAAATAGATAGTGTTAATTAGTTTTTATTTGGGGCCCCTCCCTTTTCCTGCTGTCTATTCTTCTTTTGTCTAGTCCCCGGGGAAAGCCAGTGGGAGAGGCCCAGCCTGTTGGGTGAAGTTGGCTCTTCTGCAGCTGGCTACTGACTGTGGCCACTGTGAGCCACCCTGCCTGGCCCCTCCTCTTCCTCTGAAGCCTTTACACCACGGCCAAGCAGGTAGACCAAGAGTCCAGTGTGTGCTCTGCTTTCTGGATGCCTGGGCTTTTCAAAGGACGCCTTTGTTAGTTAATGTCAACCTCTCCCCAAAGGCCTGTGACAGAAGCCAGGGAGGCTGAGTCCAGCTAGGGCAGCTGCTTCCGCGAAGGCTTCTGAAAGGATGGAGATCTGCTTGTGGCCTCTGGGATAAACCTGGAGTCTGGGTTTACCTGGTGGAGATGGTCTTGCACTTTCCTTTTGTAAGACAAGTCTCTTAAAAGGCAGTCCTCCCAGGAGTACCATCTCTGCTTTGATAGTGTCCTCTGTGGGCATTCTCTTGGGTTGACACACATGGAGTGCTTCTCTTATTAAAGCTTTTCATAGAAATTGAAAGTACAAAAAAAAAAAAAAGGTGCACACTTGGATCAGAAAGACACGTTAAAGGGCAGAACTCATTTAAAACTCTGAGTTGGGTTTTTTTTTTTTTTTTTTTTTTTTTTTTTTTTTTTGGACTACACTGAACCCCTTGGTGTCTACAAAACTCTAGAACTTTAGTTTCTGATGCCCAGGGTCATTTCTACTTTTAAACTTTGTATCTGTTTCCTTATAACGGGGACTTAGTGCTAACCCCTGGCCTGACTCTGTACTCAGACATCATTGTGGAGCCTACATTTCCAGAAACCCACAGTATTTTAGGACTATTCAGAGGATGGATCCTACTGCCAGGGCACAGCACTCCACTTTCCGAAATAGGCACTGTCAAGGACTTCTGTAAAGAAAACGGCCAGTTCTAATATACGAGCGGGGAAGGTGCCAACATGGCTTGTGTTAGTCTTCTCTCTGGGAGTTCTCACCATCTGATGCAACAGGAAGAGAGCACTGGCTGCAGGAGAGCCAGCGCCATGGAGAGTGCAGAGCATGAACTTGAGAATCTGAAGTATATCTTCAGATCTTGGCACTGTTATTTATTCAGGGATTGTTGCGAGGGCCAAAATTAGTATGCTCGGCTCTCTATTTCCTTGTAGTACATATCCTGAATCCAACCAGTTGTACAGCTAAATGGTTCAGGCTGGATCTGGAGCTCAGTGGAGAAGGGTTTGCCAGCATGGGTGAGACCCTAGGTTTTCCCTGCTGTGAGAAGGGTTTGCCCAGCATGGGTGAGACCCTAGGTTTTCCCTGCTGTGAGAAGGAAGGAAGGAAGGAAGGAAGGAAGGAAGGAAGGAAGGAAGGGAAGGGAAGGGAAGGGAAGGGAAGGGAA
>NC_034599.1:26711038-26712161 GCF_900095145.1 Mus pahari
AAGGGAAGGGAAGGGAAGGGAAGGGAGGGAGGGAGGGAGGAAGGAAGGAAGGAAGGAAGGAAGGAAGGAAGGAAGGAAGGAAGGAAGGAAGAAGGAAGGAAGGAAGGAGATGAGAAAGAGAGAAAAGCAAGAAAAGGGACTTTGGTTGGACATAGTGATTGATATATCCCAATGGTTGAGAAGCTGAAGCAGCAGGACTGTCATAAGTTCAAAGCCAACTTGGATTAGCTCAACAAGAAAGAAGAAACCTATTCAAGAAAATAATTTTATTTATATTGAACATGTATGGACATATTTCATTGTCATTTCCTAAACAATATAGTACATAATTATATGACATTTATACATATTTGATATTAATATCTAGGGTGTATAGGATACTTAGAGTGTATAGGAGGATGTGTGTGTAGTGTGTACACCACTTTATAAGGTACTTGAACATCCTTAGATTTTGGTATCCATAGAAGATGCATGGTCCTGGAACCAATTCCCTAAGGATATCAAGGTTCACACACACTAAAAATGTTCTTAACATGAGCTGCTTTTTAAATATGCAATGCTGGTTTGATTGAAAATTTCTGTACCTGCAAGCCCTGGGCCAAGTCTGAACCATGCTTCTGTTAGATCTGTGACCTTAGGCATGGAGAATTTACATTCTTTCATTTAATCAGCAGTGGGGTAGAGGAGCATCAACCTGAGATCCACCAGAGGACAGAAGAAAACAGAAAGCAGTATGAACCTGGAAAAAAGGCTAAACCAAGACTCAAAAAAGATCAAGGGCAACAACTTATATATCCTCAAATCCTAGCACCCAGCCATTTACTCACAGAACAGTGCTTTCTGTCTGTGGACTATGGAAACCTTTGAGATCTTGAGCCCTGTTTGATAATAGAACATCTAGTTGGTCCTACGTTTGTAGATCCCTTCTTCAAAATGCTTCATGATCGGGCTGGAGAGATGAATCACCAGTTGAGAGTGCTCGTGATTTCTTCAGAGGACCAGAATTTGGTTCCCAGCACCAAGGTTGGGCAGCATACAAGAACTCCAGCTCCAGGGAATCTGTCACCCTCTTCTGGGCACATTCTCTCTCTCTCTCTCTCTCTCTCTCTCTCTCTCTCTCTCT
>NC_034599.1:26712188-26763032 GCF_900095145.1 Mus pahari
TGTGTGTGTGTGTGTGTGTGTGTGAGAGAGAGAGAGAGAGAGAGAGAGAGAGAGAGAGAGAGAGAGAGAGAGAGATTAGAGCTTTTGGATGGACCTCACATCATTTCTCAGATGCAGCCCATGCAATGCTGCCCAAGCAAAGATGCCCCATCAGTGTAGTTCATACTTCTACTCTTCTCTGCAGAAATCAATTATTATGTCAGGCCCTGGGAAGAAGAAAACCCAGTGTTCGAATCTCAGTTCTTCCAACCACCAGCTGTGTGAAATACTTATCTGGTTACTTAGTTTCTATGAGCTGACATCTTTCATCTGCAAATTGAGATAAATCCTTTTCTAATGAGATTATTATAGAGATTAAACGCAATACTGTGCATGAAGTACTTGGCACAAGGGACTGTCATTTAGTCATTTATCGTTTCTGAGCTTCAGTGACCTTGTCTGCAAAAGTGCAAACTAGAGTACCCAGTGAGAACATATTTGTAAAGTCATTGACAGGGCTGGTTGGAGAGATGGCTCAGTGGTTAAGAGCACTTACTGCTCTTATAGAAGACCCAGGTTTGATTTCCAGCATCCATAAATGGACTTACAACCACCCATAACTACAGTTCCAGAAAGCCCAATACTCTGTTCTGACTTCTGCAGGCACCAGCCGCACACGTGGTACATATACATACATATAGGCAAAACACTTATAAACATAAAATAATAAAAATAAAAAAGGTGTTTACAAAATATTAAGAGTGTATTTTTGGTTTTAACTTTTGATATATTTAACATATGGGAATGATCGGGTATAAAATGACATTCACTAAACTGGGGAGTTCCTACCTAACCCCACACTTTTTCCCTCCTCAGTTTCCCCAAATATCTCCAGTGTATATACTATAGCAGATATTTTTATTATTAAAGCTATTTATATATTTATTTTCCTACTTAGAATAGTAATCATGAAAAAAGTCATACTCCTTTCAAGTATTTCAGTACAGGTTATTCAGACAAGGCATCTCATACCAAAAGTCCAGTACAAGGAACCTGACACCCTCTTCTGGCTTCTAATAGAACCGGTACATATATGGTACAGATAAACGCATGCAGGTGCAGCTACACACACATACACTCATGTGTATGTATGTATGTATGTATGTATGTTCTAAATATAATGTATATACTGTTTAAATCTCATTTAATCTATATGTTTTTATTTGTTCTTACTCTTCTATTTCTGTCATTGTTGTGACTTTTTTAGGTGGACCGTGTCTGTTTTCTTGTGATGCTTTGTGATCTTTGTGTAAGAATGTGAATTCTGCAATGGTTCCATTCTGATTCTTTCATTGGCTCCTTATCCGGTGTTCTCAAAAGTCTATAAAAAAGATTTCCTCTTGTTTGACTCTTAGGAAACTGACACAATTCATATAAGAAAGACAAAAAAAAGAATCAGAGACAAATGTTTGGTACTCTGCCTTCATTTACCAGTGTTCCAAATGCTGGTTTGAAAATGCACCAGGAAGACTTACATCTCTCATTTATCTTAGATAGCTATGACCTGCCTCAGCTCATTACACTCTGTCCATGGTGAGTAGCAGCTTCGCAGTAGCTCTGGGATTCCTTTAACCAAAAGAGTATGCATCAGCATTCTGGGTTTTGTGGTATGACAAAGTATCCCAGGCCTTTTTTACATATTATGCTGTAGAATTGGGTGAACCATTTCTTCAAGGATCCCTGTGACAACCCAGATACTCCGGTGCCCATCTATACTGAGGGGACCATTGTTTCCCGGCCCCTTTGTTAGATTGTGTTAACATAACTTTAAAGACACAATATATTACAATTCATGGCCATAGGTCCACCCTGAATATAAACTAGATTTTCTAACTAAGCTATGCTACAGTGTCTTATATTAGAAAAACAGTTTCCCTTAAAATAACTGCAAGAACTAGATTTTGTTAAATGAGCAAAGCTGTTTTCATGGCACTTGTCAAAAAAAAAAAAAAAGGATTAGGCAGTTCATAGAGCTGAAACAAACATTCTGTATGTCTTCTCTTCTTGAGACATTTGTTGGATGGAAAAACAGAAACAGGAGCTTTTTGTTGTTCCATCGAACACTAGTGTGTGTCAAGGGCTTACCAGCCATTTGGTCATCTGGAGCTCATTCCAGAGAGGAGAGGCTGGGAGAAGCAGTGATCGCCATCTTCCCCTAATGCCCTGCATCTCTTGAATTTACACCCTTTCCGTGTATGCCATGTCCTCACTCTTAAGTATGGAGTGAGTGCTCAACAGGTGGTTACTTCATCATTATTCACCACCATGGAGATAACTTATAAATGCATAGTGAGCTGATCTCATTCACCAGATATTGAACATAGTGTAAATAGAAAGCCTTTCTAAACCTTAGTTGTTGAGGAATTAACAAAAGACATGGGGATCAAACACTGGAATGAATAAACAAGTGTGAAACTTGACTATGTTGGCTTTCTGCTAAACATAAAACAAGCCCCATGTTTCAAAATTTCTTGGTGTGTGCTACTTTCGAAGTATATAAAACCACTATCTTTTAGTTTTATTTATTTATTTTGAAACAGGTTCTCATTGTGTTGCCTTAGCTGGGCTGGAATTCACAATGTAGACCAGGCTGACCTCAAACTCACTTGAAGAGGCTCTATTGAAGGACAGATGAAAAATAAGACCAGAGTCTTGATACCAGAGAATGGTAAAGACAAACCATTCAAGGGTGGCAAGATTGCTCAGTGGTTAAAGGCACTTGCCACCAAGCCTAATGACCTGAGCACACTTCCCAGGACCTGGGTGTCTGGTGGAAAAGAAGGACAAACTCCAAAGAAAATTACTCAACCTGGGTGTGGTAGTGCATGCTTCTAATCTCAGTGCTCAGAAGGCTAAGGCAGGAGGATCAATTCAAGTTCCAGGGTAGCCAGGGCTACATAATGAGATCCTCTTTAAAAACCAAAAGCAAAACGAGAAAATCGCTTAGGTTCTAAACTAAACACTTATCTGATTGTATTAGGAAAGGGAAGAAGCCGAATGCATAGCCCATAAAAGGAAAAATAGATACGGTATCATCAAATTTAGAAAAATTTGGTCTACAAAAAGATCATGGTAAAAAAAAGATGAAAATGATTGTCAGGTGTGGTGGAGGACACTTTTAATCCTAGCACTAGGAAGGCAGAGGCATAGGGATCTCTGAGTTCAAGGCCAGCCTGCTCTATAGAGCATCCAGGACTACATATTGAAGGAAACCCTGTCTTGAAAACAAACAAACAAACAAACAAACAAACAAACAAACAAACCAACAAATAATGAAGCAAATCTCACTCTGTGTGTGTGTGTGTGTATGTGTGTGTGTGTGTGTGTATGAGAGAGAGAGGAGACAGAGACAGAGAGAGAGACAGAGACAGAGACAGACAGAGACAGAGAGAGAGACAGAGACAGAGAGAGACTCTAAACCACATATCCAACAAAAGGATTATGTATAAAAAGCAAACAATATGATCAGTACATAATTGACATTTCATTGAGGAAAATAAACAGTTAACAGCTAACTAACGTAACTAACCACCAGGAAAATGGACATTGAAAGTCAATGAAATCTACCCCCATAATGGTCGGAATAGATTTTAAAATGACAACATGAAATGCTGGTGGTACAGAGAAACTAGACACTCATATATTGTTACATTGTTTCTGAGGCTGCAAAGGCTGCTGCAGCTCTTGAGTTTTTCAAAGCTACAATGCAACCTTAATAGCAATAGTGTGCCTGCAAATTCATCCCAAAGAAATGAAGACCTTGCTTACTCAGTCTGTATACCATAACAAAGGCTGTAAATGGATGTTAATTGCATCTTTATTTATAACTACTCAAGCCTGCAAACTCTGGATGACTATCAACAGCTGATGGCTAAGCAGTTTAGAGAAGAAATGATCAGTCATCAAGGATTAGGAACAGAGATGGCGCTGGAGTGAAGTGGATGCGGTGTAAGAGTTGCTTTGGGTGATCAAAGTGCTCCGCCTCTAGGCTGTGTGACTGTCAGTATCTTGCCATTTTGCAAAATGTTAAAAATTGGAGGATCGGGATGAAGAGCACACATAATTGTCCCCAGATGCATCTTTTTTAGAACTGAATGGAAATCTGCAACTCTCTAAGTCAGAAAGACTGAGAGTAATAATTTGTAGAGCTGGTTATGGTGACTGAGGCAGAAGGACAGTTTAAATTCAAGAGTTCCTGGCTAGCCTGGACAACATAGTGAGACCCACCTCCATGAATAAACAAACAAACAAACAAACAAACAAACAAACATGCTAAGCATTAAGAGAAGTAGAGGTACTTAACCCTTGCTTAGGCAAGAATAAATTACAGGATAGTTTCTACAACAATGGTGTCCTTTTATTGAACACTTGTTCTGTGACTTTCATTGTTCAAGCTCTGTTTATATGTTCTCTAATTTAATCCTTTTAACAGCCCTGAGAGATTTAGAGAGCTTAGGTAACCTTGTGCAACTCACTGAGTAAGAGGAAGAAGCAGGAATTTGAACTTGGATGTGCTTGCCTTGAAGGGCTGTGCTCCTTATGATGAGCAGCCTCCCTGTCACATGCAGGAGGAAGGGGCCCTATCGAGAAGGTACGAGTTCAGGAACGTAACCTCTTCATCCGAAAAGAAGCCACTTGCTCCCTCTGCATCTGAAGTGTTAGGGGTGGCTCTACAAAACCAAGTCGCCACTTACTCATTGCCTTTCAACTCATCATCAGTGCTGAGTTAGATACCAAGCATCAGAAAAGCCTGCCAGAGAAAAACTCACACACTGGAGAGTGTGATCATCTGATTCTGGCACAGTGGTTCTTGTATAATTATCCCTCAGCATCAGAGGACATAGGCTCCAAGACTCTCATGGACTCCAACATCTGTCTATAGAAAGTGGCTTAGTATTTACAGGTAACTTACACTGTCTACTTTAATACACAATATAATATTGCTAATGCCTAATATAACATAAATGCTGTCAATCTCTCCTTTCCTGTACCATTCAGAGAGTAAGTTAAGAAAACAACAACAAAAATCAACCAAACAAAACCTGCCTTCCATATTCACTACACATGTAACTTTTTCTGAATATTTTCCACCTACACTTGGTTAGCTCCACAGACAGTAATACACAGACAAGGGACCAGCTGTGCCTGTGTCCATTCCTATGAAGTACAAAGGTAAACCAAATGCCAGGGTCAAGTGAGCTCCCTGGAGGCTGTTGTCTTCTGGCTTCACATCAACTTGACAGCTACAGAGGGCCTTTCTCACAGATGGGCTTGTAGGGCTGGAGTGGCTCCTGTGGCCCCTTAGCTCAGGGTTACACTTAAATTTGTTCTTCAGAAATTCTCCTAACCTCAGAATCGCCCTGCGTCATTTTGGCTTTATCTTTGTGAAGAAAAGGAGCAGAGAAAAAAAGTGGACAGGCCACAGACATCTTGCAGTTGTTTAATTATTCGTTACTTTCTCCTGGTACGTGTGGGGCGAGGGGAATGGTAATGCCAGCATGCATTAGCAGGTATGGAGAGGTCGGAGGACAACTCTGTGGAATTCCTTCTCTCCTGACAGCATTTGCACCCCAAAGATCAATTCGAGTCTTCATGTTTGTCAGCAAACGCCTTTTTACCCACCGAGCCATCTCACTCGCCTGACCCCTTGATCTGCTTTTTTGAAACAAGTTCTCTTAATGTAGCCCAAGTTGTCAAACTGACAGTCTTCCTGCTTCAGCATCCTAAATACTGGAATTGCAGGTTGTGCCGCACCCAGCAAAACCATGAACTAGGTTTAATCTTACCTCTAATGTGGCTAATCTGATCTTAGCAAGGTACTTAATTGGAACTAGTTCTTCATCTAAAAATGGGAACATCACTACTCTTTACAGGATTGCCAGTCACTCAATATTATAACCAAGATGTCTGGCTGTAGCTAGACACAGCAAATGCTGCCTGTCATTTTTGTCTCACATCAAGAAATCTGTTAAATAAGAAACAAAGAATATCACTATGACCAAACATAGGGAAAATTTGCTTAATGAGACTCAAAGAGCAGTAGCTTACAAGAACAATTTCATGACTAGACCTCACCAAGACGGAAAACTTCTGCTCAAGAAAAGAACCACAGACCAGGAGAAAACATTCACGGTGCACACACACACAGTCAGACTCACATACATACACACACTCACACTCACATACATACACACACTCACACTCACATACATACACACACTCACATACATACATACATACTCACATAAACACACAGCACACACTCTCACACATACATACTCACATAAACACCTTCACTCACACAGTACTCTCACACACTCACACACACATACACACACTATCACACATATACACACTCTCATACTCACATACTCACATACAAACATAAACACACACACACACTCTCGCACACAATTATACACATACACACACAAACACACATTCACATACATATATACTCATGAATACACACATACGTGCAAACACACACACGTGCACACACACACGTGCACACACATTGCCACCACACCTGAAAAAAAACAGAATTATATTTCAGCTGTCTTTGACGGTGAAGACCCTGCCAAGATCAGTGCCAATACTTGATGCCTGCTCTCACTGTGGGCTCAATTTAGGTAGAATGTCTGAAAAGGTGTGTTAAGTACATGAGAGTGGCATATGGCCCAACTCCAATTGTGTGCTTATTTTTGAGAAAGTGTCCCTTCTTTATTTCCCTTCCTTGCTGTAGAAACTAGAAGAAGCCTGCTCTAAGATGCATGCCTGAGGGTTTTGTTGAACTAGTCGGGGTTTGTATTTACAGACAAGATCCACTCTGGCTGGCTTCACAAAATGGAATGTGTGTTGGTTAAAGAACATTAGGTAGCTGGCCGAACATCCAGGAGAGCCACAGAGATGGATCTAGGGCTGGACAGTTTTCACACTGGAGAGCTTCTCTAGCAAAAAAATACCTCTAAACATGGTGCTTGGTGTGGATCATGGCTGGAGCCAGATGCCAGAACCCGGGTCACAAGCCTGTAAACGCAGTTGCCTTCCATCTGGGAGCCGTGATCTTAAGACAGGAAAACTGAAAAATGTAGGAAGGCAGCTGACAATGCTGGCTGCCAGGATATGAGAAGGTCATTCATTCTTCCTGTACAGCAAAAGCTAGAAAGCTAAACATGGAATTTCTTAGGCACCTTTGTAACTGTGACCTAGAAGGTAATTCAAGACTCATCAGTCTGCTAGTCCTACACGCGGTTCTGAAGCCAAGGTGGAGGTAGAAGCTATGATCCTGTTACTTTTACAGTTGAGTCACCTAATATCGTTCACATATGCTGAGGGGTCCTTTGGTTATTTGGTTGGTTGGTTGGTTATTCAGTTGGTTGATTGGTTGGTTGGTTGGTTATTTGGTTGGTTGGTTGATTGGTTGGTTGATTGGCTGGTTAGTTGATTTGTTGGCTATACATATTTGAAAAGGGTTTGTCATCCTGTTGTGTCTCAGAAATGACAGAGGATCAGAATGCCACATTGCTTAAGGACTCCATGTCCTTCCTCATTTTCTATTTGCTTTGTCAGTTGTAATGTAGCACGTCTATATTCTCATAATCACTACAAATTTGCCTATTTTCCCTTGAAGGTCTATAGTATTTTACTTTCCGTATTTCAAATATACTTTTAGATGGATTTAGTTTATTGTGAGAGTGTTTTGCCTGCATGTATATTTGTACACTGTGTGTGCCTGGTCCCCCATGGAGATCAGAAAATGATGTTAGATCCTGGAACTGAAATTATAGGTGTTTGTGAGCCATCGTGTAGACGCTGGGAACTAAACCTAGGTTCTCGACAAGAACAATAAGTGCTCTTAGTCACTGAGCCACCTTACCAGCTCCTAATATGTGTACACTGAGGACTGCGGTACTCCCTAAAAACTGACTTTGTTAACAGGAAAACTCTGTCGCTTCTAATATCGTATGTCCTGAAATCTCTGTCTGATGGTGATATAAACACTTTAATTTTATTTTAATTAGTCCTAGCATAGATTATTTTCTTTCATCCTCTACTTTGAGAAACTGTCTTTATCTTTATATATGTAGCTGATTTCTGATAAGCTGCACATATTGCTTCTTTAACATTACACACTTTGCCTTTTTGTCAAAGTGGCTAGATGCATTTATTTGGTAATGAAGGTTGACCTTTTTACTTTGATCCTTACATTCTATTGGTTCCATTTGTTTTTGTCTCATTTTTTTCCTATTACGTTGACTCCTTAAGATTATCCTTACAATTCCTTATTAACTGTCATCCCTAATAGCAAAGGGTCAAACAAGAGAGGACGTAAAAGTACTATGTATTCATGAGCCTAGTAACATAGTTGACATACATGACTACGTATATAATGCTATGTATTATGTTTGGTGTGTTGAAATATATCTGCACAATGGTTTATTCACTCCTTACAGGTTGTTTCAATGTTTATAGCATACCTCATTGACTCATTACAAACACCATTGTGTTATTTTATAGCAAGTATAGAAACCATATCTCCTCTTCTCTCTTAAACTTTGTTGACATACATATTATACATTTTATCTTTATGTATGTTGTAAATTACATGATGCGTTGTTATGATTTTCGCCTAGTCAGTTACACTTTTAAAGTCACTTTTATTGCATACGTACTTCGGTAGTCTCATAAAATGTAGAAAGTGCACTCTAACTAACATACCCCCCTACGTGTCGAGTCTGCATCCCACTCCTATTACACATCCCAAACAAGTCCCTTTCCCACATACATCTCTTGTTTTGGTTTTTTTGTTGTTGTTGTTTGATTGTTGTGACACATTGAGTTTAACCGGCATCTCCTGTGTGACCCTGAGTATAGAGCTATCCATGGGAGCCTGGTGGGTTTCTCACTGGGTACAAAATTGAAGACAATGACATGCCTGTCCCAAGAACCCAAGGGAAACTTAGGACCTGATAGACTCCTTCTCAATCCATGATTGATTGTTGATAGGCCTAGTCTTATGTAGACCTACTGCAGGCAGCCACAGCTACTGTGAGGTCAAACTGTATTAGCTATGCAATGCCCAGAAAACAGTATTTCATAGCCCTTCTCTATCCCTCTCCCCCTAGCCCGTGTGTGTTCGTGTGTTCGTGTGTGTGTGTGTGTGTGTGTGTGTGTGTGTGTGTGTGTATGTGTGTTTAAGGATTTTTATTAGAAGTGAGGAAACACAGAGCAGACACACAGAATAAAAGACACTCTACAAAGCAGAAGGGGGACTCAGGAGGTTGAAGCCCAGCCTATCCTTGAGGGCTGTGTTTGTTGTTTTTAAGTCATTGAAGGATCTTCTTCCACTAAGCTAGGGTTGGGCAGTTTTGATGAGAGACAGGATGACTGATTGGCCCACTCTGATACATAAACATGTTCTGATCTACTCTTGAACTTGTTTAGCCAGTTCATCATCAGAGGGTCCTACTGGCAGCCAAAGAAGCCTGAAGACCTCTGGTTAACACTGCCAGGTTTTTGTCTCAGGTCAGGAAAATTGAGGGAGAAGACACCATCTTTATTACCTACCTAGTAATAGTAATAGTCCTCTCCCCATGTGTCTGCCTGTCATGGAATCTTTCTAACTCCTAGTCTTTCATTCTTCCCTCTCAGAGATCCCCTTGATCACTGTTAGAGGTTTTGGGACACTTTCTTCCAGCTGTCAAAAGGGGAACAGGAAGGGCAGCAATCAGAAAGGGGTTGATCTAAAGGGCTAGGAAGACAGTCAGCCATTTGGTAGAGAGCCAGATCATCAGATAACAATTTCATGATAATGTGATAGATGAGTGACATAGCATCTGTGACATTGGTAAGTCTGTTAGAGCTATGACACAGACATACCACCCTAAACACTCATGATCTCATCTGCTATAACACAGACATACTACCCTGAACACACATGATCTCACCTGCCCCTACATTCTTTCCACCCCTACTTTTGTAATGATCCCTGGCACATAGGTTGTATAAATGTCCTGTTTGGGGCTGAGCACTCAAAGGTCATTTATTCTCAGCATCCCGAGCAGCCATGGAGCTCTGTAGTCACCACCATTCATTACCAAGAGAAGCTTCTCTGATTAAGGATGACAGTGCTATTTGTCTATGGGTAAACATAAATATTTGGGAGGTATTTTGGGGCCATAACAACATGGTTAATCAAGAGTAGCAAGTGCCGGGCAGTGGTGGCACACTTTTAATCCCAGCACTTGGGAGGCAGAGGCAGGTGGATTTCTGGGTTCGAGGCCAGCCTGGTCTACAGAGTGAGTTCCAGGACAGCCAAGGCTACACAGAGAAACCCTGTCTTGAAAAACTAAAAAAAAAAAAAATAGTAGCAAGTTTAAGCTTAAGGCCTAAGACTTCAGCAGCCATGTGTTTTGACTAGGTTTACAGAACAAAATCTGAATACTCTCCTGTAGGCTAGGACTGAAAGCCAATCAGGGTGGTTACCTCTCTAACAGTCATACCACTATTTCACTAGCAAACACAGCTTTCCTCTCAGGTTGGTATTGTAGATCTTTGATTACTCTTATAAAAGCTTTCCAAAGAAGAAAATGCCTTCCATATATATTAGCGCATCTGGTATTTCCATTGCTCTTGAATTATTTATTTTGATATATCCATGCATGTATTACAACCCTGCCCCCAAGCACATATAGTGCTGGGGCAAGCATATTCAAGCCACCACAAATGTCATTTCAGTTCATTTGATGTATATGCATGTGCACATGCACAGGCATGTGTGTGTGTGTGTGTGTGTGTTTCTGGAGATTGAATTCCACACTTGATGTTGAATTATTTATTTTGATATATCCATGCATGTATTACAACCCTGCCCCCAAGCACATATAGTATTTGCTAACATTGTTAGTTATCTTTGAGAGGGAGGATGCTGGGGACTGAATTTGCAGCCTTGAGTATATNAACCCTGCCCCCAAGCACATATAGTATTTGCTAACATTGTTAGTTATCTTTGAGAGGGAGGATGCTGGGGACTGAATTTGCAGCCTTGAGTATATTAAACATGTACTCTTTCACTGAACTACATGCCCTCAACCCTGCCTTATCAATTACTTTTATGAAAATAGCTAATAATGGGGGAAACATTTTACAGATCCATGTACTAACTATTTGTGTTCCTTTTTGTCATTCTTGGCTTCCATGGGGTCTCTTTCTGCCTAAAGGATAGGGTTGCTATGATGAATCCTTTTAACCTTTTAATATCCGAAAAAAAATCAATTACACCTTAATTTTTAAAGACAGTTTTTTTTAAAAAAAAAAAAATAGGTATAGAATTGGGAGGGAGTTCATTTATTCATTTTTCTATCAGTATTTCTAAGATGTTGCTCCACTCTTTCCTGGCTTACAATGTCCCCAAAGGAAGTAATGCAGTTGCTCTATCTTCTTCTATATGTTTTTTTCTGGTTGTATTAAGATTTCTTTTTTGTTATAAGCTTTAATTAGCCTAACAATAGCATTGGGGGGTGGTTTTTTGAGACAGGGTTTCTCTGTACAGCCCTGGCTGTCCTGGAACTCACTTTGTAGACCAGGCTGGCCTTGAACTCAGAAATCTGCCTGCCTCTGCCTCCCGAGTGCTGGGAACAATAGCATTTCTTGTTATAGCTTTCTTCATGTTTCTTGTGCCTGGTATTTGTTGACCTTGTTAGAGCTGTGTAAATTTTTTATTGAATTTAGAAATTTTCTGGGCATGCTTCTACTATATATCTAATATTTTCCCTTATAATTACATATATATTGTGCTACTAAAACTTTTCTGTATTCTATTGATGCTTTGGTTTGTTGCTGTCATTTCCTTTTGTCCTTTCTTTCTTTCTTTCTTTNATATATATTGTGCTACTAAAACTTTTCTGTATTCTATTGATGCTTTGGTTTGTTGCTGTCATTTCCTTTTGTCCTTTCTTTCTTTCTTTCTTTCTTTCTTTCTTTCTTTCTTTCTTTCTTTCTTTCTTTCTTTTTCTTTCTCTCTTTCTGATTTTCTTTCACTGTTTCATCTTAGACAGTTTCTGTTTCTATGTTGAAAAGTTCAAAAATCTTTCTCACACAATGTCTAAGTTACTATCCAGTGAATTTCTTGTCTCATATATTTTGGCTATTATAGTAACTATTTTGAGCAATCTTGTCTGCTAATTTTATATTAGGTGTTGTCTTAGTTAGGGTTTCCATTGCTATGAACAGACAACATTACCAAGGCAACTCTTTAAAAGGGCAACATTTAACTGGAGCTGGTTTACAGGTTCTGAGGTTCAGTTCATTATCATCATGGCAGGAAGCATGGCAGCATCTAGGCAGGCATGGCACTAGAGGAGCTGAGAGCTCTACATCTTGTTCCAAAGGCAAACAGGACTATCATCTTCAGGCAGCTAGGAGGAAGCTCTCAAGGCCCACCCCACAGTGACACACCTCCCACAAGGCCACACCTACTTCAACAAGGCCACTCCTCCTAACAGTGCCACTTGCTGGGCCAAGCATATTCAAACCACCACAAATGTCATTTCAGTTCATTTGATGTATATGCATGTCCACATGCACAGGCGTGTGTGTGTGTGTGTGTGTGTGTGTGTGTGTGTGTGTGTGTGTTTCTGGAGATTGAATTCCACACTTGATGTTAGCCAAAAGGCTGAGAAGCAATGGGGACTGAATTCATATGCTAGGCAATAGCTTGTTATTTTGTATTTTTTATTACAAGTCATGTTTTCTGACTCTTCTATAGGCCTGGCAGGTTTTTGACAACATATCATGCATTACATATTTTATTGTGGCACTGAGTATCTTTATATGTGCCTTGTTCTGCAGTTCTGATAGATTACTTAAAATTTATCTGATCCTCCTAAATCTTGTTCTGCATTAATTTGGTGGCCTCAGAACAGCGTGATGCCTAGGAATCAGTGTTTCTTACAACTGAATTAAAACCGGACCGCTCTCCCATCCTCACAGGCATGAGAGTGCCCCATCCCCCTCTCTCATCCACTGCTCTTGAGTTGTTTGAGCATCCAGTGCTCCTTACTCTAGTGAAGTATAAATAGATCTGCAGACCTCTTTTCTGTGCAGCTTTTTCCCCAAAGTACTATGCTGTGTAAACTCTACCGTCGCTCTTACTGTCCCCCAGTGTTGCCTCCTCAACTCACCAACATCACCGCCTCATCACCTCCTTCCCTGCAAACAGCCAGAGTTCTCTAAAGGCTTTTCTGACCTGTAAGACGATATCATCACCATCAGCTCCTACCCCACGATGTGTTCCTATCTCTCAGTATTACTTTCCTTTGCTATCCAATTTTCAATGTTAAACCATTGCCTCTATATCTTGTGTTGCTTTTTATATATTTCATGTAAAAGGGTAAATCTGGTTCCCATTCTCTCATCTCAGAAGAAATCAAATTCCTCATTGCCTGTCACTAAGCTCAACTAAAACTTTGGCCAATTTTGCCTCTTTGTTAACTGCTGTACTTGACACCTGCCTCTGTATAGCCTCCTCAGTCCCATTCACTCAAAGAGAAAATTTCCATAGCCACACATTCCACGTTTATCCTCAGCCTACAAAAGCAGCTGCTACAACACCAGGCTCTCTACTGATTATGTCCCAGGGCTCTGGGTCATGGAGTACCTTTAGGCTCTCGAGGACATAGTTATGGTTGTATGGATGCCCCCCGTATTAAATCTACTCCAAGGATCTCATACAGAATTCCTTGGATTTCTTTTCCACATTTCCCTATTACTGTCTAGCAGTTCGTCTATCATGTGGCACAGATTCCCGATGATAATGTTTCAGCCACTAGATGAAAGACTATTACAGTTACAGATGTTCCTGTTAGTGCACTGAACCTCAAATTACCACAGACTGAACTCCTATAAATGATTTAGCCTAAATCTAAAGTCTTATTTCTGTTCTCCGTCCTTATTCAGCCCCTTATCATTTATATTTCCAGTTTTTGACCTTAGAAGTCCACACAATCATATTATTTTGTACCATTTCTCCAGACTGACTTTGCAGTTGCCCCTATGGCATATTCTGTGACCTGCCTTGAGTTCCATGTCAGAATGCAATGAGAGGTGGCTCATGTAGCTGATGAGGACAATTGGCTATTACCATTAACAACTTTTAATAAGACAACTATAGAGATTTCATCCAGAAAAGAACTACTTTACTGCACACACAAGGAAAGGTATATTTCTTATGATGAGTCTTTGTGTATTGACATGCTCTTAAGTATCTCCACACTAATTCTCCATGTCTCACTGGTTCCCAGTCAGTGCCCTGACATTGACCTGGGAATCCTCTTGTGTCTATGCAGTCAGCTGCCCACTGAGAAGTGAATTTTGTTTTAGCTACATTAGTCTGTGGCTACAGAACCTGATTGTAGGAATCTCCAAAGCTAAGAATGTCATTTCCTAATGTTTCTCATTTTCTGTTATTAAACTTAAATAAAGAGGGTTGATATATAGCTGAGTAGTAGTGTTTATCTAGCTTTCATGAAGGACTAATTTTGATCCCTAGCACCACATACAAAACAAAACACTCAATGGGGTTAGAAGCTAAAACTCACTCTGTGGCCTGTTTATTTTCCAGTCACCCCCTTATGAAGACCATAGCCTTAAGTAGGTAGGTTAGTTGATAATTTAGGTAATTATTTGAATCACTGTCTATCATGCTATCCCCAGATCCTAGAATCCCATCCTAAAAGGCTTGTCTTTAAGTTTATTCATGTGTGAAAACTGACCTGCCATTCTCCATCCCCTTGAAGATCCACTGTTGAAATTCATTCTCAGTATCAATTATGCTGCCCTGCCAGGGTCTTAGATGTAAATAGCAGAATCTAGCCTAAAAATATAAGCAAGAAAAATGACTCAAGAATATTAGGTAACTCATAGACTTTTCTGGAGGCCAAGAAATCTAGACCATTTTAAATGGACAACCAGAAACAATGCTGTCCTTGTAGCAGTTTATTGGATGACAGAAACCCACCTCGGCCACTCCCAAGGCCACTCTACCTGTTTAAAGGTCAGTTGGTTGTAGGTGGTCAACTCCTTACATTGCTTACTTCTGAATCCATCTCTTCTTAGGGGCAGTGTCTGGTGGGCTAGAACCTGATTGTACTACATTTACAGGTTTCCAGTTGTCAGTTTCATGCCTCCTACCTTGAAAAAGAGAATTGATAATATGAAAAGTTATGAAGCACAAGGCGGAGTTTAAAGCTGTGAGATTCATAGCTACTATAGTCATCAATAGGACAGACCTATGAGTGAATGCACTTATGTGTATGCACACAGATGCATAATTCCAGTTGTCTAGTTCTGAATATCAAGGATCAGTAATAGGGCCCATTTACATGTCTTCATGGGTATTGCTTTCCTTCTGTTAAACGAAAATGCAAGCGATGTGGAATGCAGCCAAATTAGCTTGTGGTCCAGTCTTTCTTGGAACAAGAAGCCTGTATCTGATGCCAAGAATGTCTTCCCTGCCCCTTGAAATACCATCGCTTTGTCACTGTGTGATATCCCTCAGTAACCCCTGCTATAATCTTGTATATTGGTCCCTCTATTTATAAAGCAGAATTTCTGGGTAGGAGATCCTTGGCAAAATGAGGATACCTCTCTGCCAAGACAGGATTAGGGTCCCCTGCATCTTGGTCATACCAAGTTCTCTTAGAAGGGACAGAAGGTAGGAGATAAAATTACAGGGTCCCACCCCACCTGACTTCCAGCAACCAGCCCATCATACCCACGTTTGGAGAAGCTAATGTTCCCTACCCTTCTAAAGGTCAGGTGGCTAAGGACAACAGCCAGACCTCTTCTGATGATGATATGGAAGTCGAAGTTTGCAGTGGTTGCAATGTCTACTGGGATTAAAAGGTTGCCACCTCTTTAAATCTGACCTTCCAGAGATTTTAGCAGGCTATTCTACCATCCTTCATTCAAGATGTAATTTTATCCAGAGAAATAGATCTCTGTGTTCAGGAGAATCTTTCTTAATAAGGATTCTATAGGAAGATCATCACTAGCAAGACACATTCATCAAATACCTTCTCACCATCTGCTCCACCAAGACTCTGAGAAACAGAAGCAAGAGGTATGGCCCTTGGCTCAAGGACCTGGAACTTTACATAGACACAGGGGCTCAGACAGGTCTGGAAGAAATAGACATGTGATTAAGAGTACAAGGCAGCTGACGCACAGAAAGACTACAAACTATTGTACTGGCATCAAATCTTTTGTGCTTAGCCCCGTTCAGATCCTCACTACTTCATCCAGGAGCTATGTGAATAGCTCTCACCATGTGAGACCTCCAGGGGCTTTCTTCCTGGGTCCACCCTGAGCATGTTATATTGTTCAGAAACTGACTACTCCTTACATCCCCAAGTCTTTCTTAACCTTAACTTATAAAGAAAATAAAAAACAGCATCTTCCATATGATATAAAAGATTATATTCTCATGATTTTCCAGAATAAACAAAAGCTAACCATAATCCAGGAAAATATTCTATCAAGTTGTATTCTATTGCTCCAAGCAGTACCCACCTTCCTTCACATTTAAGTGGGACATCTGTCTTCTGCCTAAAGACAATTGACTTCTTTCACAGGACTTTTATCCCCATTGATACACAGCTCATTTCTAAGCTTCTTTCTCAGAGTCCACACCTCTGCTACCACTGTTTATCCTCTGAAAATCACCTCCTACCACTCTATGACATCTGTGCTCATGTAACTAAACCCTTCTAATAGTATGAGCATAACTCAAGTACCTCACAGGATAGTCTGTGCACTGCCATTAAAAACATGCATTTCCAAGGTTTTCATCTCCCAGTTTATTGGTTCTGGATAGGACAAGAATCGTATTTTTATTTCCAGGTCAGTAGACAGTGAGAGATGGTTAGCATAATACATGTTGACAAAATTGGCTTTTACCACTAAGCTAACAGCATTTAATGAGGTGATGGCAAATATCTCATCAAGAAAGAAACAGCTGTAATACAGAAGGAAGGGCAGGTTCCTCATCTTGAGACTTTGGATATGTACAATGAAACCACCCAATGAACTTAAAGATAATAAGGTGTAGGGCCCACATCACAGGAGTCAGGGTGTCCCAAAGAAACACGAGAGACCTTCTTGTTACAAAAGCACAAGGCAGCTTTAATGGCGGAGCTCCAGGCTGATACATGCTTCACACGGGAAACAGAGGAATCGACCCCGAGGCTCAAAAGCTAGGGGTTTTTATAGGGAGTTATAGGGAGAGGGTTGGGCGATTTTTGGGGAACTTGGTGCAGCTTCACACAATTGGCCTGATTACAAGTCAGTAGAATGATACATGCAGGTTATAGCATCAGTAATTCCAGGGAGGGGGCTAGGGCCAGCCAGCCGTTTGACTGGGTCAGCATGAGCCAGGCTGCCAGATGGCCAATGAGTCAATCAAAAGATAACCCAAAACAGTTCCTGTGTTTATGTCTATCCTTGGGGCCACCCATCCTCAGGAATGTCCAAACAAGGGGCTCTCCGGGACCTGCCTGGACTTGTTATTGTAAGATCTTCAGCTAGGCCTTCAGGGCCTGTCAGGACACGCTGGACTTGCCTCAGGCCTTCAAGTTCCTAATATTGCCCTATTTGTCTCATGTTATACTTTTGACTATAAGTTCTTTGCTTTTCTTGAATTCCATTCCTTTCAAAGGCTTATATGATGCCCAAGAAAATACAAACATAACGCTGATGACGAAGACAAGTTGGGATTGAAAACTAGAATTTAATAAAGAAACAGGGGCCGAGCAGTGGTGATAAATGTCCTTAATTCCAGCACTTGGGTAGCAGAACAGGCAGATCTCTATGAGTTCAGGGTCAGCCTGATCTATAGAGTGAGCTCCAGCACAGCAAAGGCAACACAGAGAAACCCTGTCTCAACCCCGCCCCAAGAAGAAGAAGAAGAAGAAGAAGAAGAAGAAGAAGAAGAAGAAGAAGAAGAAGAAGAAGAAGAAGAAGAAGACTAAAAAAAAAAATGGAATTGAAAAACCCAACAGTCCAACCAGAATCAAGCGAACGATAGCACACTAGAATACTGTGTCTCTAATATAAAATAGAGAATAAACAAGCAAGCAAACAAACAAATAATTAAAAAAAACACAGGAGGGAAACATTAAGGAAGCATGGGACATTGTGAAAACAAACAACAACAACAACAGCACACAACCTTCAAATGACAGGCATGGAAGAGGGGAATATCCCAAATCAATGGCATAGACCAGATCTTCAGCAAGATCATAGAGGAAAGCTTCCCCAAACTAAAGAAAGATATACCCACACTGATGCAAGGCAGCACACAGAACATCAAACAGGAAATGTCAAAGAAAATCCGCCTGGCATATTATAGTTAAAACACTAGGTATACAAAATGAAGGAAGTACATTGAAAGCTGCAAGAGAAAAAAATACAAGTCACTTACAAAAGAAAACCTATCAGAGTAACAGCTGATTTCTCAGTGAAAACTGTGAAAGCCACAAGAATCTGGAGTGATGCATTCCAAATCCTAGATGACTATGACCACTAACCTAGACAAATACACCCAGCAAAATTGTTTACCATTGTTAAAAGAGAAAGAAAAGCTTTCTACAATATAAACAGCCTTTAAAATTTTATCCAGCTGAAGGGGTTTGCAGCCCCATAGGAGGAACAATGTGAACTAACCAGTAACCCCAGAGCTCCTTGGTACTAAACCACCAACCAAAGAGTACACATGAAAGGACCCATGGTTCTAGCTGCATATGTAGCAGAGGATGGCCTAGTCAGTCATCAATGGGAGGAGAGACCCTTGGTCCTGTGAAGGTTCTATGCCAGGATGCAGGAGTGGGTGGGTTGGTGAGCAGGGGGAGGGGAGAGGGGATAGGGGGTTTTCGNAGGGGAAACCAGGAAAGGGGACAACATTTGAAATGTAAATAAAGAAAATATCTAATAAAAAAAATTTATCCAAAAACCAAATCTAAAGAAAATACAGGAAACAGTATTTTGGGCTAAAGAGAAGAATGAGACAAAAGACTGTGAAAAGTCATGATGTCATGATTACTAAAATACAAAATGCCACTGAGAACACAAATAGCAAAATCAAAAACTACCAACACATTGATCACAATTAATACACACATTTCAACAACTCTAAATAGTAATGACCTCAATTCTCCCATCAAAAGATACAGGCTGGCTGAATAGATCAAGAAACAAAATCCATCTATTGTCTACAAGAAACACATCTTGCTGGGTGGTGATAGTGCATACCTTTAATCCCAGCACTCAGGATTTAGCAGCAGGTGGATCTCTATGAGTTGGCCAGCCTGGTCTACAATGTGAGTTCCAGAGCAGCCAAGGCTACACATAGAAATCCTATCTCAAAAAAACAAAAAGAGGAGGAGGAAAAGGAGAGAGAGAGAGAGAGAGAGAGAGAGAGAGAGAGAGAGAGAGAGAGAGAGAGAGAGAGAGAGAGAGAGAGAAAGCTGTAAATGTAGGCACTGCCTTAGAGTAAAAGTATGGACAATAGAATTTCCATCAGATTGGACCAGAATGCAAGAGACATCTCTACCCTAATATCTAACAAGATAGACTTCAAACTAAAGTGACTGGAAGAAAGCAAGAACACTTCATTCTTTTTTTAGTAGATATTTTCTTCATTTACATTTCAAATGTTATCCCCAAAGCCCCCTAGACCCTCCCCATGACCTGCTTCCCAACCCACCCACTCCCGCTTCCTGGCCCTGGCATTCCCCTGTACTGGGGCATATGATCTTCGCAAGACCAAGGGCCTCTCCTCCCATTAATGGCCTACTGGGCCATCTTCTGCTACATATGTAGCTAGAGGCATGAGCTCTGGGGGGTACTGGTTAGTTCATATTGTTGTTCCTCCTATAGGGTTACAGACCCCTTTAGTTCCTTGGGTACTTTCTCTAGCTCCTCCATTGGGGGCCCTGAAGAACACATCATTCTTATCAAGGAATAATTAACCAATAAGACATTACTATCCTAAACATTTATGCACCAAACTCTGGTTCACCCAATCTCATTTTTTAAAAAAAAATGTATTACTAGATTTAAAGACAGAAATCTAAATATTTAAAGACATCGACCCCCAAATAGTAGGTGATTTCAATACCCCACTTTCTCCAATACATAGGCCATCTGGACAAAAGAAAATAAACAGAGGAACAAAAGGAGCAGTCCTAAACTACTTCTATAAGCTCAGTATCACTCTAATCTTAAAACCAGGTAAAGGCAAAACAAAAACAGAAAGCTGGCTCCGCTTTTCTGACTGGTACCATGGAGGATGTTCCAGAGAAGAAAAAGAAGGTTGCCACTGTGCGAAAATACCTTAAGAAAAAGGTTCCTGCTGTGCCAGAAACCCTTAAGAAAAAGCGAAGTAATTTCTCAGAGTTGAAGGTGAAGCGCCCGAGGAAGAAGTTTGCCCTGAAGACACAGCTACAGGCAAGGAGGACGCTCATCTATGAGAAGTCAAAGCACAAACACAGGAGCACAGGCAGATAGATGTACTGCACTGAGATTCGGATGGCCAGGATGGTAAGGGAAGCTGGGAACTTCTATGTGCCCACAGAACCAAAATTGGCATTTGTCATCAGAATCCAAAGTATCGGTGGAGTAAGTCCAAAGGTCCGCAAGGTATTGCAGCTCCTTCATCTTCGACAGATCTTCAATGGCACCTTTGTTAAGCTCAACAAGGCTTCAGTTACCATCCTGCAGATTGTGGAACCGTACATTGCATGAGGCTACCCCAACCTGAAGTCAGTAAATGAGCTCATCCACAAGCGAGGCTACAGCAAAATCAACAAGAAGCGGATTGCCATGACAGATAATTCCTTGATTGCTTGACCTCTTGGTAAGTTTGGCATCATCTGATCTAGGTCATGAGATCTATACAGTTGGGAAACTTCAAGGAAGCAAATAACTTCCTGTGGCCCTTCAAATTATCTTCCCCATAAGGTAGGATGAAGAAGAAGACAACTCACTTTGTAGAAGGTGGAGATGCTGGCAACAGGGAAGACCAGATAAACAGGCTTATTAGACAGATGAACTAAGGTGTCAGCAAGGTTATTTTTGTAATCTGGTCAGTTAATAAACAGTCACAGCTTAGAAAATTGAAAAAAAGAAAAGAAAAAGAAAGATGCAGGCCAATATCCCTGATGAACATTGATTCAAGATGCTTAACAAAGATGGTAAAAAGTACCTAGTTTGGCCTGAGATCACTCCCACCTGGTACCATGGGGCCCAGGGTGGTAAGAACAAGCCTGAGATGACCTTGAGCCCAGTGCAACATAGGCCTGGGAAGACCACACCCTAGACAGTCTCCATCTGGTAACACACAGCACAGGTGGGGCATAGCACTCCTGAGAGGATCCCAGACACTCAGAGGCCCTGGGTGCCACTAACATGAGCAAGTAAGTGGTGGAAAGATAGAAGAAAAAGAATCAGAAGGATGAGTATACAATGAAGAGAGGCAGAACTGGAGACTTGAGGATAGTGAGGAACAGCTTGATCTAACTAGTCAGTGATGCCATGTAAGGCCATCTTGAGGTACTGACCCATGCTTCCATTGAGAGTTATATCAGGTTATGCCCTGCAGCAGTAGAGGTCTGTTACCACCAAAGGCCAGGTGAACATCCCTTGTCTGGGATGCCACCTAGGGCCATATTGATGTCTGAAGGCTGTGCAGAGCTGGCCCCACCCCTTACCTGGGCATCATGGTAGAACTGCTCTTGATGGCATCAGAGCAGAACAGTTGGCACACCCCAACAGCTACCCCATCTATAAACTGCTAGAGCAGATGAAGGGCTCAGTCCTGTGGATCCAGAGCTGCAGGATCTCCATGATGCAGGGCAACAACAGAATGTCTGAGAGGGGTCTTGGTGAGGATCTAGTATTGATGATGTGGCAGTGGTTGGAGGCCACAAGCTAGACCAATGACTTACTGCAGTAGACATTTGCAAGTAAAGAGGTGTGGACAAGGTGGGTATACTGTGGCACACAACATCTTCCACAACAAAATTTTGCTTTTTAGCAGGTAGAAGTTACAGGGGAATGAGGGCAGATGCTGGGGGTCAAGGAGATGAGTGTGCTGTTCGCGAGGAATTGACGGAAGGTTAAATTTAAAATCTACCCAGTTACATATGTTTGATATACATATACGGTTGCAGGTATTTGATCACTTTATGAACCCCAATATTGTGAACTGAAAAATTCTTGTGGTGTGGCTCAGCCTTAGCACACACCTTTAATCCAAGAGTCAACCCTAGATCAAGAGGTAGAGCAAGTGCTGGGGTTCAGGAATCGCCACACAAACCATATGAATACTGATCTCAACTGAGCAAGATAGTTTATTGAATGCACACCCTAAGACCGATTGATCAGGACCACAAAGTGGACTCAGGAGCCTTCTTATAGGAAAAACCAAGTCCAGAAGCTCAGAAGGCAAGGGTGGAGGCAGTACTACATTTTGTCTAATTAGACAAAGTAGTATTTAAAGTATTTAAGACAGAGTTGACTAGAAAGGAAGGATGTTGAGTGTAAGGGTATTTAAGACAGAGTGGAGAAGGAGAAGGAACTTTTTTCCTTCTGGGACAACAGTGGAGTAGGAAGGTCAGCTGGGTGTCTTCTCTGCCTCTTTGAGCTTTCAGGCTTTCACCACAGCATCTAGCTCCTGAGTCTTCATTGGTAAAGTCTAATAGCTGGGATTTTCGTTTTTAAAAAAACATTTTGGTGTCCAACATGGAGTACCAGATATAAAATTGTCTTTTATTCACCTGGTGTAATTTTGTCTAGAGGTTTATTCCCTCTGTCTGCTAACCTAGGCCTAGTCCTGGAAGGTTCTAGCCTCCATACAATCTTATCTAGGCCTAGGATGTTTTCAGCCTCTGAAACTTGCTGCAGATTAAGCACACCTTTTCTAGTTCGTTCTGAGCTCTAACTGGCTGGCTCAACTCAGCTGTTCTGGCTCCAAACTCCTCTGAAGCTGACTGATTCCATCTAGCTTCTCTCGGTTTCTTACTGAATTGCTCTGCTTGGCCTCATCCTAACTTTGACAGTCTGATCTTCTGGATCTTTCTCACTCTCTGGCTCATTCTGTCGTCACCTGTGTCTAGTTTGTTCTCTCTCTGCAACCTGCCTACAACTGGTCTAGTAAAACTTCCCCTTTTCTCTCTTTCTCTGCATTACCCCTGAGTACTCCCCTTTCCTCCCTCTTCTTGTGAGAGTTTTATATATCCTATCATGTCAAATCTTTCTCTGATTCATCACTTCATCTGCCACTCAATTAGAAGTTACTTTCAAACATGGATGCTTCTTTCTGCAAACTAACTTTACCTTTAGTGTTTGTGAGTAAAAGTGTATACTAAGGACATGCCTATGTTCCAGACAGAGGGATTAAAGCTATGTGCTTAGGGCTGAGCCACACCGCAATTAGAAACAAGTTTTTTTTTTTTCCAGTTAATAACAGAGTCTCGGGGTTCACAGTATGATAAAATATCCTGCAACATTTTCCCCTTTTTGCCTACACTAATAATTTTACACAGTTTAACTTTTTACAACAGAAACAGCTATTAATCCCAAAAACCTAACAGTCTGAATGTCCTTATGGAGATCCATTGATGTGATGATCCTTCATAAGTGCAGTACTGTTCATCTATCTTTGGTAACAGTCCATTTCAGGGTCAATGTCTGCCAGTCTGATGAATGATCTACACTTCCTCAGATGGTGTGTTGAACTGTTTCCATGCAGAGGGATCAGATCTCTGAGTCCTCTGCATTGCTGTCTTTCTGTGTTTCTTCCTTGAGTCCTTCCATTCATGTGGAAGATTCTCTTATTCAGATCAGATCTTTATCAATTTTGATCAAATACCTAGTATTTCTTATTTTCTTTATTTACATTTCAAATGCTATCCCGAGAGTTCCCTATAACCCTCCCCCCCCCCCCGCATCTGCTCCCCTACCTACCCACTCCCACTACTTGGCCCAGGCGTTCCCTTGTGCTGGGTCATATAAAGTTTGCAAGACCAAGGGGCCTCTCTTCCCAGTGATGGCTGATTAGGCCATCTTCTGCTACATATGCAACTAGAGACACAAGCTCAGGGGGTACTGGCTAGTTCATATTATTCCACCTACAGGGTTGCAGCCCCCTTCAGCTCCTTGGGTACTTTCTCTAGCTCCTCCATTGGGGAGCCTGTGTTCCATCCAAAAGCTGGCTGTGAGCATCCACTTCGGTGTTTGCCAGGCACTGGCATAGCCTCACAAGAGGCTGCAATATCAGGGTCCCTTCAGCAGAATCTTGCTGGCATGTGCATTAGTATCTAGGTTTGGTGGCTGATGATGGGATGGATTCCCGGATGAGGTAGTCTCTGGATAGTCCATCCTTTCATCTTAGCTCTAAATTTTGTCTCTGTACCTGTATCCTTTCATGAGTATTTTGTTCCTTATTCTAAGGAGGAATGAAGTATCCACATGATGGTCACCCTTCTTAGTTTTCTTGTGTTTTGCATAATGTATCTTGGGTATTCTAAGTTTCTGGGCTAATATCCTCTTATCAGTGAGTACATATCTAGTGACTTCTTTTGTGATTGGGTTACCTCACTCAGGATGATATCCTCCAGATACATCCATTTGCCCAAGAATTTCATAAATTCATTGTTTTTAATAGCTGAGTAGTACTCCATTGTGTAAATGTACCACAGTTGCTGTATCCATTCCTCTATTGAGGGACATCTGGGTTCTTTCCAGCTTCTGGCTATTATAAATAAAGCTGCTATGAACATAGTGGAGCATGTGTCCTTATTACCCGTTGGAAGATCTTCTGGGTATATGCCCAGAAGAGGTATTGTTGGGTCCTCCGGTAGTACTATGTCCAATTTTCTGAGGAACCGCCAGACTGATTTCCAGAGTGGCATCTGCTGTCACCTGAATTTTTAATCTTAGCCATTCTGACTGGTATGAGATGGAATCTCAGGGTTGTTTTGATTTGCATTTCCCTGATGGCTAAGGATGTTGAACATTTTTTCAGGAAACACCTAGTATTTCATCAACTGTGGAAATATACACAAAACCTCTTCCCCAACATAACACATTCCCTGACTTCTGTTATGATGTTAAAACATCTTTAAAGTATATAAGTTGATATAATTCAGCAGTTTTTTTCTTCAATCTAGTGTCTTTCAACAAATTTTATTTCCCCTTTCTGTTTATCAAGGTACAGTTAAAGCTTTATGAATCCACACAAAAACTAGACATTTAGTCATATATGAAGAATAAATAAATAAACCACTCAAAAATGGGTCTGAACAGAGTTCTCAAAAGAAAAATGGGGAGTGAGAAATTAGCCCCCCACCAAAAGCTCTCTTTTGAGTTGTTGGCCGGGGTTATTTGAAAAACTACTAAAATATTACAAGCTATTGCTATTGTTTTTGGTTACCCCCAGGAGGGAAAAGGTACATCCCTATTGCTGAAGACACTATGCACTTCAGACATTGGGCCCAGAGGCTCCTCAGCTGGAACTGACATAAATGCCTCCTCCCTGAGGACTAGGTTTTATGTTACCAGAAGGCACCATGCAAGCTTACAAAGGAGGGAAACAACAAGTGGTTCTACCCAGTTATGGTACCTAAGAACCCAATGACAACCAGCATGGCAAGATGGTCCTAGGGGTGCAAGGATGCAGTAGTGGCATACATATCTTGGTGGTAACCAACAGCACTCTTATTGGACTTAAGACCCACTCAAAAAGGAGAAAAAAATTGTGTGGAAACTAGCCAATAACCCAGGGATAGTGAAGTCAAGGATTGTGGAAGAAGACCTATAACCACCACTTTATTAAACCGGCATAATCCCTATCTACATTCTAAGCATTTGTCCTCATAATTAGGTAGAGTCCTCACCTGTCATCAAAGAAACTTCTCATTGCAACAGATCGCAGCTAATTTAGAAAACCACAGCCAACCACAATCAAAATGCAGACTTATGGAACCTGGTCCCAACTGATACATCTACAATATAACTCCTGCATCCAAGGCTCAGGCATCACTGAGGAGGTAGAAAGACCGTAAAAGTCAGAAGAATAGGAAGTTGGCTGTGAGACTGTATCTCCTAAGAATCTCAAAAGCTACAACCATAAAGTCTCAACAACATGGCTAGCTAAACATGAGCTGAGCAAGTGCAATATCAATAGACAAGCTAATGTAGAAGGAGAAAGATTCATGAGGCCTCAATCACACAGACGGAACTATAGGCAACTAAAGAATGTGGAGAACAGGAAAAATATTCTTCCCCACATGAACATAAATATATAAAAACAGTTGATGATAAAAGAGGTCATGAGTTTGAAAGAGAACAAGGAACAAAGAGAGGGAGGAATGATATAATTATAATCTCAAAAATATAATCTCAGAAAACTTTTTAAATGTCAAAAGAAAGAAAGAAAGAAAGAAAGAAAGAAAGAAAGAAAGAAAGAAAGAAAGAAAGAAAGAAAGAAAGAAAGAGAAAGAAAGGAACAGGGCAATCTTTCTCTTCAAGAAGCAAGGATGAAAACATTCCAAAAAACATACCTGCAAACCAAATGCCAACATACTAAAAAGCTTATTCACTATGAGCAAATTTGTTTCATTTCAGGGATGCGAGTTTGGTACAACATATACACATCAATAAATATCATGTATCATATACATATACATATACATATACATATACATATACATATACATATACATATACATATACATATACATATACATATACATATACATATACAATTGAATGAGCATGCATTTTTATGAAGGTAAACAAAAGACTAACAAAGTAAATGATTACAAAGTTCACTACAGACATATAGACAGATGTACACATGTGTCTTATAATGCATTACACACTGGTGAAAACTGGATTAGCTATTTAATGAATGACACATATCGTTACAAGAGCAAAACTGTATTGTACTTTATGTGCTACCCAAAGAATGTCAGCCAGAGATAGTGGTAGTTACAAAAGAAACCTAGGGATTACAGAAGAAAACAGAAGGTGAAAACAAACCGTTCACTAAAATTTTGCAAATTTTGCTACCTAATATATGTAAGAATAAAAAAAAAAATTACAAATTTAAATTTAGACAAAACTATTGTCAGATAATTCACAGAGGAATACTCCTGAATGACAAATATGTGAAAACATTTCCCCCATCTAATAAATAATTAAATACATGGCAATTAGATTGCATAAGAGTGAGTCTGATAACTGTCTCCTTTACTCCTGCCTGTTGCTCAATTTGGAGAACGATTTGGCTCGTCATTGTACACAGGATAGAACTGTCTACTGGGGTAGCTATTGACCAGAGGCTGTGGCTGCAGCAGACGTGCCTCCTTCTGTATGTGCAGAGATGATCTCTTGTGTACTATGTAAATGCACTCATCTGTCAATAAAATGCTGGTTAGCCAATGAGTTAAGAGAAGATTGGAAGGTGGGACATCAAGCAAAGAAGAGAAATTCTGGGATTGAGTCAGGTGCAGGGAGGTTGGCAGGACACAGAGGAAGATGGTCTCCTAAAACTGAGGACCAGATAACCAGTCACATGGCTGGCATGACTTAGACTATTTTATTGAGATAATTGAGTCATGAGCTAGTTGGAGAACAGGCCCAAACTTATGGCCTAAGCATTTATTCATAAATATATTAAGTCTCAGAGTTGTTATTTCAGAAAACTTATGTGCAGTTGGGAAAGCCCACAGTTAAGTGGGTGTCAGTTTCAGAGACTCACAAACATGCTGTGTACCAGTCTTGTAGATTCTGTGTTGTAAACTTCAATGATATGCCTTAGTGTTCATCTTTCTTCATTCATGAAATAACCAGCAGCCCTTTCTTTGTGTATGTGGTGTGGCGATTGAACCCAAAGCCTTATGCTCTACTACCCAGTTAAACGCCCAGGCTGTCCTCAAACTCATAACCCTCTTGCCCCTGCTTCCTCAGTACTGGGGTTATATAGTCAATTGTCACCACACTTCTCCCAGAGCCACTTAATAGAGACATTAATGCCTAGAAATTCATGGCAGTGTTCTTTGATTAGCTCTTTAATGAATCCCCTCCCACTTAATATAGTTTCTGCAATAAAATGCTCAGGTTAATGCCCGCACAGGCCCATGTTCTGAGCATTGCATCCCCAGTTTATGAAGCTGTTATGAAGCCTTTAGAAGATGAGCGTCACTGGTGGAAGTAAGCCCAGGGATATGAAAGTCACCCCTACTTCTGGTTCTGGCTGCTTCTTTGCTACTTCTGTGTTGTGTGAAGAGGTGTGGGGGGAATCTTTTGTGCAGTGTATAGAAGCATCACCTGTCAATAAAAAAAAAAGTCTACGGCCAGTGAGTTGAGGCAGAATTAGAGGGGGGGGGATCTGGTAAAGTGGAGGGGGAGGAATTCTGGAAAAGAGTTAGAGACCTGGGAGAGATTCATCTCAAACTCTGGAGGGGAAGGTTGCATAAAACTGTAACCAGGAGCTGGTAAGGTGGCTCAGCAGGTAAGAGCACTGACTGCTCTTCCGAAGGTCCTGAGTTCAAATCCCAGCAACCACATGGTGACTCACAACCACCCATAATGAGGTCTGATGCCCTCTTCTGGTGTGTCTGAAGTCATCTACAGTGTACTTATGTATAATAATAAATATATAAATCTTTAAAAACAATAAACGTAACCACCCATGTGGCAGAACTTCAAATATGGTAAATGGGATAATATATTATGAGCTAGTCATGAACAAGCCAAAGCTTATGTCATAGGCATTTATTCATATAATAATTCTGTCTCAGAGTCATTATTTTGGGGAAATTGAGCATGGGTAGAATGCCCACGTTTACAAAGAGGACATTAGTGCAAAGGAATGAGTTACTCCTGCCACCAAGTGGCCCCTGCCCTGATGAAGTGAGCATATAAGTCCCAGTGCTCCTTCCCCCCCCCCCATAAGATGCTTGAGTCAAGTATTCTGTCACAGCCATAAGGAGGTGGTTAGCACATCCACACACGGTTTCCAGCTAAAAGCCAGGTGCATGGTCCTTATAGGCAGTCAAGAGTTACCAACATTTAAGGAATGTTCCCAATCAGTAAGGTGCAGGGAGAAAAGACACAGAAAGCACAATGAAAAAGCAAATTTCCCTTCTGTTATATCCTGGGATCTGTGCATGGGACTTGGGATCTGTGTTAGTGGGGAAATCACACAGGAGGGTGGGCTGGGTTTTAAGGAATCACCTTATGTGATAGAGGATGCCACTGAGTTTTAAATCTTCCGTGCACACTGGCAGCCTGGAAATGCCAGCAGATGCTGCTGCAGGGTTGAGTTTGAAAGCAGACTAGAGGTAGAACTGTCTTTCCTTTGAGGGAGCTTTGGTGCTTTTTCCCTAAGGCCTTCAACTGATTGGATGAAGCCTACCTACATTATAGAAGATTAAGCATTCATTTGAAGTCAACTGGGTTACGTGTCAGTTATATCAAAATATCACGCCACACCAATGTCTAGCTTAGTGTTTGATCGAACAATTTGGCCAGCTGACCTTTCCAAGGTGACCCATTAAATATACCATCACTAGTATAGCCTCACTAGTTAGTGATGACACTGGAAGAAATATAATTTAACTCACCTATTTATACTTGAAACAAAATCCTGTAATGAAATACAGACTAACAAGAGAAACAAACGTGTTTTTTTTTAAAATACATATAGCACACATTTTGCAGAACAGTGACTATGTCATAACTCGGGAGTCTGCTGTAATAAACAAAAATGATATAGTTCAGAAAGGTGACAAGACCAAAGAAAGCAGCCTTAAGCTTCAGAGACAGGAAAGGCATGGGAAGGGCCTCTAGTGAGCCATCTTAACTGATAAGTACATGTCTGAGTTTGGGTTTTATTGGTATGAAGAGACACCATGACCAAGCCAACTCTTAAAAAGAAGAACATCTCATTGGGGCCGGCTTATAGTTTCAGAGGTTTAGTTCATTACCATCATGGAAGCATGCAGGCAGACAAGGTGCTAGAAGAGTGCTACATCGTGATCTGTAGGCAGTCAGGAGGAGACTGTGTGTCACTGGGCATAGCTTGAGCATAGGGGACCTCAAAGCCCATCTTGACAGTGACTCACTTCCTCCAACAAGGCCACACCTCCTAATAGTGCCACTCCCTATGGCCAAGCATTCAAACACAGGAGTCTATGGAGGACATTTCTATTCAAATCACCACGGCATTCATATTTGGTCTTTCACTGGGACTCCTCTTCTTTATGAATCACGGTCCTGCTTTGAAACAACACAGAGACAAGGCATTTGACAATGCTTGGTTCGATGATTCTTTTTATTGAGAAAAAACACTTAAGTTTCTTTCACACGCTATACATCAAATACTTACATAGCACTTATTTTTTTATGTATTAAGTACTTCCCCAAATTCTCAACAAATTATTATTTTTTTAAAACACAAAACACTTACATATTCATGTTGCACACCCCTTATCTGGATATCTGAAATTTGAGGGTGATATAAAATAGAGATTTTTTTTCTTAATGTCAAGATGATACAGAAGAGGAAAACACATCATTGCTAAAAACATGGTAACATATCATGTAACATATGGACACAATATAAACTAGTTCTGTGCCTAGCTTTTTGTCCCCTACACAATGTATCTCATTGTAGAACATGCCAGTATTCCAAAATCCAAACAAATCCAAAATTTGAAACATTTTCATGTCTATGCACTTCAAATAAAAGCTACTTAATAGACATTCACTATCCCCAGCAGCAAGGAGGCAGAAGCAGGAAGATCTCGGTGAGTTCAAGGCTAGCCTAGTCTACTAAGTGAGTTCTAGGACAGTCAGGGCTGTTATACAGAGAAATCCTCTCTCAAAACAACAAACATAAAACAAACAAAAACAAATCTAAGACACAGAAAGTTACATAGATAAGTTTGCCCAAGGTCTGGATGCCTCTTCCTGACTTTCAGGTCATGCTTTAACTAAGAGAGTCAACTATTTTTCAGATACTGTTTTTTTTTTTTTAATTAGATTTTATTTTTATTTTATGTGTATGGGTGTTTTGTCTGGTTATTTATCCATGCGCCATATAAGCACAGTGCCCGTGGAATTATCTTCTGGAACTGGAGTTACAGAAGGTTGTGAGCTACCACTTGGGTGCTGAGAATCAACCCCAAATCCCCTTGAAGAGCAGCCAGTGTTTTTAACTGCTGACCCATCTCTCCAGACCCATGGCATACATTTTAGACTTGGAGCCATATATATTCATTGCTGTATATTTTCTCCTTCCTCTGGCTCCTCCTTGTCTTTAATTCCTTTTACAGCCACTCCCATACCTAACACTTGTTTTGTCACTTGTGATCTGTACTAAAAAGCAGAAGCTCAGACCTGAACACTGGAAGACTCCAATCCAGAAGGTGCAGAACCAGCTGCCATATGTGCATTTAGCATGTTCCTTGAAGACTCTAGAGCATGTCAAAATTAAACATGGAGATGCCAAGATGGTGCCTCCAAAACGCTTTAACCCCTACATTCTAGCATCATTGGTACAGGAAGGTGCTCTGCATACTACCCAAAGAGAAACGTGAACACTAACCCAGCCACAACCCCTTTGTTCTACCACAATGGTGTCTTGCCTGCAAGATATTCTAGGGTAAAGATGGAATAACCATCTAATATCTGCTTTGACTTAAGGCCCGCTCTACGAGATGAAACTCATACCTAACACTGCTTGGGTGACCAAGAACCTGAGACTAAATAGCCCAGGAATCAACAGTAAAACTAAATACTACTGTTCTAAAAAAGAAAATGTAATGATAAGATTACTTCTGATGATAGTGTCTCTCATTATTGTCATCGATCAGCACTTTGCTCAGCCATCATTGGAGCAGCTTCTTCCTACACCAGATGGGAACAGATGCAGAGACCCATTACACTGAGAGTGAGACACTTTAGAACACCCAGCCCTAAACAGGGTGTCTCCATAAATCCCTCCACTCAGGAGTTAGGGAACCCTGTGGAGGAGGCAGAAAAAGTGGCCTCTGCCTAAATGTTATGGCTTCTGGTTTAGTGTTTTTATGGGATTTCTGGGTGTGGGAACGAGAGTCTGTTTCCTGTGCCTTCTCGTGAGCTCTTTTCCTTTTGTCTGTTTTGTCCAATTCCAATGTGTTAGTTTTAGTTTTATTTTATATTATTTTTATTATTATTATCATCATCATCCAGTAGAATCCTGTTGGTTTTCTAATGAAAGACAGAAAGGGTATGGCTTCAGGTTCAAGGGTGGAAGAAAGAAGCTAGGAGGAGTAGAGAGGGGAAATCATAATCAGGATATATAATGTGAAAAAATTATTTTCAATAAAGGGGGAAATGGAGGGCAGTCATTCTTTTCTACAATTCAACAAAGAAATTTAAAAGAGGGTCCCTCTATGGATCCTAAGCTAGTACTGAAATTGTGATCCTCCTGCCTCGGACCCTCGGTAGCTAAGATTACAGGAGTACAGCACAACACCGGGGATTCAGCACGTATTACTGAGTTTCTGTGTGGCACACACATAGGTGAACAAAGCGGACATGATCCTCGCCAGGCAGAGCCTGCAAAGAATCTGGCCAGAGAATCACACTTACCCAAAGATAATTGACTTGCCTGAAGTCTCAGAGCAATCGGGGAGGGGTTAGCTCACCCTAAGCTTAGCTCACCCAAGCTTCGCTCATCCTAAGCTTAAATCACCCTGGTTTTGCTGCTAGGGTTTGAGCGGCATCTCCAAGGCAATGGGATCTGCCATCCTCCAATCTTCTATATATCATACCCTTCCTGCTGTTTGCTGCTGTGCTAGCACCGGCTTTGAATTGTAATTGAATTCTTTAATATGCAGGCATCTCATTTTCCTTTTGCTGTCCAACTTCATCTCTGTTTTAAATCTGCCATAACCCTGGAAGCAGCTAGTATAGTTTGGAAAGAAACTGTGTACGTGTATGTTAATATTAAACATGGTGTTTAAAGTCCCAGACACCTCATTTTTCTGTACCTGTGTTCATAGCTAAGCTCCTTCCATGAGCATATTTCTATCCTTCTTTCATTCTGAACAAACCAGTGAAAGAAACACATTACTCCAGAAGTGTCATAGAGCTGGCTGTAACTAGAGAGGCCCACCGAATGACTGGTTAACAATATTTAAGACTTTGCTTTACCCAATCTACCCAAGGCTTAGGTTTCTAAAGACATACTTTGAAAGTGACCAATTTTGATACTTTCAATCTATGTTGGGTGAAGGACATAGCTCAGTTAGGTGAATGCCTGCCTAGTATGAACAAAATCCTGGGTTGAATTACCAAGATGCCATAAAAATAGGTAAAACCAGGCATGTAATACATGTCTTTAATCTCAGCACCAAGGAGGAGGAATCAGGAAGATCAGAAGTTCACGACAAACCTTGGCTAAATAGTGAGTTCAAGGCCAGCTTGGGATACAAAAGAACTGATCTCAAAAAAGAAAAAAAAAATGTAGATTACTCATAGTGACTCAGCCAAGACTGAGAAGAAGAAAATAGTGCCAGAGAGGCAAAGATAGACTCTATCCGTGTAACAGGGCCACAGACCTTAGTAGGCTTCAGCATAACTGACTCCATGGTGGAAGTACCATTCAGGCTGTAAAATTGAGCATGTAGGCCACAGCACCTGCCAAAACTAAACAAAGGCCTAATCCATCAAAGTGATGGGAAAGTCTCCAAATGTACTAACCTTGCGTTTTGGCTTCTGTCGTTCTGATTCTGGCTAATTGTTCTTGTTAACTGAAGTGTGTCAGTGTGTCAACTTAGGATACGGTTTTTTTGTGCTTAAAAGCTTGCCCTGAAAAAGGCTCAGGGCTACACTGAAATCCCGAACACCTAATACAGTTACTGCCTGACTAATAAAGACTTTCTATTGGCATAAACCCATGTCTGAGTAGTCTTCTCTGGCGACTATTATACAACATTAGCTTGTGTGCTGGAAGACCCGCATAAACAATGTTTTAGTATTCCTAAGTATTTATTTTCCCTTGATGTTACAGTATGGGATTATCTTATTCTTTTATCTCATTGTGAAACCTGTATTTGATAATGGCATGGGGTCTTAATAACCTGGCTCTCTACGATTATCATTATATTCTTTTATCTGTATAAAAGAACACCTTGTGTTCTTTTATCTGTAATGTTCTTGTAGCCATTAGTCTGAAAGGATGGTCCCAAAGAAGGTATCTAGTGGCAAAGCTTGACACGCTACATTTGTTGTGAGGCATGTGAGCTGACTGGGGTGAAGCAAGACCTGCTTTTCCCCCTACTTTTTAAAGCTTTGTTATGAAGAAGACACCCTCCCACCCCCGCACTAAGTCAATAAGCCTGCACCAGGATGTTGCTGATCTGCCCAAGGTCTCTATCTCAACAGTAGATTTCTAAGAATGCACGGCCTTTCTTTCACCCAATCTCACTTCAACCTCTTCCTCTTCACCATCTTTTCCTGATCGACTGTCCCATCTTTTCCATAACACTAAACCAGGTACTGCTCAGTGGTAGGGTATTTCCCTTGTGTGGGTAAGGCCCTGGTTCTATCCCCCAGCATAGTGCAAAAACAAAAAGTCAATCTGGCTTATGGGTCTACTCCTAAAGCCATCTTTTCTTAATTAAACCTGTGTCTTTCTCTTGCCTCAACCCCTGCATTGCCTTCTGAAAGAGAAAAAAAAAATCGAACTTGTATGAATATCTCCCTCCTTGGGTCCTCTACCTTCTGTCCTTTTCCCATCTAAGAGATTCACAGCTGAGCCTTGGTTGGTTTTTTTTGTTTTGTTTGTTTGTTTTTTGTTTTCCCTTGTTGTTCTGTTACTAGTTACAGAAAAACAAGAGGATCAAAATGGATTGTCGAGATGAGCTGTCCCTACCTATATAGTTGATAGATGAGGCCCCAAAATCATTTACGAGAGGCACTGTTTTAAGAACTCATTGATAAAAGTAGGATCAAGATTGCTATGTGTGTCCTGTGTGCCGTCCCGCCCCAGGCTTCTTTCTGTCCTGTGAGTCACTAGATTTAGAAGGGTGGGATATTCTGGTAAGTGTGGGAGGCTCTTCTGAGAGCTCTTCCCACACCCCGGCCCAAAATAATTCACCATTTCTCATCTTACATCAACACAGCTTTTGTTTTTAGCCAAGCGTCACTGTCACCTCATTCCAGCCATACATTCATTATTCATTTGGTGAACATCTTCAGGCACCAGGATTGGTTCTTGGGAAACTAAGATGACTGGAAAAAATGTTCTTTCTCTCAAAGAGCTTGTGGTCTTGATGGCAAGAGGACATAGACACATAAATTATCATTGATGAGACATTGGAGCCAGGAAAGTAGTTGAGACAAATTTAGTATCTTTGGAAGAGAATATGCAGAAGCAACTTAAGCCTGAAACTCTGGGATATAAAGGAAATTCTAGATAGCTTATTTAGGCTAGTGTTTGTGGAGGAGTCTTGAAGACTAGAAGAAGTGTGCAAACCCAACAGTGGGAAGTCAAATCATGAAGGCCTGTGGACCATGCACAAAACTCTACACATTCTCTTTCAGCAAACAGGAACCTTAAAGGTATTTAAGTTTGGGAGTAATGCGTCTAGACATGTATTTTTAAAAGGTTACTTTAGGGGCAGAGTAAAGAACGACTGAGAAGGAAATGAGACGAGAGTCCAGGAAATAATTTGACAGGTTGTTATCATAGCAAAAGTCAACAAGGGCCTGCATGGATTCACCCACCAGCACTTTTAACAACAGTTGGTACCAAGTTGGGTATGGAATCATAAATAATGAGAGAAGATTTAAGGATAGCTCCCATGATCTTGATAAAGGTGGATGAATGAATTATGGTTCATTTTTATCAGAAAGCAGAGAAAGGAGAAAAGGTCAAATGTGAGGCTTGGGAGGGAATAAAATGACCTCAAGCTTGAGATTCCTAAGTTACTTCCAGGTAGAGGCTTCTCATTGGTAGATGGAGATAGAGTGCCTTAAGATAATGACCCAGACTAAAGATATTGATTTGAACATCACTGTAAGATGGGTCAGCAACTGAAGCCCTAGGAGAGAAAGACATTATCCAGTAGATGGAAGACTGTGGTAGAATCTTAGAGGGTGCCAACACTAGGGTGGAAACAGAAAGAGGGGTCTTAAGAGCAGACCAGAACTGTTAACTAAATAGTGAAGAGAATAGGCAGGGGAGGTCATAAAAAACACACAGGGAGAGCTCAGGAAGCCTATTCCAGTGGTGTCCACCATAGAGAGGTGAAATGGGAATAGATTCCTGTACCAGAAAGCTTCTCATACTTTAGCAAGAACTCTGACTACTGAACTGTTGGGAGAAGACCAAATGTAGTGGGTTATGCAGTGAGAGGAATCTGAAGACCCAGAGACTGAGTCTTGAAAACCAGCTATGGAAGGGTGAAGTGTAAATATTAGCTTGAACTGTGTGTACAGAGGAGTAAGCACACTTTCTGACTAGGCAAGTCCACACACAGTGTTCTGGAGCAATTGTCTCAGGGTCAACTTGCCAAAAACCACTCCACTGACAGACAGTAAGTCAGCAATGGTATTACCAAATGTAACGGAACACTTCAGGTCTCTAAGAGATCACTAGAAATCTTTTGAAAATTTCTCAACAAAGAAATATGCTTTAAATTCTTCTTAACATGTGGTCTTTGTTTTGTTTGTTTGTTTGTTTTAGATGCAATCAGCATAACTTTACTCATAGATTCTATGAAATGAAGATCAGAATCAGAGTAAGTTGTCTTATTGAAATGGGAAACTGATTCTAGAGTTTAAAAGGAGAAGTAAAATACCTAGAATTGTTGAAAGAATATTAAAGAACAGAGTTGAAGAAATGCCATTACCTGACTTCAAGACATCTGTTTATTCCTAAAGCACTCCAGACAAGGTGAATGAAAGACAGACAGATAAGTGGATCAGAATGAAGGGAACAGAAACAGGCCCTCACCACGAGATCCCATGAGTTTGGATGGAGGAGAAAAGGTCATATGTCTTTTTAAGATGCAAGAGCACCTGGACATGACATGAAACTTTTTTAAAAGTCTAGGCAGACTTTATACTCTTCACAAGGAGTAACTCAAAGGGGAAAGCCAAATATAATGTGTAAAAAAGAGGATCCCAGATCAGCTTCACATTCATGTCTATAACCATAGGTTTACCAGCAGCCTTCAGATGATGTCATAGGTATAGCACATGAAAGACATGATCAATGACGCGACTGAAGTTTGAAGCTGCGAGTCTGGGGCAGCATCCTTGGCTGAATTCAGCAGAAAACCATAACCTGAACGGTTTTTACAGGCGCTCAAGGGGCCACTGAGATGGGTTACTAGAGAGTAAGGGGTTTGTTAAAAGAGTTATGGACGCCATGGTCAGATAGGCAGTCAGGTGACAGCATGGCAAGGACACAGAGTAGAACTCAAGGCCCAGCTCCTTGTGTGGTGGAGATTACTGAGGAGAGAAATCAAAGGTCCTGTGGCAAAAGTAAGGTTTGTGCTTATACTTTCCTGATGATTAGAGGAGGATCCACAGCACATACCTGAAGTCAGGTTCTTTGATACCCAGGCAAGAGGCAAGGAATGAGATAGGGACGAGAACATGCAATAGCTTATACCCACTTTGCTTAAAAAAAAAAAAAATAGATATTTTCTTTATTTACATTTCAAAAGTTATCCACTTTCCTGGTTTCCCCTCCCAAAACCCTCTTTCCCATCCTCCCTCCCTTTGCTCACCAACCCATCCACTCCTCCTTCCCTCTCTTGGCATTCCCCTACACTGGGGCATTGAGCCTTCTCAGGACCAAGGGCCTCTCCTCCCACTGATGTCCAACAAGGCCATTCTCTGCTACATATGCTGCTAGAGCCATGAGTCCCTCCATGTGTGCTCTTTTGTTGGTGGTTTAGTCCCTGGGAGCTCTGGGGGTAGTAGTTGGTTCATATTGTTGTTCATCCTATGTAGCTGCAAACTCCTTCAGCTCCTTTGATCCCTTCTCTAGCTCCTCCATTGGGGGGACCTTGTGCTCAGTCCAATGGTTGGCTTAGAGCATCCACCTCTGTATTTGTCAGGCACTGGCAGAGCCTCTCAGGAGACAGCTATATTAGGTTGCTGGTGGGATTGCAAGCTGGTACAACCACTCTGGAAATCAGTTTGGCAGTTCCTCAGAAAATTGGACATAGTACTACCTGGTATTGAGGACCCAGCAATACCACTCCTAGGCATATACTCAGAAGATGCTCCAACATGTGACAAGGACACATGCTCCACCAGGCTCACAGCAGCCTTATTTATAATAGCCAGAAGCTGGAAAGAACCCAGATGTCCCTCGATAGAGGAATGGATACAGAAAATGTGGTACATTTACACAATGGATTACTACTCAGCTATTAAAAACAATGAATTTATGAAATTCTTAGGCAAATGGATGGAATTAGAAAATATTGTCCTGAGTGAGATAGCCCATTCACAAAAGAACTCACATGGTATGCACTCACTGATAAGTGGATATTGGCCCAGAAGCTCAGAATACCCAAGATACAATTCACAGACCACATGAAGCTCAAGAAGAAGGAAGACCAAAGTGTGGATACTTCAGTCCTTCTTAGAGGAGGAACAAAATACCCATGGGAGGAGTTATAGAGGCAAAGTGTGGAGCAGAGCCTGAAGGAAAGGCCATCCAGAGACTGCCCCACCTGGGGATCCATCCCATATACCGTTACCAAACCCAGACACTATTGTGGATGTCTATACCCACTTTGATGTTAACTGACTTCCCAGGTGAGCCATGCCTTAGATGTCTGTTAGGTAGGGGTGCAGAGTCACAGACAATGCCTGTCAGGATCTGTAAAAGCAGAATGCTGTAGATGGGGCCTTAGCAAAGGCTGGCTCCTAACCTTATATTCTTACACTAACACACCCACCCTACTCTGAGCTCTGAGGAGAGAGGAGGAAACTGAGAATTAAACTCAACTCGGAACACTTGTGAGAGAAACTCAAAAGGCATTGATCTCAACTGCACTGGAGCAACGCACACTCCAAGTCAGCCTTTATGGGTTTGAATTGGAACTGCAAATTACATTTTCTCCATTAGCTTACTTTGCTACAGGAAACATCACGAGAAGGGAAAAGTATTCGAAATCCATCCCATCAAGGAAGAAGTACTGGTTGGGCTGGTGCAGTATTTTTTAACCTAATGTACTTTTATTACTACACATCATCTTTGGTTATTTTTATTTTTTTTTAGTCTTTACTCTTGTATAAATGCCTGTGGGGGTCTTGCTTTGGTCTGCATGTTTGTCAGTTAGACTTTACATCGCTCTACATGTTTCTCTAACCACTCTGCTGTTATGTATGCTCTAGGAGTCTTCCTACACACACCGCATACGCGTTTCCTCTCATTCCTACCTCTTTTCCCATATCTCTCTGTCTCGTCACCTCTTGTTACTTCTTAACTACAGTCCCCCATAATTCTAATAATCTTAAGACTTTGTAGACTCTTAGAACTATCCCACCCTTCCCCTCTCACTTAATTTTCCCAATTCTATTTTTCTCAGTTGATTCAATACTAATCCACATTCCTATACAGTTTATTTTCTTTCTACTTTTAATCCTCCTAATTCTAGTATAGCATGCTACCCCTGCTGCCTTACTCTCCAATAATTATTGATGTTAAAAAAAAATTACTCTTTATGATTGACTAGCACACTAGTACAACAGGTCTATTCAGCAACTGCAGTTACCTCTACAGTTAGTGTGCCCTGTTAGGCCTAAAGTGGGTTCCTAACCTCCCAAATGACAGTACCATTGACAAGGTCCTAAATGGCAGCTGGACTCCACTCAGGCTGGAATCTGACAAGGTAAACAAAAGGATTACTAGCAAACAAAAGCCAAAAATCATCATTCCTCAGAAGGTTGGGAGGTGGGTTTCTGCCTGTGAAAAAGAGCCACTATGTCCCTATCAGCCTTTACAGTCCAGCAATGGGACATTTAGATCCTTATTAAAACATATCTGCGCCACATAGCAAAGCCTCCAAGCTAGTCCTCTAGCCCTTCTGGCCTCCCATAGCTTTCCTACCTTCCATGCAGTTCCAGCTTACAGACTCCCTCCTGATGCAGTCTGCTTCCTCTGCCTGTGTGTGTTTCTATGCATCATGAGCATGCATTGCACCTAAAATCTAGAAGAGGAAATTAGATTCTTTCAAGCCACCATGTAGATGTTGAGAATTGAGCCTGGGTCCTCTGAAGAGCAGCCACTGCTCTTAACCACTAAGCTACCTCTCCAGCCCATAGCCTGCTTCTATAAAACCAGCAAAGCTTTCCTTGCCTTTTGCTTCTCTCTCTCTCTCTCTCTCTCTCTCTCTCTCTCTCTCTCTGCCTTGGGAGTTTGAGTAAACCTTTGTTTCCACCCATGGAGCAGTCTAATTCAGTGGCTTCACTGTACCCTTGCTTACACCGTGCACATGGATTCAACGGTTTATCTTATGAACTATCCTCAACCCCATTGCAATGTAGCCCCAACTGGATATTGCAAGTACTTCAACTCAATCAATACAGCCCATAAAACAATGAATTACAGCAAGTCAGTGAAATAACTGCAGATGCTTAAGTCCAAGCACATTAAGGAAAGAAAAAGCAAGACGATAGGATGTTCCCCCTGAAAAAAAATGTCAGTCCCGCAGTAATGGCTCCCAATGAGAGTCAAATAGATAAATTCTTGAAGTTTAAAAGAGTGATTCCAAAAATATTTTTAGAATTAAGGACACAAATGAACTCCTAAATGAATTCCAAAAGAACTCAAACAGCTGAGCAAAATAAATATAAGATATGAAATAATGATTTAATAAAAGAGAGAAATACTGAAAATACTGAGAAATACTGAAAATAAATCAAACTTAAATTTTAGAAGTGGGGCTGGTGAAATGGCTTCATGGGTAGGAGTGCTTCTGTACAGCCCTGACAACCTGAATTTGATCCCTGGAATCCACATGGTGAACAGCTTCTGCAAGTTGTTCTCTGACACCTATATATATGCTATCACATACACACACACACACACACACACACACACACACACACACACACACACATGTGCATGCACACATTCACACACACAAAGCATTTTTCAATCTGAAGTCATTAACAGTATATTCAATAAGATCATAGAAGGTTTTTGCAAATCTAGAAAAAGAGATGACCATTCTCTTAGCAGATGTTTAGAACACCAAATGGAAAAAAAAAAAACAGACCTACCTGCATTACATGATAGTTAGAGAACAAAGAAAAGTATTAAAAGCTAAAAAAAGACAAGCACCAAGTCACACATGAAGGAAATCGATCAGAATTACAGCATATTTCCCAAACCCTGAATGTCAGAATGGCATGATCTAAGTACAAAAAGGCAAGGCTTACTGACCTAAACTACACATCCAGAAAAGCTGCTTGTTACAACTGAAAGAGAACAGAAAGTGACTGAAAGAATCTGTGACCACTGAACTAGCACTACTAAAGACAGCTGAAGGACTGCTTCAGACCGAAGAGAAAGATAAACACATCCACGATGCCAAAATGCAAATACAAAACAATTCAAAAACAAGAAAATTATAGGCCAATCTCCCTAATGAACACAGACACAAAAATTCTCAAATATTTGAAAACCAAATTCAAGAACATAGGAAATCAGATTGCTTACCACAATAAAAATTGGCTCTATTCCAGAGATGCAGAGGTGATTCAACACCAATTATGCAAGGTAATCTATCACATAAATGGACTCAGTGAGGAAGTCCCATGATTGTCTCAATAGACACAAAAGGCTTTCAACAAAATCTAACATCATGATAAAAGTCCTCAAAAAACTTAACAGAAGAGCTAGCTGTATATCGATGTAACAAAGGGTTATACAGCAAAAGAGTAGCCAGTGGTGGACTAGGTCGGGGGAAACTCAGAGCATTGCCACTAAAATCCAGAGTAAGACAATGGCATTCATTCCCTCCATTCCTATTCAATGTGATCCTTCAAATCTTAGGTCTATTGGACAAAAGAAGGAAATAAAAGGATAGACAAAGGAAAGTAAGAAGTCCACGTGTATTGACTCACAGGTGACATGATTCTACACAAAAGGGACCCTAAAGACTCCACTAGACGACTCTTAGAGTTGATGAATATTTTCACGATACAAAATGAATATGCAAAAATCAGTTGCTTTCCTGTGTGGAGATAAGCACTCTAGGGAACAATTCCACTCACAATTGCCACAGAAAACATAGCCCTGAGAACGAGCTTAACCCAGGGAGTGGAAGACCTCTGCAAGAAAGCTTTAAAGCGCCGGAGAGAAAAACAAATGCAAACAAACAAAAACACTAGACTCTGCGTTCTTATGGACTAGAAAAATCAATAGCATGAAAATGACCTTGCTACCAAAAGTAACCTGTAGATTCAATGCAGTTTCCATCAAAATTTGAATACCATTCTTCATAAAGATAGGAAAAAAATCTTAAAATTCACATGAGCACACAAAAGACCTATTCCAGTTAGTTTTTGATGTTGTAAAACAAAACAAAACAAAACAAAAAATAACACCAGGATCAAAACGCAACTTGAAGAAGAAAGGGTTAAAACAGCAGGCACTAGAGAACAAAGCAGCAATCTCCAGGGAATGTTTTCTTACTGGCTTGTTCTTTGGTTTTCTGTTCAGTCTGGGTGTTATGCAGCCCAGGACCACCTGCCTAGGGATGCCATCACCCACAGTGGGACTGGGCTGTCCCACATCAAGACAGTTTCCTCACAGGCCTGGCCAGAGGCCAGTCTGATCTGGGTAGTCCTGAAATTGAGACTTCCTCAAATGACTATGTCAAGTTGACAGCTGTGGTTACCTAGATAACCAATGTAACCCTGAGGAGAATAGCAATGCTGGAGGCATCACCTACCTGTTCTCAAGATATACTACAGAGCAGTGGTGTTATCCTCTGAGCATAACAGCCATTAGCATCTCCACTGGAGCAGCTGTGACTGCTTCCCAGAGATCAAGACTGTTGATATTCTCCTAAAGAAAGGTATTCAGATGATCCTGAGGCTCTCAATTGAGACTCCAGCCATTGTTCCCTATACTTCCTTCTTGGTTGCATGCAATTCTGTACAAGCTACATATGAATGAGTATACTGAGGGTGGAAAGTTAACTAAAGAGATGACTCCACTACGCGACTATGAAGAACTTCTCATTCATACTGGATGAGACTCTTCTGTGGTGTGGTTGGTTTGGAGTCAGCTTCCTGTAAGGAGCCCATCTCAACATGCTCTATGAATAAGTCAATAAATTGGTTTGTTCACAAGCTTGAACTTTGGTGAAATTGTACTGCAGTGCCCTATCTGGGGTGATTAAACGTTTGTTCCTGTCTCCCCAGAAAAAGTTCACTCAACACGTAGTAACAAAACACACAATACTGCCACAAGAATAGGGGCATAGATCAACCAACAGAAAAGCAGGCCTAGTTATGAACTCACACAGGTGTAGCCACATGATTTGACAGAGGATCCTAAAACTGTCCTTTGGAGAAAAGTCAACCTTTGGGCAGTAAAACCTGGATATCTACCTGTGGAAGAAATAAGATGAGTTATCATTTACCTTTCACTGTCTATAAAAGGGTATTCAAGTGGATAAATGGTCATTAATGAAAAATCGGGACAAATATAGAGGTGGATGCTCTCAGCCAACCATTGGACTGAGCACAACCTCTACCATCTCCAAATGGAGGAGCTAGAGAAAGAACCAAAGGAGCAGCAGGGGTTTGCAGCCCCATAGGAAGAACAACAATATGAACCAACCAGTACCCCCATAGCTCTCAGGGACTAAACCACCAACCAAAGAGTACACATGGAGGGACCCATGGCTCTAGCTGCATATGTAGCAGAGGATGGCCTAGTCAGTCCTCAATGGGAAGAGAGGCCCTTGGTCCTGAGAAGGCTGTATGCCCCAGTGTAGGAGAATGCCAGGACAGGGAAGTAGGAGTGAGTGGGTTGGTGAGCAGGGGAAGGGAAGTTGGGATAGGGGATTTGGGGAGGGGAAACCAGGATAGGGGATAACATTTGAAATGTAAATAAAGAAAATATCTAATAAAAAAGGAATAAAATAGATTTTAGAAAAAAGAAAGAAAAAAGAAAAATCAGAAAACTCTCAACCACTAACCAGTGAGATTTCACTAAATTAAAAGTCTTTTGTGCAGCAAAGTAAACAACCCAAATGAATAGAAAGCCTATATAATGGGAGAGAATCTTTGCTAGCTATATATGCACCAGACAGAATTAGTATTTACACCATACAAATAACTCCAAACCAACAAGAAGTCAATCAATCCAATCAATAAATGAATTAAGTAAATAAGCTCCCAGTCTCAGTTCTCAAAATACCAACGACCAGCAAATATGTGAAAGTATGTTCAAAAACACTCACCTTCAGAGATGTGCAAACCAAAACTACATTGAGAGTCTTTTTGACCCCAGACAGAATGGCAATTAACCAGAAACCAACAAATGCTAACGAGGGCATGGACAAAAATACAAACAAACAAAAAAAAAACTCTTACTCATTGTAGGTAGGAATGTAAATGAGTCAAGCCCCAGGGGAGGTCATCGTCCAAGCTCCTCAGAAAACTAAATACAGACCTATGACAGGATGTAACTGTGCCATTCTTAAACACTTACCTGAAGGACTCCAAGTCAACAATTCGTAGACATACTTGCTCACTGATGGTTATTGCAGCACTACACAAAATAGCTAAGTTATGTGCTGTATATACACAATGGAATTATAGCAGCCATGAAGAAGAATGAAGAAGCTAAGTCAGTTGCAAGAAAAAATGGGCACAACTTAAAATAATCCCATTAGGCAAACTTAGTCTCTGAAAGACACATGTTACTTGACTTCTCTATGTGTGGACCCTAGATTCTGTATAGATACATATACATTCTTTCGGGTTTCTATTGTTTTTTGTTTGTTTGTTGTNACTCACTCTGTAGACCAGGCTGGCCTCAAACTCAGAAATCCACCTGCCTCTGCCTCCCAAGTGCTGGGATTAAAGGCGTGCGCCACCACTGCCCAGATTTCTATTGTAATAAGACACCATGACCAAAAGAAATGTGGATAGGAGTTTATTTCATCTTACAGCTTATACTTCATCCAAGGAAGCCAGGGCAGGAACTTGGAGGCAGGAGCTGATAGAGAGGCATTAGAAAAGTTTGTTTTATTTGCCTGTACCTTGTGGTTTTCTCAGCTTTCTCTTTCATAGCACTTATACACCTAAGTATATGACAAATCCAGGAGAGGTACCACTTGGAGTCAGCTGGACATTCCCACATTAAGCACCAACCAAGACAACACACCACAGACTTAATCTGTACAGGTTAATCTGGTGGGGTCATTTTCTCTTTGAGGTTCAAGCTTCCCCAAATGACTCCAGTGTGTATCAAATTGACATAAAACCAGGCATTATGTCATATACTACAGATGACTTAAAAGTAGACGTGGTACTGTCTAGGGGACAAAGGAACAATGGGGTCAGGAAAGAATCAGGAAAAAGAGAGCAACTGAGACTTGGGGAAACCTGCTGAAAGCATATTACACACTTAAAACAAAATGGCCGTATGAAATCTAATTATTATAATAGAAAAAATACTTTAAACAATATTATGATATGCTCCAGAAATCATTTTGGACATTTATTCTAGGAAATTGGAAATAGGTCCTCACAAAATCCATATATATATGGCATGGTTTACCAAAACTTGAAAGCAAGCAGGATGTCCTTCAGTATGTGAGCAAACATCCTTCCAAAGGTAGACATAGAAACTAGGGTCAATCCAGACAGAGGGTTACTCTGCCATTCTCAAAAGTATCCCCTCTCAAGGCCCCAAAACATAGGAAAGAACCCTCAACACGCACTACTGAAGCATCTGATCTGAAAAGGCTACCACCGTATGGCTCCAACTGTAAGATGTGTAAAACAGGTAGAGCAATGGAGACGGAGGATCATGGTTGCCAGGGGTTGCAGAGAAGATAAAGGAACAGGGAAGCAAAGAGAATTTCAGGGCAGAGAAATCACTCAACAAGATGGTGTGGGTGGATGCATTTCATGCTTGTGTGTGTTGATTTGGGGAAAGGCCATGGTTCTAGTTAACTGACTTTCATCCCCCTACCTCTCATAACCCACTTTGGAAACCAGCCATGGGGATTAGACAGACATTCAAAAATAGAACGAACTTTACACCGAAGGAGATAAGTGCAAAGACCTGGCAGCTTTGCCTTGGGACACTCAATGGGCAGGTGGGTGGTTCTGCACTTCCTGGTTTTAGTGACCATTGGTGGGAGGGCTGGCGACAGATGGCAGCAACTGTGAATGCTGACTGTGTCTAGATGGAGACTTTCTTACCATTAGGAAGTTTGTGGCAATACAAGACTTGTCCTGGTGAAACTGATGCTTGATTGGAGCTATAACTGTAATAACCACCAGGCTCCTGTTATTAAGGATGGGCCCTGAATTCTTACTCATTCACTTATTCAAGAAAGTACCAAGTATCTGACATTAGTCAGGGAGGTAGTGAGGCTTTAAATTTATAAACATAAGCAAAATTAGGCAGTATTGCTACCACTTTTATATGTACAGTCCAGACAGTGAACGACAGAAATTTAAAAGAATACACAAATATATACCATTGCAAACACACTTAGTACTTCAAAGATGAGATAAGCAGCAAAGAAAAGGAACTGCTGAGCTAATCTAGAAAGTCTGTGGTTGATTCCCCAAAACTAATAATGTGTGACATGAGAGACAGAACACTGAGCAGAGCTTAACAGGGAAAAGCGAGGTGGTGACAGTATTTCAGGAGGATGGAAAAGCCCAAGTGAACAATGAAAGATGAGGGGATAATGCTTTCAAAGAGCCCAGAGGAGGCCAATGGAGCTGGATCACAGCAGTTGGAAGGAGAGCGGTGGGAGAAGGAGCAGGGAAGGTGGGCCAAGCAAGGCCCTGACAGACAATAAAGGCTCTGGTAAAGAAGGGAAGAAGGAATGGAGTGGCTTCCTGCATCCCCCACTCAGTTACTGCATCTGTTATAAAGCTACTCACACAGGCAGAGCAGAATCTCCCTTTGTTATTTTGTTTTCCAAGAAGCACGAGCCTGGGAGAATATTATAAGTTAATTTGAGGACATGCTGACCTTATGATGTGTATTTTTTCAGCCATTTAGTACACATGTCTGGCAAACTGCTGAGTTCTCTTTGAAGCTATGTGTTATAGGAGATAGCTCCTATACACATAATTTGTAAGTACAGTAATAAATATGCATAATAGAGTGTCGCAAACCCCCAAACTCCGACCAGCAGAGGCGGGGGGGGGGAACGACACAAACGCCAAGGAAGGTTCCAAACAGATTTCTTAATTATCTCTCCAAGCAGCTTTTTCCTCTCCCTCTCACAAACAGCTTTCTCCAACCCTCTCCCGGCTCCAACTAACTCCAACTGCTTTCTTCAACTGCTTTCTCCAACTGCTTTCTCCAACTGAACTGTTCACAGCTTTTTCCCACAATATTCTCCTTCTCCCCGGGTCACATCCTGTTTTCAGTCCTCTGACCTAATGCCTCCCCCCTCTCCTGGATCCAGTCAGAGTTCAGCCAGGGCACCAGGTGATAGTCCAGTGACTCAGCAGGCAGGCAGTACAGGATCATCCAAGTGCGCAGGCTCAGGTTAAACAGGGATCATGGTGGTCTCACTCATTTCCCACGATGGAGAAAACAAGAGGACATAGAGAGAATCTAGAGGCAGGCAAGAATGAGTGACCTTCATTGACAAAGGCATGCCTCCAAAGGGACCCAAGGGAAAGATGGGAGAAAAGATGAGCAAATGTCACCAGAGAAAGACCAGGAGTGACAGATGGCTCAAATGTACGGAAAGGTAAACAAGGTTGGGCCCAAAAAATTGCTCCCAGCTTTAGAGACGGCTCTGTACTTATAAACTCCTTCAGAGATATGATGAGCCAAGATCCAGGTTGGAGCTAATAAAAGATAGGAAAGTGAAGAAATCTCAATTTCAGATCCAGACAACTTTCCTCAGAAAGTGGGGATGGGAAAATGGCAAGATTTATCGCTAAAGATAAAAGCATGCTCAAGAGGGTATTTTATTCTCTGCATTTAAATACTAATGAAAAAGATTTCTGTTTCCACCTGTGATGGAGTAACAGAGACCAGATTTACCATCCTGCCTGATACGGCAGCATCAACACTAGATAAATGCATGTTGAATTATCTCTTATATAAAATATGCAGGACCAAAAGAGCTTCAGATTTCAGAGATTTTTGGATTTTGGAATATTCACATATACATAATGAGATATACTGGGAGTAAACAGTAAGTCTAAACGTGAACATCATTTATGTTTATATTAATTTATACTCATAAGCAGGAGGTACTATTACAGAATATTTTCAATACACGTGTGTTTTGACTATGTTTGACTTGGCACATGAAACCCAGTGTACCATTTCTAGATCTTAGTGTCATATGAAAATTTAAGTTTGGAATTTTTGAATTCTCAGATTCTAGATTTTTAGATTAAGAGTACTTAATGTGTATATGAAAGGCAAAAGGTTTTCTCAGACACTGGACAGAAAAGCAAAAGTGACAAATTTCAGAACCATGGACGGCCACAATGACCTTGACTGTGTTGCCAGGCTGCAGTGCATGACAGGATGGTGCGTAAGGTAGGCTAAGTTGAACAGACAAAGCCAAGAGCCGAGAGAGACCAATGGAGCCAAAGTTTGCAGCACAGAATAGAAATAAGGACAAAACTGCCTAGAAGGGGACCCCCAGAAAACAGGAATGCCCCAATGTAATCAGACTAATGATATGAAAGATCTGTATGCTAAAACTGAAAAACATTATTGATAGAAACTGAAGAAGGCCTATGTACACTTGGGTGGAGAAAAATGACTCTAAACTATCTAACTAGTGTTAGCAACTTTCTATTGTTGTGACAAAATACCTTTTAGAAGCAAGTTAATGAGAAAGACAGAACAGCTGGAATGAATCTGCCCTTGGTGCAGGAGCTTACGTAGTGACTTGCTATATCGTGGTGAAGAAGAGCTTAGGAAAAACCTGGAGACAGGTGTAACCTTTAAGACCTGCCCCCTAGTGGCCCACTTTTGCTAGCTGGGCCAAAGCCCCCAAAGTCTACAACCTACCAGATAGCACTCCACCAGCTTGGGCCTGAGTGTTTCAACAGACAAATTTATGGGCAACGTTTCACACTCAGACCTTGAAATTCTACCCTTGGCCCTCACAGGCACGTGGCTGTCTCATAATGCAAACGGCACTTAATACAACTTGAGAAGAACCCCTCACAGGCTCAATACTGTTCAATAGTTCAAAGATTTTTCTGAGATTCAAGGTAAACTCTAACCTGTGAATTCCTGTAAAGTCAAAACAAAGCACATGCTTTCAATGTGTAATGTCACATCATAGATATTTCCATCCCCAGAGGGAGGGATAGAGGGAGAATGAGGATAGTAAAAACCAAAGCAAACTCAAACCCAGCACGTCATGTCTAGGGTCTGAGGCTTGTGCAGCAGCAGCTAGAATATGATGGGCTTGGATAACTCCATTTCTGTTCCTTGCATTACACAAGGTCTCTCTCTCTCTCTCTCTCTCTCTCTCTCTCTCTCTCTCTCTCTCTCTCTCTCTCTCGGGTCTGCTCCACTTGATGCCTGCAGCTTTCATGGGGGAAATATACCACGTGCCTGATATTTCCAACACTCTGGGTTATCTGTTGAATCTTGAGGTTTACTCTCATGGCTTTCTACATCTGTGCTGAAGGATCTTTCTTCAGAGAATCTCATGGATTGCCTGTCAGCATTGCCTTTTTTTCTGGAATCTTGATGTAGCCCCTCAGTGGTCCTGTAACTGTGGTATTCTGGTGCCTGCAAATGGAGCACTACATGGACAGTGTCTAGTTCTGCTGATAGGTTGAGAAGTAGCCAACTCTCTTTGACACATATTAGCAATGGCCTATGAGTTTCTATGTGGACAAACCAGGAAAATTGCTTCCATTGGTATCCCTGTTCAAAAAGGTACCCTGGAGGCTCTTTTTGTCCAAAAGACTCCCCTTTCTAATTAATTCACATTGTTTTTATACCTTGGAGACATCACTGGGTGGGGTCTTACCCTAAAGTCACCTTAGCTATTATCCTAGTTAAGTCTGAGGTGACTCTTTAACACTAATCTCTTTAACTACTACAACCAATTTGTCTTCTCTTTTAAACACCTTCATGTTCATTTCCTTGCCAAACTTCACATCTTTTATGTTTTTCTGCTCCACTTTTTGCTTTGAAGTCTCATGATAAATCTGACTGGGAATAGCAAGAAGGAACTTACCACAATCTAAATCTGTGCTGATTTAAATTTTCCCTCTGCCAAATTAATTATTTAATTATTTTTAAAATTAATCTCAAAATTTCAGGCCCTGGATGGAATATAAGATATCTTACCATAGCGAGGCGGTGGTGGCACACACCTTTAATCCCAGCACTTGGGAGGCAGAGGCAGATGGATTTCTGAGTTCAAGGCCAGCCTGGTCTACAAAGTGAGTTCCAGGACAGCCAGGGCTATACAGAGAAACCCTGTCTCGAAAAAACCAAAAAAA
>NC_034599.1:26763122-26776926 GCF_900095145.1 Mus pahari
ATATCTTACCATAATATAAGGTGAGTAGCCTCCACTGAATTTCCTTTTAGACTCCCTGTTTCTGCCTGAGAACACTAGCACAGTCTTTACTGTCCTCATTTCTATAGACATTATATTCTTCCAAACTCCCACAAGAATGGCTCAGTAAGCACTAGCCACAGCTCCACATCCCTCCTGTTAACCAGTTCTTAGAGGCTTGGGATTCCCATGCTGTTGTGCATTGCAGCCATGGCCCCACTTCTGGGCACCAGTTTTCTCCCTCAGTAAGTTTTGTACCACTGTAACAAACACAAAACAAAGCCAAACAAAATGCCCGAGAGAGAGTAATTTAATGAAAATAAGGTTTTTTGGATCGCAGTTTTAGGATGTATCGTTTCATTCTTTGTGGTGGAAAAGGTATGTGGGCTCAGGTGGCTCTGTCCATGGTGGTGGGAGCTTGCTGCATGGATTATTGTACCTGGGCATATGAGGAAGCAAAGAGCTGGGAAAGAACTGGAGACTGTAAGCCTTCAAACTCTGTCCCCAGGAGCATTCTTCTTCTAGACATGCCAGAATCTCAAAGATTCTATTGCCTCCCAAAATGATACCACCATCTAGAGACCAAGTTTTAAGACATAAGTCTATGGGAGGAAATGTCACAATCAAACCATATGACTACTTCGATTTATCTGTATATTAAATGTCATTGCAGTTAAACTCTTACCAACATTGTATAAATCAACAAAGTAATACTAATACACATATATTCTAATGCATATATTTTTTTCCTTGGATTTTTTCCCTCAGGAGACTAGATACAATCATCAATAACCCTATAACTCTTACAATTTGGTGCCTGCAAAGCCAGCACTACATGGGTAATGCCTAGCTCTGCACACAGATTAAGAAGTAACCTGGCATCTTTGGTTCATGGTAGCAACAGCCTCTGAACATCTGTGTGAAAGAATCAGAAATCGCTTTCATAGGTAGCCTTGTTCAAACAAAATCCTTCCCAGCACTGTAGGAAAACCACAGGCATTAAATGAAGCTGACCCAAGCGACCACGTATGCTTCAGGGAACTCTGAGCATACGTGTGTGGGTGTGCATACATATGGGTACATGTGCATGATAACGTGGAGGCCCAAAGTCAATGTTAGGTACCTTCTTCAATGCCTTCCTCCATTGTTCTCTGAGGCATGTTTCTCAAATGAACCCACAGCTGACAGGCATGACTAGTCTAGCTAGTCAGATTGATTCAGGGATCCCTGCCTCTGCCTCCTGAGAGCTGAGATTACTGGTAATCTGCCACATGGACCTAGTATTTACATAGGTTGTGGTGGTCTAAACTCAGATCTTCACACTTGTACAGGAAGTACATAAACAAGCCATCTCCTTGTTTATATGTTGAAAGATCTTAAATAATCCCCTCCTGTTTTAAATTTTTAAAAAAAGAAGAAAAACAAATGGGCACTGCTACCTTAGTTCAATGCTTATGATAAAACTAGAGAAATTAATACAGTGTGATGTTGTTGCAATGATAGAAAACAGACCAGTGAAAAAGAATAGACACTCTAGACATAGTATGGACAGCTGACTTTTGAAAAAAAATCTAAAAGCACTTAGTAGTCACAGGATAAACCTTATAACAAACATATGCTGAGGAACTGGATATCAATATTCAAAAAGAAACAGACTAGGAACCAAGAACTTTGTTGTCTTCTTTGTACCCTACATAAAAATCCAACCCATAATCAGATAGAAGGCAAAATGTAAGATCTATGATCTTAAGATTCCTAGAAGAAAACATGGAAAGATATCTTTGCAACCTTGAGTAAGACAAAAGTGTTTTAGATTTGATATGAAAGGTACAGTCCACAAAATAATAAGGCACCTGTTTATTACAAGATACCGGTGAATGAATGAAAAAAGGTAAGAGAATTTATAAACTACAAATCTGACCTCTTGAGCACATAATATGAGAAAACCTCTAAAATCCTAACGGTAAGAAAACAAGTCAGTTAAAAATGGACCAAATATTTTACAAAATAAAATATACAGATAGCAGATAGCCATCTGAAAGAAATTCAACACAACTATTCATTAAGGAAATGCATATTTTTATTAGATATTTATTTACATTTCAAATGTTGTCCCCTTTCCTGATTTCCCCTCCGAAAACGCCCTATCCCCTCCCTCCTCCCCCTGCTCACCAACCCACCCAAACCTTGCCCTGGCATTCCCCTACACTGAGGCATAGAGCCTTCACAGGAACAAGGGACTCTCCTTCCATTGATGACCGACTAGGCCATCCTCTGCTACATACGCAGCTGGAGCCATGAGTCCCACCCACCATGTGTACTCTTTGGTTGGTGATTTAGTCCCTGGGAGCTCTGGGGGTACTGGTTAGTTCATATTGTTGTTCAAAGGAAATGCATATTAAAACCACATTCAGAGTCCTCTAAAGACTCCAAATGTAGAGAGACTTTTTGTCCAACTGGAAGACTGTTAATTCTCATCTACTTAAAGAAGAGGTTTCTCTGATGATGATTAAACAATGCTCCAATTTATGGGTATGTCATTAGAAACCATTTTGTAACTGTGTTCCTGTAGCCAAATAATGGCATTACTTTTTCTTTTAGGCCAGTGATCTAACAGGGCCCAGTTCTTGGCCCCTTTAGCAATGTCAAACATAGGTTCCATCTCATGAAGTGGGCCTTAAATCCAATGTTTAAAAGTGGGTAGCTGCCAGGCGTAGTGGCACACACCTTTAATCCTAGCACTCAGGAGGCAGAGTCAGGTGGATTTCTGAGTTTGAGGCTAGCCTGGTCTACAAAGTGAATTCCAGGACAGCCAGGGCTATACAGAGATAACCTGTCTCAAAAAAAAAAAAAAAAAAAAGTGGGTAGCTACTCCCATAGCATGTGTGCCACTGTTACATCAGATTAGTTTGCAGGCAGGTCACTTACAGGTATCAGGGTTTTGTGTCTGGGTAATATTGACAATTATCTTTCTCCTCCAGTAGCATGAAGAGTACCCCTGAGCACTATGAATGCTAATAAGAGTGAAACATCTAGTTAGACACCAGTTTGGCTTCTCCTTGTTAAACAATATGAGTAAGTGTGGTCCTCGGCCGTAGAATCTTACCATCATGTTGTAGACAATAACGAGTACCTATGGCAATAGCTTGTGATGGTTAGGGTATTTCTGGGACCCATTTGGCTAATGTCTCAATAAAATGTAATCCATTCCTAGCACTTGAGGTTTCATTTTGGTTTCATAAGAAGTCTAGTTGAGGCATTGTTTCCCCTATTATTTGGTGACTCCTTTCATATGTATGAATATATATATGAAAAGAGTAGCTCCTTCCAATATTCCCTCCATTATCCTTCTTTTGCATCCCTTCCCCTATTTAACCCTTTTATTTCAGCTTCCCCTTCATTTCTCCATAACACTATATTCTATTTCCCCTTCTTTGGGAGACTCCCCTCTTTTTACTACTCCTGTACTAGATACCTAACCCCTATGGTTATTCAGATTATAGTGTACATCTCAAAAGCTTAAAAGCTAACATTTACATATAGAACATGCAATATTTGTCTTTTGGGGTCCAGGTTACCTTACTGAGGATGATTCTCTTATTGCTTCATTCATTTACCTGCATGTTTCATAATTTCATTTTTCTTAATAGCTGGATAATATTCCATTGTATAAATGCACCACATTTTCATTATCCATTCATCATTTGATGGATACCTCGGCAGTTTCCAATCCCTTGGAGTTCAGGAAATCTATGAAGAAAAGGAGACAGAAAGATTCTAAGGGCCAGAGGTGATCGAAAACTCCAAAGGAGCCCTTCTACCCGGTCCTTTCTGCTGGAACAGACTGCTAGCTACTCTGCCCCCCTGAAGACACCATATCCTGAGCCATCCCAGAAGATCCGCTGCACTCAGAGCAGTTGGGTAACTGACACCACAGCTTGAGGCATCTCAGGAGATCTGTTGCACACAGGGCAACTAAGCAACTAATCTCCAGTTTGTCTGCTCCCCTGAAGACACCACAGCTTGAAGGCATCCCAGGAGCTCCTCTGTACACAGGGCAACAGACACCACAGTCTGAAGACCTGCTAGGGGCTCTGTGGCATGCAGGGCAATTGACTGGACAGACTGAAAACCTCCCTGGAGTTCTGCTGCACACAGGAAAACAGAAACGATAGTGTGTAGGCCCCTCTGGAGAACATCTTCACACAGAACAACAGCTTGACTGCCCCTCTGAAGACCCAACAGTCTGAAGGCCTCCCAGGAGATCTACTTCAGCCAGGGCAACAGAATGGCAGCTTCTATGGCTCTCTGAAGAGCCCCCAGCTGGAAGGTGCCATAGGTGGTCTGCTACAACCAAGGCTGAAGACCTACTGGGAGACTTGAAGTAACCCAGGGACAAAAGAGGCAAACTCCAGACAGATTCACTCAGACCAGCAAATACCAGGGATAACCAGATGGTGAGAGGTAAGTACGAGACCATAAGCAACAGAAGCCAGTATACATGGGCATCATCAGAACCCAGTTCTCATACTACAGCAAGCCCTGAATACACCAACACATCTGAAAATCAGGAAGCTGACCTAAAATCCTATCTCATGAAGATAATAGAGTCCTTTAAGGAGGATATAAATAACTCAATGAAAGAAATACAGGAAAACACAGGTAAACAGGTAGAAGCCCTTAAAGAAGAAACAGAAAAAAAAAACCCTTAAAGGACTTCAGGAAAGCACAAATAGATGAAGGAATTGAATAAAGCAGCCCAACACATAAAAGTAGAAGTGAAAACAAGAAAAAAAAAAAAAACAAATGGAGGCAAACCTGGAAATGGAAAACTTAGAAAAGAGGTCAGGAATTACAGATGTAAGTATCACCAACAGAGTACAAGAGATAGAAAAAAGAATTTCAGGTGTAGAAGATACCATAGAAGATATTGACACAACTGTCAAACAAAATTCAAAACATAAAACCTCCTAGCCCAAAGTGTACAGGAAATTCAGGACACAATGAAAAGACCAAATCTAAGAATAATTGGGATAGAGGAGAATGAAGATTCCCGGCTGAAAGGAAAATGACCTGAAAATGTCTTCAACAAAATCATAGAAAAAAACTTCCCCAACCTAAAAAAAAGAGATGGCCATAAAGGTACAAGAAGCTTATAGAACACCAAATAAATGGGACCAGAAAAGAAAATCCTCTCATCACATAATAATCAAAACACTAAATGCACAGCAAATAAAAAGTATTAAAAGTTGCAAGGGAGAAGGACCAAGTAACATACAAAGGTAGACCTATCAGAATTACACCAGACTTCTCAACAGAGACTCCAAAAGCCAGAAGAGACTGGTCAGAGGTCATGCAGACTCTAAGAGAACACATATACCAACCCAGGCTACTGTACTCAACAAAACTCTCTATCAAAATATAGATGGAGAAAACAAAACTTTTCAAGAAAAAAACAAATTCAAACAGTATCTATCTACCAACCCAGCCCTACAGAGCATCCTAGAAGGAAAACCCCAACACAAGGACGGCACCTACACCAAATTCAAGACAAGATATTAAGCATCTCATAACAAAGCCAAAAGGAGAGAACCACAAGCACATAAAGCCACCTATAAAAACAAACATATCAAGAACCAACAGCCATCTGTCTTTAATATCTCTCAATATTAATGGACTCAACCCTCCTATAAAAAGACATAGGCTAACAGACTGGATATGTAAACAGGACCTAGCATTTTGCTGAATACAAGAAACACACTTCAAAAACAAAGGCAGACAATACCTCAGAGTAAAAGAATGGAAAAGGTCTTCCAAGAAAATGGTCCAAGGAAACAAGCTAGAGTAGCCATCCTAATATACAATAAAATAGACTTTCAACTAAAAGTTATCAAAAAAGATAAGGAAGGACACTTCATATTCATCAAAGGGAAAAATCCACCAAGGAAAGTCTCAATTCTGAACATGTATACCCCAAATGCAAGAGCACCCACATTCATAAAAGAAACTTCACTAAAGCTCAAAACACACATTGAACCCCACACAATAATAGTGGACAGGTCATTGAAACAGAAAATAAACAGAGACACAGTGAAACTAATAGAGGTTATGAATCAAATGGATTTAACAGATATCTACAGAACATTCCACCCTAAAACAATAAAATACACCTTCTTCTCAGCACCTCATGTATCTTTTCCAAAATAGACCATATAATTAGGTACAAAAGCACCCTCCACCGATACAAGAAAATTGAAATAATCCCGTGCATCCTATCAGAATACCATAGCCTAAACAACAGAAAAAAACAAAAGAAAGCCCACATACACGTGAAAACTGAACAACTCTCTACTCAATGATAACTTGTTCAGGGAAGAAATCAAGAAAGAAATTGAAGACTTCCTGGAATTTAATGAAAATGTTGATACATCATACCCAACATATAGAACAAATGAAAGCAATGCCAAGAGGAAAATTCATAGCACTAAGTGCCCTGGTAAAGAAACTGGAGAGATCCTATACTAGCAACTTAACAGCACACCCGAGGGCTGTAGAACAAAAATGCAAGCACACCCAAGAGGAGCAGACAGCAGAAAATAGTCAAACTCAGGGCTGAAGTCAACCAAATAGGAACAAAGAGAACAATACAAAGAATCAGCAAAACCAAAAGCTGGTTCTTTGAGAGAATCAACAAGATAGTTATACCCCTAGCCAAAGTAACTAAAGGGCCCAGAGGCAATATCCAAATTAACAAAATCAGAAATGAAAAGGGAGACATAACAACAGAAACAGAGGAGATTCAAAAAGACATCAGATCCTACCACCAAAGCCTATATTCAACAAAACTGGAAAATCTAGATGAAATAGATAGTTTTCTAGACAGATACCACACACCAAAGTTAAATCAAGAGCAGATAAACTGAACAGGCCCAAATCCTACTAGGAAATAGAAGAAGTCATTAAAAACCTCCTAACAAAAAAAAAAAAAGCCCAGGGCCAAATGGATTTAGTGCAGAATTCTACCAGACATTCAAAAAAGACCTAACACCAATATTCCTCAAACTATCCATAAAAATAGAAACAAAAGGAACACTACCTAATTCATTCTATGAAGTCACAATTACTCTGATATTTAAACTACACAAGGACCCAACCAAAAAAAGAGAACTTCAGACCAGTCTCACTTATGAATATTGATTCAAAATTCTCAATAAAATTCTTGCAAACCAAATCCAAGAACACATCAAAACCATCATTCACCGTGATCAAGTAAGCTGCATCCCAGGGATGCAAGGTTGGTTCAATATATGAAAATCCATTAACGTAATCCATTATATAAGCAAACTCAAAGAAAGAAATCACATGATCATCTCCTTAGATTCTGAAAAGGCATTTGACAAAATGCAACACCCCTTTGTGTTAAAAGTATTGGAGAGATCAGGACTTCAAGGCCAGTATCTAAATATAATAAAAGTAATTTACTGCAAATCAATAGCCAATATCAAATTAAATGGAGACATACTTGAAGCAATCCCACTTAAATCAGGAACAAGATAAGGATGCCAACTCTCCCTACATCTATTCAATATTGCTAGTTAGAACAATAAGACAACAAAAAAAGATTAAGGGAATACAAATTGACAAAGAAGAAATAAAGGTATCACTATTTGCAAATGATATAATAGTATACAAAAAAAGACCCCAAAAATTCTACCAGAGAACTTCTCCAGCTAATAAACAACTTCATCAAAGTGGCCAGATATAAAAATTAACTCAAATAAATCTGTAGCCTTCCTTTATACAAATGATAAACAGGCTAAGAAAGAAATTAGGGAAACAACTTCTTTCACAGTAGCAACAGATAATATAAAATATCTTGGGGTGACTCTAACCAAACAAGTGAAAGACCTATATGAAATAACTTCAAATCTCTCAAGAAAGAAATCAAAGAAGACCTCAGAAAATGGAGAGATCTCTCATGCTCATGGATTGGCAGAATTAATATAGTAAAAATGGCCATTCTACCAAAGGCAATCTACAGATTCAATGCAATCCCCATCAAAATCCCAACACAATTCTTCAAAGACATGGAAAGAGCAATTCTCAAATTCATCTGGAAAGGTAAAAAACAAAAACAAAAAAAAACAGAATAGCAAAAACAATTCTTAACAAGAAAAGAATGGCTGGGGAAATCACCATTCCTGACCTCAGTACTACAGAGCAAACTGCATGGTATTGGTACAGAGACAGACACATTGATCAATGGAATAGTATCAAAGACCCAAAAATAAAACCACACAATTACGGACACTTGTTTTTTGACAAAGAAGCCAAAAATATACAATGGAAAAAAGAAGTCATCTTCAATAAATGGTGCTGTCTAACTGGATGTCTGTATGTAGAAGAATGAATATAGACCCATATTTGTCACCTTGCATAAAGCTCAAGTCCAAGTGGATCAAGGACCTCCACATAAAACCAGATATACTGAATCTAAAAGAATAGAAATTGGGAAAGAGCCTTGAACTCATTGGCACAAGGGGGAAATGTCCTAAACAGAGCTTATGCTCTAAGATCAAGAATTGATAAACGGGATCTCATGAAACTGGAAAGCTTCTGTAAAGCAAAGGACATAGTCAATAAGACAAATTGGCAACCTATAGACTGGGAAAAAAAATTCTTCACTAACCCCACATCTGATAGAGGGTTAGTATCCAAAATATGTAAAGAACTCAAGAACCTAACCACCAAAAACCCAAACAACCCAATCAAAAAAATGGGGTATAGAACTAAACCGAGAATTCACAAGTGAGGAATCTTGAATGACTGAGAAGCACCTAAAGAAATGTTCAAAGTACTTAGTGATCAGAGAAATGCAAATCAAAATGATCCTGAGATTCCACCTTACACCAATCAGAATGGCTAAGATCAAAACCTCTAGCGACAACACATGTTGGCGAGGATGTGAAGAAAGATGAACACTCCTCCATTGCTGGTGGGATTGCAAACTGGAACAACCACTCTGGAAATCAATCCAAAGGTTCCTCAGAAAATTGGAAATAGATCTACCTGAAGACTCAGCAATACCACTCTTGGGAATATACCCAAAAGATACCCCACCATGCCACAGAGGCACGAGTTCCACTATGTTCATAGCGGCCTTGTTTGTGATAGCCAGAAGCTGGAAACAACCCAGGTGTCCCACAAATGGGTACAGAAAATGTATTTCATTTACACAATGGAATACTACTCAGTTATTAAGAATGAGGACATCCTGACTTTTGCAGGCAAATGGATGGAACTAGAAAATATCATCCTGAGTGAGGTAACTCAGACCCAAAAGGACATGAGTGGTATGTACTCACTAATAAGTGGATATTAGCCCCCCACCAAAGAAAGTACAGAATACCCAAGATACAGTCCACAGAACTTAAAAAGGTCAACAAGCAGGGCTGGTGAGATGGCTCAGTGGGTAAGAGCACCTGACTGCTCTTCCGAAGGTCTGGAGTTCAAATTCCAGCAACCACATGGTGGCTCANAACCATCNGTAACAAGATCTGACGCCCTCTTCTGGAGTGTCTGAAGACAGCTACAGTGTACTTACATATAATAAATAAATAAAAATCTTAAAAAAAAAAAAAAAAAAAGGTCAACACGCTGAAGAGCCCAAGTGAGGATGCCTCAGTTCAACTTGGGAAGGAGAAGAAATCAGTCACAAAGGGGGAGGGAGGGAGAGACCTGGAAAGGAAAGGCAGGAGGGAGGGAAGGGGGGCGGGGGAGAGGAGAAACTGATTTGGTATTGGGTGAGGGAAAAGGACTGGAGCCCTGAGGGCTAGCAGAAAGGATGGAAACAGGCAACCTCAGGAGGTAGGAGGTTGGGGGAACTCTCCAGAATGCACCAGAGACTTGGGAGATGAGAGACTCTCAATGAGAGGGACCTTAGGTCAAATGCCTGACAGTGGGGAGAGGGGACTTGTAGCTCCCACCTCCAGCAGGAAGACAGGGCATCAAGTGAGGGAGGGGTTTGCCATCCCGCAGTCAAAACTCTGATACATAGTTGTTTCTGTCTGAAAGAACTACAGGGATGAAAATGGTGAGGAGCCTGAGGAAAAGAAGGTCCAGCGATAAGTCCAAAGGGGGATCCAGCTCAAGGGGAGGTCCCAAGGCCTGACACTATTGCTGCTGCACTCACAAAAAGGCACCAACCAATGGACAGAAGCTGCTGACCCATGTGCTTGAGTTAGGGAAAACTGAATGAAGCTGAGGAGGGGGAACCTGTAAGAGGACCAACAGTCTCAATTTACCCGGACCCCCTGGATCTCTCAAACACTGGACCACCAACCAGGCAGCATACACCAACTGATATGAGGCCCCCAACACACATACAGCAGAGGACTGCTGGGTCTGGGTTCAATCAGAGAAGATGCACCTAACCCTCAAGAGCTGGAGACACCAGGGAGTTTAGAGGTCTGGTGGGGTGGGAGAGGGGACATCCTCATGGAGACAGGGGGGCGGGGAGTGGGTATGGGATGTGAAACAGTCAGAGGGTGGACCAGGAGGGGAATAAAAATCTGGAGTGTAAATAAACAAATAAATGAAATAAAAAGACTAAATTTAAAAAAATAAAGAAAATAAAAACCCAAAGAAACAGTGTCTTACATACACAGCAAGACTGTCACACATATGACCTCACCTAAATAGGGACCCATGCATAGGTTCAATCAGATAGGGCTGTAGCACTGAAAACAGTAAGTACAGGCAATTTGTAACTGATGCTTGCTGGTAACTTGCAAAATCAGTTTTCTCCAATGGTGCATCACTAGTATCCACCACACTCTAGGGTAGGAACCATGCCCAGGAGTAGCTTTGCTCAACACAAAATTACCTTCATGTATTTTGGGGGATGGAGGTTTTCTTTTGTTCTGTTTTGTTTTGCTTTCTTTTCTTTTGTTTTTGCGTATTTCTTGTCTTACTGATTTTTTTCTTATTTTGATTTCTATTTTTTTATTTCTTTGAAAGAAAGACAGAGATAAAATTGATAAAGTTGCATTAGTAGAGAGGTAAAATATATCTGAAGGGACTTGGGGGAGGGAAAATGATCAAAATGTATGAAAATTCAATTAAAAATAATAAAAGTATGTATAAAAACAAGCTCACAGCAAGTGAACCAGGTATGTTGGCATATGCCTTTAATCCCAGCACTCTAGAAGTAGCGCAGGCATGTGACTGTTACTTTGAGGCCTGTCAGGACTACATAGTGACTTCCAGACCAGTCATGACTGCAAAGTGAGACCCTGTCTCAGAAATAAAATGAGATAAAAACCATGATTAAAAAAATAGTGTAGACCTATGGGTAGAAACTACGTGTAGAAAGAGTGACTACTGTGTGTTAGTGAGAATATGGAGGGCAGCGATTCTCACACTCTTGATAGGAATAAAAACTAGTACAACCACTTTGGAAAACAGTTTGGCAGATTTGTAAGGAGTTAAACAAGAAGTTACACAATGACCAGCCATTTTTAGGTGCTTACCTATGAGAAAAGAATGCAGGCAGTAAATTAATATCCATACAAGCTTTATCCATTATGGCATGAAAATGGAAACACCTCCAGTGTCCATCAACTGGTAAATGGATAAATTAATTTTGTTTCTATATACTTTAGAATGTTACTTAGCAATAAAAATGATTTATTATAAACAACATGAACCTCAAAATAATTACACTGACTTAAAGAAGCCAGACAAAAGGTACATAAAGAATGATTCACTCCTATAAATCTTTAGAAAGCAAACTAATCTATAATGACAGAAGACAGATCAGTGGTTATTTGGGGATGACAGGCAGGGCGGAGCTAGAGAAAGGGATTAAAAAGGGGCATGAAGAAACCTTTTGGGATGTTGGATGTATTCACTATCTTGATTGTGGTGTTGGCTTTTATGTGTATATGTCAAAGCCTGTCAAATTATACACCTGCAATATTTACAGTCTATTGTGTGTCAATTATCCCTCCATAAAACTATTTAAAAGTAATACTTCTGAAGTAGGCATAGAGATTAAAGAGGAGTGAATTAAAAGTTGCAACCTCTACGGTAAGTTTCCAAAAGTTGAGAAAGGGGCATCCAACACACAGGGGGAAGAAATAGTTTGACAAAGAGGAAGAACTCCTTTTAGCAACAGGAGGGGAAAAAGAAAGCAGGCAAGCAGAGATAATGCTGTGTAGGTTTTGAAAGAGAAAATTGAAGGAGTTCCATCTATATATTTTTTAATGACTAGTTAGAAGCAAAATAATCTGCTGAACATGAGGTGGAGCGTGAACTAGTCACTGTAGACAGAAGGCAAAGTTTTCTCAAGCAGAAAAACAGTTTCCAAGAACTGTTAGGGTGTGACAGAAAAGGATCGCCATGAATAGGTAACTGTGTCTACTCTTCGGCTGGTTTTCGCCAGAGCAACCAGACTCCCTCTGCAGATGGTGATGGCAAAATATAAAAGGGAATGGCAGACTAGATGCCAGCAGAATGTAGAATCTAAGGTGAATTTGGAGCAAAAGGGACAAAAGTAATTGTCTGAGGAAATTCACCTATGGGTGGGGTGAAGGTTCTGATGATGTCTGAGAACGACTATAGGATAAGTGAATTTTAAAATGGAAAGAGTTAAAAAACTGTTTTGAAACTATTCACTGTTGCTCTACTCACAATATCCAGAAATTGGAAACAACCTTGATGTCCTTCAAGAGAAAAATAGACAAGGAAATACGGTACATTTACACAGTGGAGTATTTATTCCACCATTTTGAGAAAATGGCATCATGAAATCTGTGGGTAAATGGATGAAACTAGAAAAAAAAAATCACCCTGAGTGAGATACTCCAGACTTAGAAAGACAAATATGGTATATGTGAATAGTAGCTGTTAAGTCAATGATAACCAAGCTACAGTCTGTTGAGCCACAGAGGGTAGGCACAGAGCAAGGGACTAGATAGAGCTTGCTAGGAAAGAGAAGGATAGTTACAGATGGATGAGGGGATGCTAAAACAAGAGGATTGATGGAGGAGTGGGGGAAGAGAGGGGAATGATGGAGGGAATACAGGGAGAGACATCTAAAAATAAGGTCCATTTGGAGGAGAGTATAGAGACCTAATACAATAGAAGCTTTCTAAAATATATACATATATGAAGGTGATCTCTATGAAGTCCCCAAATAATGGGGAGACAGAGTCCTGGATAACCTTCTCTTGTCATCTAATGAAGTTTCCATTACCAGAACTAGGCTATATCTAATTCAGTTGTTGGCCAAAGGGATCCATGTTTGGATCCCCAAACATCCTAGCCTGCGGCCAAGACAGTAGGTTGCTCTCTACAAACTGACAGCAAGGCCACATTTAGCTGAAGACAACACCTACCATACTCCTTTAACATGGCCAAATCAAGCTTGGGCCTACAAAGAGCCATCACCCCTACATCCTAGCATCTTTGGTACAGGAAGGGACTTAGCACACTGCCAAAGAAGAAACATAAACACCAACCCTGGCACAACCCTTCGATCATTACAACCATGTCCTCCCTGCACAGTATGGCGCCAAGCTGATGGGAATAAGCAATCAATATCTAATTTGGTTTAAGGCTCATTCCATGAGGTGGAACCCATACCTGACACAGAGTGGGTGACCAAGAAGCTGAGACTAGATATCCCTGAAACCTATGGTAAAATTAAAACCTACTGTTAAAAAAAAAAGAAAGAGAACAAGAGAGAGAGAGAGAGAGAGAGAGAGAGAGAGAGAGAGAGAGA
>NC_034599.1:26776933-26782479 GCF_900095145.1 Mus pahari
AGAGAGAGAGAGAGAGAGAGAGAGAGAGAGAGAGAGAGAGAGAGAGTAATAGAATGTCTCCTAACAACATTCTTCTATACTCAATAGATCAGTGTCTTGTTTAGCCATCATCAGAGAAGTTTCCTCCTGCAGCAGCTAGGAACACATACAGAGACCCATGGCCAGACAGTATGCAGAGATTGAGAGACCTCGGAGCACTCAGTCCTGAATGGGAAATCGCCATCAAACCCTCCCCTCAGGGCTCAGGGAATCCTCCATGGCGGAACAGCCAGAGAAGATGGAAGACACAGAGAAGACATGGCTTTCTCAATCAGCATGACCACAGCTCATTGAACTCACAGAGACTGGGCAGCATCCTCGGGGCCTGCCCAGGTCTGCACCAGGGCCTCTGTATGTCTGCTATGACTTCCAGTTGGAAATTCAGCCCCCGGCTCCAGTTCCAAAGCCAATTGGAAGTGTAGTGGTATGGAAGTGATAAATAAAACTTTAAGAAGTAGAGCCCACTAGTAGGCTCTTGTGATAACTGATCTCAGGCCGATGGATTTGGATCTCTGAGTGCCCTCTGGCTTCTCATCTGGTATCTCTTACTCCCTGCCATCCTCCAGGAGGTAACAGAGGCAGGAGAAGCCCTCAAATGAGCTTGATATTTCTATTTCAGCTCCCAGATCTGTAAACTACATTTTATTAATCCATAAAAAGCCCATGCAGTATTCTGTTACAGTAACAGAAAAGAAACCAGGCCAGACATCAGGGATGGCTTGCTCTGAGAGAAAGAAGTTAAGAAAGTTCACATACAATATGTCATTAGAAGGGCTGTTGGGATACATCTGGCTGTGTCTCTGAAGCCTGTTTTTAACACATTCTCCATCCTTTTGTATTATACACATTGACATTTCCATCTAGAAGTTTGATCAGCTCTCTAGTTTGATTTCTATTGTGCAGGAGTTCTTCATAAGTAGTGTTGTACACTTCTGTGGGGACAGAGCTAGTGCCTGATGATCTCCCTGTGGCTCTGATAGTGATTGCTGGTTACTGCTCAGATCATTTCTCGTTCACTTAGCTTCTTCAGGGACAGCTCCCACAGCCAGCTATTTAACTATGGAGGGGCATCTTCATAGAAGATAAATGCCTCCTGTTTTCTCTTTATTGGTTCTCAAAAGCATGAGTTAGTTTCTTATCATTGCTCTACAGGCGATAAGTTCATTTTACATTTTAAATTCTGAACACACAGATTTGTGCCTATCCAGTGTACTTCAACTCATGGTTATAATTATTACTGATTTCAACTCACATCATCCGCTTTAGTCAATGACAGCCTCTTGAATCCAGCTCCTGTGCGCCCCATTCCTTTGGCATGACCTACTGGTGTTTTACAACCCCACTACTTTCTAGCCTAACAGGACATTCCAAGTCACACTTACACAAGTCCTGTCCTAGATCTGGAATGAGTCACTTCTCTAAGACTCCTAGTTATTATGTGGAGGGGAGAGTTTTTAGGGATCACCATCAAGCTGCTACTAGGTTAACTATTATTACTTGAATTTTTCAAAAGGCGATGCTAAGAAACGATTGTTTTTAGAGACAAATGAATTCACACTGCCACCAACAGTCAATGGTTAAAGTTCATACATCCGTGGAAACAGTACATCTGATTCACAAATCAATTAGAAAAGGACTGAAGAGACAACATGGAGATATCCATAGATAAAAAAAAACATAGGAAACTTACTTGCTCTTAAGCTCAGACCGATCCTTTATCCCAGGCAAGCACTAGCTATATTTTCCTAATCCACCTTGCAAAAATTGAGCTGGCTTCTTCTGAAAGCTAAGAATGGTAGAAATAAAGAACATCTTTGTCACATTTGACTTTTACTCACTACTGTTATCAATATAAGAATGACTCAAATATGAAACGTGAGGCAGAGAAAAGTAGGCAACAGCCAGACACTCCTCTGTGAGGAGAGAACCCAAAGCCACAACCACAGAGTAAGCCAGTCTGTCCAGCGGCACACTAACAGACCCGGCCACAAGAGAAGCCTTAAATCTGGTAGTAACAGTTGACATAAAGGTGACTTCCTTTGCATGGCAGGCTGGCATTAGACAAAGATGTCCTTGCACTGGTCCTGGTATTTCAGTGTATACTGAGGCATCATCTTGAGAAAGGGCTCATTGTTTGAGATGGAGCTTTCTGAGGATTTACAAACATGGAACAATTGGAAATCAAAGAATGTGGAGACAACTTTCCACAGTATATGGATGAGAAATACTAAGAGATACAGTAACAGAGTGGGAAAAGAGTTGAGCCTGGAACAACTGGGAACTGGAGGTAGCAGAAAGCTTGTCCTGTAGAGACCAGTGGCCCTGCCTGCAGGAACATCCTGAGAGTCTATGTCTGTAGATTCCTCGGAGGTTGAGAACTAGGAGCTCTTGACTGATGGGCAGGCCTCAGAGCCACCTCTTTGTCTTTTGTCCTTTGCTTCTGGGCAGGACTTGGAGCTCTAAGGCCAGGTGTAAGGGATCATGAGATTTTTCCAGTCTGGTTGGTGGGATCTGAAGGTACAGAGATGGAAGACAGAGAAAAAGTCAGCAAAGAGACAGGTAAAATAGAATCCTAAAAATAAGAAGTTCACAAAACAAATTTCAAAATCTAAGTGATTAGATCACCAACAGACTCAGCCAGGTAGAAGAAAGAATACTAAAATTTTTAATCTGTGGCTTAGCAAAGGGAACCAGAACATAGAATAAAGGCACAGAAAGTATAGCAGAGATTTTTGCAAAACTTGGTGGAGATTTGGGCTTTTAAATACAGGAAACATTTAGTATCCTAAATAGAAATGATCATGTGAGTCTATGTTTTAAATGACCATCCAAACACAAGATCAACAAAGATAACACCAAGCACATGCCAAACTGAACAGGGAGAAGCCCAGGAGGCCTCAACACTACCCAAAGAACCACAAGCAACTGAGTAGAGTTGGCAACAGAGGAAGTGGTCCTCCCCAGGGAAGAATACAATTGCTTGTCTAGTGCCAAACAGTCAGTGCTGAGAACATGCACATAAGGAATGTGTGTGTGTGTGTGTGCGCGCTGTATATCACAGTTTTATGACAACTTGGCACAAGCCAAAGTTATTTGAGAGGAGGGAACCTCAATTAAGAAAATACCTCCATAAGACCAGGCTGTAGTCAAGCTGGCTGGACATCTTCTTAATTAGTGATTGATGCAGATGGGCCCAGCCCATTGTGAGTGGTGCTAATCCTGGGATAGTTGTCCTGGGTTCTATAAGAACATTGGATAAGCAAGGCACAAGGAGCAAGCCAGTAAGCAGCATCCCTCCATGGCCTCTGCATCCGTTTCTGCATCCAGGTTCCTGCCCTGTTTGATTTGCTGTCTTTACTTCCTTCAGTGATGAACAGTAGTGTGGAAATGCAAGCCAAACAACCCTTTCCTCCCTAACTTGCTTTTGCTGATGGTTTTTCACCATATCAACAGCAACCTTAACTAAGACAATATGCAATATATGTCTATCATAACAATTAATGAAAAAAAAAGAGGTTATGAATCTGAAGGGGAGTGAGAAGAGACAGGTACATGGGAGAGTTTGGGCTCTAAATTTTAGAGGAAGGAAAGAGAAGGGAGATTGTTAATTAAATTACAATCTCAAAAATAAAGAAAAATTAACAAATAAGTACGATCTAAAAATTAAATGCCGCAAGGACACAACAATAAAAACTGCAAGAGAGAAAGGCCAAGTTACTCACAAATCAAACGTACGGATAACAGCAGACTTTTTGACAGAAACCCCAAAGGTCAGGAGGCCTTGACATGATGTCTTTCAAGCTGAAAAACTGATACATTTCAAGCGTTTGACAATCCAGATTACTATAGTCAGAAAAACTGCTCTTCAACATCAAAGTAGAAATAGTTTTATAGTCAAAACTTATTTGTTTAATAATCTATAAATTTTGAAGGAGAAGAGCAGAGAAAGTAATGCATGCTTTTAAAAAGAATAACTAAATGCAAATGATCTTAACTACCTAATTAGGATATGCCGAATGGATGGATAGATTGAAAAGCAAAATCCAAATGTTTATTGTCCTCATGAAACTCATCCTACTGACAAAGAAGGATAGACAGTGAAAGGACAGATAATATTCCAAACAAATGGAATTCAGGGGTGTCTTAGCTAGAGTTTCCATTTCTATGAAGAGACACCATGACCAAGGCAACTATTAAAAAAGAAAGAAAGAAAAAAAGAAAGAAAGAAAGAAAGGAAGGAAGGAAGGAAGGAAGGAAGGAAGGAAGGAAGGAAGGAAGGAAGGAAGGAAGGAAAAGAAAAGATTTAATTGGGCTCTCTAACAGGGTCTGAGGTTTGGTCCATCAAGGCAGGAAGCATGGCAGCATCCAGACAGGCATGGCACTGAAGTAACTGAGAGTTCTACATCTTCTTCCAAAAGCAAACAGAAGACTGGCTCCCAGGCAGCTAGGACAAGGGTCTCAAAGCTAACCCCCACGGTGTGGCCTTTATCCTAATAGTGCCACTCTCTGGGCCAAGCATATTCAAACCACTGCAAGGGGCAGGCAAAAAAGTCATGATCATATCTGAACAAGAAGAGCCAAAACTAATTGCAGGACATAAAGGACATCACATATTACTATGGAAGGTGTAAGTATTATAACTATATTTAATGTGGAGAAGGATATGGTAGACCAAGCCTTTAATTTCAGCATGCAGGAGGCAGAGGCAGGTAGAGCTCTGAGTTCCAGGCCAGCCTGGTCTAAGGAGTGAGTTTCAAGACAGCCAGGGCCTCACAGAGAAACCCTGTCTCAAAACAAATGAACAAATATATCCAATGAATATTGAATGACAGAATAAATATACTAATGGATGTTGATACACTAACTTCAGAAAACAAATTCTATTGAGCATAATGGATAAACAGGTCGAGAGATAAAAGCAAAGCTTCATCATTAATAGGTAGATCATTCTGATAAAAAAAAAATTCCAGAGTTAAACTTGTTCCACAGAGAAAAATAAATATCTACATATTATTTTCCCCAACTTTGATGAATATGTGTTCTTTTCAATACCCATTATTCTTTGTCCAAAATAAATAGCTTTTTATATGATACTGAAATTCTTTTTAAAAATGAAATAATTTCTTAACAAATGGTAGTAGAATAGAACTAGCAAGAGAAACAACATAAACACATGAAAATTGAACAGTATACTTTTGAGGAAATTTCATTAAGGAAGGCAGGAGAAGGATTTACATTTTTTTAGGATCAGGATGGAGACATGAGTCAGGAGGTAAAAGCACTTGTCATATAAACCTTACAACCCAACATCAGATACATAGAACTCATGTAAAAGCCAGATTGCTAACATGTGCTCATAATCCCAGATGTGCTAGCATGTGCTCATAATCCCAGATTGCTAGCATGTGTCCATAATCCCAGGTATGCTAACATGTGCTCATAATATCAGGTGTGCTAGCATGTGCACATAATCCCAGATGTGCTAGCATGTGCTCATAATCCCAGAT
>NC_034599.1:26782835-26792531 GCF_900095145.1 Mus pahari
CAGATGTGCTAGCATGTGCTCATAATCCCAGATGTGCTAGCATGTGCTCATAATATCAGATGTGCTAGCATGTGCTCATAATCCAAGCACTCCAGCTGTGAGTTGGAAGGTGGAGACAGGAGAACCCTGCAAAGCTATCCTGGAATATAGCGAGCTATATCAAACTACTTAATGAATGCTAGGCCTGTTTGGCATACATGCGACCCCAACTGACAATCAGCAATGGGAGTGCAGACAAGGCCAGAGAAATGGTTCACGGGTTAAGAACATTTGCTCTCACAAAGGACCAGGCTTCGATTCCCAGCACCCACATGGTGGTTCTCAGCCATCCATAACTCACATTCCAGGGGAGCTGATGCCCTCTTCGGACCTCCTCAGACACTAGCCACACACATGGTACACAGACATACATGCAATCAAAACTCATACACACAAAATTAATAAATCTAAAACAAACAAACAAAAAATGTTTAAAGAAGAAAAGACAACAAATGGAAACTGTTTTGGATGGAGGGACCCTTCTCACGGCTGATAACTAAGCTGATACAGCCACTGTGCAAATGAGTTTAGCATCTCCTCAAAAGTTAAACATAGGAGCCAGAGAGAACGGGCTCCATGGTTAAGAGAGTTAATTGTTTGGGTTGCTTTCTGTTACCATGATAAACACCAAGACCATAGCGACTTAGAGACCAAAGTGTTTATTTGGCTTATACATCCACAGTCCATTGTTAAGGAAGTCAAGGTATAAATTCAAACAGGAACGGAACGGCAGGAACCATGGAGGAAGGCTGCTTACTAGCTTGCTCTTTATGGCTTGCTCGGCTTGCCTTCTTCCACAATGCAGAACCCAGGGTTAGCACTGCCCACAGTGGGCTGGATCCTCCCACATCCGTTACTAATCAAGAAAATGCCATCACAAAATACACCGTCGTGCAGTTCCCTAATTGAGATTCCCTTCCAACTGACACCAACTTGTGTCAAACTGACCAAAAGCTAACCAAGCCCCTGCTCTCACAGAGGACCAGGTTGGGTACCAGGTTGGGTGTCTAGCTCACAACCACCCTTAGCTCCAGTTCTGAGGGATCTGATGCTCTCGGGCTTCAGAGAGCACTTACATGAACCAGGTGCACAAAAACTGAAGCAGAGAAGTATGCATATATACATACATACTTATACATAAATACATCCACTTTAGAAATAAGTCTTTAAAGCAAAAACTAGTACTGTATGTCGTCTGCTGTAACCCATGCTATTCACCCAAGTGAATCAGTCAGCATACAAGAGGAATACCCTTGTACGAAACCTGCTGATTGTGGCAATATTGGCAATGCCAGAGTTATGAGATCAGCAGCTACATGTCCATCAACAGGTAAAGAGGTAGATAAAATGTGATATATAGATAATTAGTTAAATATTATTCAGCCATAGAGAATAAACTTCTGTCCTTGACAGAAAAAAAAAAATTAGAAGGAACTAGAAACTCTCAGGGTTAACTGAATAAGCCAAACTCAGAAAGGGAATATTATGTGTTTTCTCTAACGTGTAGAATCTAGATTTTTTTTTAAAGTAAAAACATGGAAATAGAAAGAGGAATGTTTAGGAAGAGACAGGGGGCAGAGATAGAGGGGAAAGGGACAGGGAAGGATGGTGGAGAACAAATTTTCTCTACCAGCACTGTGCACATATATGAAGCTGTCATAATAAAATCCTCAGATTATACCACTAACGTCCATTAATAAAAAGACTAAAAATTTTTTTAAAAGAAAACTCACCTGAAGTCCGCTCACAGATCCTTCACTACCCCATTTCTGTGAATACTTCTTACATTTTAGTCCTTATAACACGAGAAGCAGGCTGCCTTAGGAGTCCTGAACTGGTATGTCACATGGTGCATGGTACTAAGCCTAAAGCTAACCTGATTCTGGAAGGTTCGGTTTCCCCAGCTGCCTTTGTGTGAAGAAGCCTTTTTTTAAAGAAACACTTTCTCACTGAGACATTTGGTTCCAGTGACCACACAGCAGTGTCCCAGGGTGCAGACAGACACAGCTGCCCTGATAACAAAAGCCAGTGATTGCCATCCTAGAAACCTGCACAGCCAGCTCCCACACATCTCAGGCTGCTGAGTCCCTGAACAGTCTTCCTTTTTGCACTGGGGACAGCTGCTTTCATTGGCCACTGTAGAGCGAGTGGCTCATACTGTGTACCGTGTTTGCCTTGACCCCAAACTGAAAACCAAGTGCATACGAAACGAAAGCAGTGGCTGAAATCAAACCCAGAAAGACAGTGGACAGAGACAGTGGACAGTCAGAGAAAGGAGAAAGAGCCCTGGGGTGACTGAGGGACAGGATCAAGGTGATCTTGAGAGTGGGACCAGGACACTAAGGCTGCTAGGATCTCAGAGGTCATTCCAAGGACATCTGGAGAAGAATGGCCTCTGTAGCTGTAACTAGGGACTCTGTATTTTAGGGGTACCCAGGACAACATCCAAGGTCCCACATCTTCCTCGCACATTTTCCCCCATCCTTGTGTAAGTGACCACCACATCCTTGAACATTAAGAGTAGGCAAGCCTATTACAGAGCTTCAGATCTAATTCCTTCCTCCACATTCATCCAGATATTAACAAGCTTCCAAAGTTCCTGAAAATGACGACCCACTTCAGTTCTCCTTAACACTTTTAAGCCTCTGGACACGTAACATAAGAGGTGAGAAGAAATCTGGACATGCCATTGGGTGGCGGGGCGATTGTACCCCAATCTACAAACAATGATGCCTGTATATCAGCTGTGTGGGAACAGGGCAAAGGGTAGTTGTAGGAAGGGCCAGGGTACACAGGGTGTGCCAGCCTCTATATTTTGTCCTGGGATCAGCCTTGCTCAACTTTGTCCTGAGGTCAGCCTCCTTATGAGCAAGGTGCCAACAGCAAGTGTGGGGAACAAGCAGAGCTCCAGCTATGTGAGGTAGCTGTGCAAGCTACCTCATCCGTGGCACACTGTCGGGATGCATTAAAGAGTCAGCAGACCTGGGCGTTGTTTCTTTCAGTCAAGCAGTTAGTATGAATGGGAAGAAAGGCTGCCCAAAGGAGGGAAAGCCTCAAAGAACACTGGACATTTGGAACAAGAGAGTTGGTCTCTGATCCCAAGGGGTTGAGGATTCTGCCTGACACGTCTTGAGGGTTTTGGCAGGCATTTTTGAGCAGGTGCACAGCCACCACTCAGCCTGTCTCAAACTGTGTGTTCTCTAGCAGGCGAGACAAAGGAATGAACTCTAGACCCCAGCATGCGAGGGAGAGATGAGACATGTCTTGATGAACAGGGTAAATCCAGGCACCTCTGAGGGCCCTTGTTGCATTCTTGAGCTAGAGGAGGGGCCTCTGCTTGGGTTTCGGGTGTTCTTGGCCTCCTAACTGACCTGGGGCACTATTTCCTCTCCCCTGTACCTCCCCCACCTTCTTTCAAAAAAATAATAAATAAATGTTTAAAGGGTTTTGTCCGTGAATGATCTTATTCATGAGGTAGACACGATGACAGTTTGCAGAGTTAAACAGGCACTTTAACTGTGTGTCTAATAAATCCGAAACCAAAATAAACACACGGGAAGAGGGTTTGGGAAAGAAAGGAGTCAGCAGACTGGCAGGCACGAATGGAGCCTGTCACACTGATTTACACAGCCCCTTAGAAAGCAGGGTGTCGTCCCCCCACCCCCGCTCCTCCCGGGCCTGGCTGACCTGAGGGCCAGTCCAAAGCAGCCAGGTAGAGGCCAACGTCAAAGCACACCTGGACGGACTGTGAATGGTGGGTGGGAAACGGAACAGGAAGGGCCATGCTGTCCATTGCCCATCAGAGGGGAAAGAGCCAAATAAATGCAACGAGACAAAACTAGACTGGTGCTGAACCACGGTGTGATCCACACCCAGATTACAAACGGCATTACCAGGCTCTCTCTGCCCACTCCAAATCACCCTCCACCCAGGATTTGAGAGACAAACTGGGATTAGAGACATATTCAGGTGAACTTGACAAACACCTCTTGCTCTAGGGCGAATCACCATTCCAAGGGCACAAGGGGCCTGCCTACCTTGACCCTTTCTTAGCCAGCCTAGCACGTTAAGGACATGCTTTGGGGCGTACCTGCCATGAATCACCTTCCTTGTCCAGAAAGAATGCCGTCACACAGGGAAAGGGAAATTCCTCTAATATTTGAATAGGTTTGAGGGTAGAGCCAACCTTCCTTTTTCTCATTGTCCACCCTTAGCCTCTACTTAGTGCTATTTTAGGACTAGACTAAAAAAAAAAAAAAAGTAAAAAGTAAAAATGTTCGATGGATTATGGCTATGGCCGGCTGCTCCTGGCCCTCCAAAGCCCCAGACGGCCTTGCTTCTGGTTCTCTGGGCACTGAGACCTCTTTTGGATCACTGCCGTCTCTAGTACCTTCCACTACAAAATGGAAAGAATGTCCCTAGCTGTTGTTCATTCTGCTCTTTGGAGCTCGGCTCCATCCTAAAGCCAAGCCCACAGGAATGGCTCGGACCGATTCCTCTCTGCCTCTAGCCATGCTATCCCATTCTGGGATTCATCTTCCCACTCCCGTCCTTGGTATCACAGGCCGCACAGCCTCGTGACTCTCCACCTGCTACCCAGTATCAGTTTGTCCGAAAATGATTCTAATTTTGGTTTTAGATAAATACTCAGTAGGCGTTGCCTTTCCCCAGGCCACACACTGCCCGGGACTCTTGATGGGAAGCACTTTGGGATATCTTTAAAGCCCTGCCCCCACTTTTTAGAAGGAGTTAGCACAATCCATAGCCTTTGCCCTTGCTCCCTGGGCCCTTCAAATGTGGATTCTCTGTCACCCTTCTTTATGAATAGCTTCCCCAGGGGAAAGTGACCCAGCAGTTTTTCTTGGGCTCTGGGAGAATTTCAGTTGACAATGAAGCTCTTTTCTTTGTCTTCTTGTCTCTGAGAAATGTACACAACCCACAACCCATGGACAGACCTGCTACACTGAGGATGGCCAGGGTCCAGGAGAGGTGCTTTGTGGTGAGGGGCTTTGGGTTTCATGGAAGTAAGCAGTGCAAATTTCTGTAGATCCAATAACAACAACAACGACAACAACAACAACAACATTAACTAAGCAGGAAGCCAGGAGAACACAGGCCCTCTAACTGCGCAGCTGCAAACCTTTGAAGACCTCAGCAGAGAATGAGGAAGTGCCAGCCTCTAGCCACTGAAAAACAGCCTCCAGGGATTTATGCTCTAATAGGGGAACAAAAAAGAATCCATGTCCTTCTTGGGAAAACGGCAGGACGCAGCGGCAGTCACAAAAGGTGCATTAAGAAGAGTGGAGGGAAGAGTGAACAGGTTGGAGAGAAGGCAGGGTTAGTTAGGAGCACTCTAAAGAGGAGGTGGTTTCTCCCTGTCCTGCTGTGTGTGAGAGAAAGCAGAAAGGAGACTGTCTCTTGGGCACAGAGACAGAGGTGCCTCATCCAAGGAAGAGGGATGACTCTGTGCCTTGGGGCGGGGGGGGGGGGGAGCAGCAAGCAGCAAACAGAACCAAGGAGAGAGCAGTGAGGACCTCGGAAGGGGATCAGAGCCACCAGGTCCTCCAGGCTTTAGACAGTACAGGCAACAAAGTGTGGAAACCCCAAAGGGGGGGTTTCCGCAAACAGTGCATTTCAGCTCTGCCCCCAACATATTCTGTCCCCTCTCTGGCTCCTTTCAGACAGATGGGGGGATGAGAGTAAGGAAGAACCTACAGACAATTTTGAGAGGGTTTAGTCTTGACCTAGACATAGGCAAGGGAGAAAAGTCCAAACTGGTCTACTTAAGACGTGCTTCTGATAAAGCTATTTAGACGAGTTTGAGGAATGATAGCTCATGCTGGGAGAGTCAAGGCATTAGTGAATTCTGTGTGGTTGGGTGTGTCTTAGCAAATCTTTAAAGATAGCATGGGCGCCATCTGGCACACACAGTGACCCAGAGCACAGTCACGTTGTTAAGTGAACGTTACTGACAGCCTACAGTGGGTTCTACAGCAGGAGTCTGTTTTCTACCAGAAAAAAAGTTCACAGAGTAGGAGGCAGACCCTGTGAGAAACACTCACTGAAGCCAACAGCTTGCCCTCCACAGGCCTTTGCCTGGGAAAGCGGAGCCATGCTTGTAAGGAAGACTGTGCAGGGGTACTCGGTCCTCAGTTTAACCCCTGAGACGTGCAGGATCCAGAAAACGACCTTGATCTTTCTCTGGTCAATGGGCTTATATAAAACTGAAAGACTCCACCCACTTTACAGTCTAATTGGACAGCAGTAAGTTGGAAAAAAAGAAATGTGTGTAAATAGGCTCTCTCTAAGCTTGCCAGAGCACAGTCACTCTTAAAGAGCAAAGTCAAAGTCTCTATGGTCAGCTGCTCCAGATTCTCAAAAGACTTGCCTAGGCTCTTTCTCTTCCTCAAAAATTGAGCAGTGACCATCACTTACATTAAAATCTGAATCCTTGGTGGCCATTGCCCTGCATTTCAGAGAAGGACAATGCACTCATAGCACTCAATTAGCAAGGCCTGCAAATGGAAAACCACGAAAGAAAAGAGTCACCAAGAAACGCAGCAGGGGCAAGCCAATGTGTGTGTGTGTGGGGGGGGGGGGGGGTTGTTGCTCAGTAATTTGTTCCAGAATTGCTTAGAACAACCTACCTACTGTGACATTCCTGAGGAAACTTGTGAGGCTGGTACCTGAATGTATATCACAGTCCCTGGGAACTGTGTAAAAGAGAAAGAGAAAGCCAGAGGAAGAGCAGGGCTGGGTTTCCAGAAAAGGCCTAGCCCCTTTGCTTTCCACTGCTGGGGAAAGAGAAATCTGCATGCCCGTGTTCATGTCAGCACTACACACAATAGCAGAGATGGATGTCAACCAAAGGCTCCAACTGACAGGTGGATAAAGAAACTGGTATATGGCCATGGTACTATTTGGCACAAAAGTGAAGGAAATCTTATCACTTGAGAGAAAATAAATGGGCCTGAAGGTCATCATCTTACGTGAGAAAAGGGGGACAGCTACAGAAGACAACCACAGCATGTTCTTACGTGGTATGTAGATGCTAAGGAAGTTGAGGCTATGATGGAAGTAGAGTGTAACCATGGTAATTACATGTTCAGGATGGTCTGGAGAGAGGCTGGGTAAAGATTTCATGGGGTTGGAGAGATGGCTCAGTGGTTAAGAGTACTGGCTGCTCTTCCAGAGGACACAGGTTCAATTCCCAATACCCACATGGCACCTTACAACTGTCTGCAACTCCAGAGGAACCCACACCCTCATACAGACATACATGCAGGCCAAATACCAACGCACATAAAAGAAAAATTAATATTTTATTAAATAAAAATTCCTGCCTCACAAATACAGAGGATACAATGGATGCTCACAGCCATCCATTTCTCTAGCTCCTCCATAGGGTCCCCAATGGAGGAGCTAGAGAAAGTACCCAAGGAGCTGAAGAGGTTTGCAGCCCCATAGGAGGAACATCAATATGAACTAGCCAGTAGCCCCAGAGCTCCCAAGGACTAAATCACCAACCAATGAACACACATGGTGGGACTCATGGCTCCAGGTGCATATGTAGCAGAGGATGGCCTAGTCAGTCATCAGTGGGAGGAGAGGCCCTTGGTCCTATGAAGGCTGTATGCCCCAGTGTGGGGGGAATGCTGGGGCCAGAAAGCTAGAGTGGGTGAGTTGGTGAGCAGGGGGAGAGGGGAGGGGTAGGAGGAGGGTGTTTTTCAGAGGGGGAACCAGGAAAAGGGATAACATTTGAACTGTAAATAAAGAAAATATCCCATAAAAATTTTGGTTATGATGAAGAGATTCAAAAGGGATCTATTGTACAACACGGTGATTGCAGGTTTCAGAGTATTCTGTGATGAAAATTGCTGAGAGTAGGTTTTCATATTCTGACCACAAAATAAATGGTATATGAGATAACACAAAGGCCAATTTGCCTAATGTAGCCGTTCTACATTGTGTGCAGATTTTTAAAATATCAGGTATGCCTTAAGTATGAATAATTTGTATTTGTCAGTTAAAAAATAATAATGAATGCTCAGGCTGGCACAACTTCAATTCACCTGAAAATAAAGAAAAAGAAAAAGAAAAAGAAAAAGAAAAAGAAAAAGAAAAAAAAAAAAAAAAAAAAAGATGCACGTCTTAGGCTGGAGGATAAGCCATGAGCTTGTAGGTGGAGGTACCCTTGGGCTGGGCCTTACCAAACACAAGGGAAGATAATCCCAGGTCTTAAATCGACCAATGAAATGTCTTCAACCCCCTCCAGGCAAGAAAGAAACCACAGAGGATGGGCCAAGGAGTCAGCTGCAGTCAGAAGCAACTGGAGGCCAGCACGAGGGTGAGCCAGCACGTGTGTGCACAGACAGGTCCATATGGTCTCGGTCCCATCTGCTGTCAGGCAATAAAGGACATCGTGGGCTTCTGCCGCAAAAGACCCTCGCAGAGATCACACACACACACACACCCACACCCACACACACACACACACTCAGGCATCTCAGTGGCAGAAGTCTCCCAGAGAGAGAACAGAATGGCTCTCAGAGTCTGCCTGGCCCCATCCACACGCTTACTCTGGCCATTGTACGCCTTCTCTGGTCTGTTGTGACAACTCCTGGTACTGCTGGGTGGGCAGAGGTGAGGAAGACAGCTTTCTGCACACTTGCTACAAGCCACCTCACACAGGCAGTGGGTGTGGTCTACACAAACTGGTTCTCGGAGGCCAAGCCTTAACCCCTTCATCTGTTCAAAAGAAAGACCTCTCCCTCTGCTTTTCTCCGCAGCAAAGATGTGAGGTGGGCCTTGGTGGCATCAGAGCTGGGTGGTTACCCTGACTGCTTGTCAACGGAGAGATACGGGAGCCAGATGGCTGCACAGGGGCAGATTTTCTGTCTGCTTGGCCCTGAAGTGTGTTGCATGACTGTTTCACAGAGACAGTAATCAGTTCTGCTTCCTAGCTGGGGCTCTCTCTGGTTATAGCTGGCTGCTAGCTTCCAAGCCTACATATTGGTAGAGGTGACAATAATGGATGACTGGCCAGCCACTAAGTAGGTCCTGAAGGGCATCACAGGGAAACAACCTTATAGGTGACTGAGAAATCAGGCCTCACCACCAGAGAGAGTGAAAGCCAGACGAACCCTCCCTTGTGATATTTGGTGCCCAGGGCTCCCCTGGACTTACTGAAAGGGAGGGATCGATACTACCTTTTCTTTGTCTTCCTCTGATGCTGGGATTCTGGAGCCCAGGCCCCTTGCATGTAAGAAATCACCTCCACTGGGCACCAGCCCCAGGGCCTTGGCACAGTTGGGTAGTCGGTTTTTAAGTCTTCTTTTCTCACAAGTTGGATACTTAACAAAGAAAAGGCTGGGGAACAAATGAGAAACCAATACCGAGGGTTGGGCTTAAAGGCTCATCTTTAAAGTTTTGAACTCAAAAAGCTTATCACTAACTAGTTTAGCTATTTGAAAGGGCCAGCCTGCAAGACAGCTGATTGGGTAAAGGCACCTGCCTCCATGCCTGATGGCTTGTGTTGAATTACCAGGATCTACATGGTAGAAGGGTAGAACTGACTTCCATAATTTGTCCTCTGGCCTCCACACACAGTGTCATGAACATGCACCACACACACACACACACACACACACACACACA
>NC_034599.1:26792661-26846881 GCF_900095145.1 Mus pahari
TGCCTCCCAAGTGCTGGGATTAAAGGCGTCCGCCACCACGCCCGGCATAAGTATATTTTTAAAGATACCACAACATTTAAAATTGAAGCCCCCATCTGTGCAGCTGCTAGCTGTGGAGTAGCTTGGTGGGGGCAGCCCAGCTGCTCGTGACCACCGCAGCGCTTTCGTGACTCCCGTACTTAGGCACTCGTGGTGTGGCCCAGCCTTTTGCTTTGTAGAAGGGAAAAGAAAGATCCAGAGAGACTGACTACCTCTCTTTCCATCGGACACTTCTTTAAACAAACCAACAAATGAACAAGCAAACGAGACAATCCTCCTGAAAGATGTATTTTTAATTAAAAAATAAAAGTTATCTTAACATATCTGCATTTGTAGCTTCCAGAATGGCAACTTCACGAAGCAGGGAAGCCAAAGATCATCAGGTCTATTGGCACCTGACCGTCTTATAAAGGTACAAAGGCACACGTGTCTCCAAACAGACAAGCAGGACTCGGAGATGTCCCTCGTAACTCACAACTCCCTCCAACTCCTTTTTTTTTTTCTTTTTTGTTTTTTTCTCTTCTTTTTTGTCTGCCTTTAACAGCTTTCCCCACCCGACCCCACCCTCAAAAAAAAAAAAAAAAGAATTCAATTCTCTTAAAACTACAGAAATAAGCGCCGAGCCAGCAAGGAGTCTGCGCAGGTCTCCCGAGCACTTCCACCTACCTCTCTGCTTTGCTGACCTGTTGCCCAGAGGAGAGCAAGGAAGGAGACGAGCAGCCCTTGCTGCAGGCCAGCGGAGCTGCTGTAGCCAGCCCTGCAGCTATCACCCAAGCCTGGGCAATCAGATCCAAGGCGCTATCTCCCTTACAGAAGGGTATCTGTGCCTAACACAGCCTTGCAAGAAGGTTAAGTCCCACACAAGCGAGTCTTCATCAAATGCTTCCGATGAAAATGACGCTGGGACGAGGGAGACTGGAAGTGCTCCTCTACCCACGTTTCTAGTCTTTAGAGGTCTTCTCTTCCTCATTCTCCTTGCCTCTCTCTTCCCTTCTTCCCAGTCTCCCCCCTTCCCCCCAAAGAAATTTAGTTTAGCTTAATGGTGGGGGTTCAGAGGAAGCTTCTGGTATCTCCTGAGGCTGGTGAATCGGTTCTGCCACCTCCAAGGGGACAAGGCACGCTTTGGGCTCCTGGGTATCACAGGGCTCCTCCTGTCTCTCGGAGGATTCCAGCAGCTCCTGGCTCTGGGCCTGGCTGTTCATCTTCTCTTCAGCTTCAATCTCCTCTGATGTGGGAATGGAGTTCTTCTTAGGGCGCCCCTTAGGTTTTGTGGGTGCTTCCTGTCCACCTTTAAGGACCTATGTGGGGGGAAAAAAGAAGTTATTGAATCCATGAAATCCCTCTACCCTGCTCCTGGTCCACCCTCACACAGCAGTGTATAGTTTCCCTCCGGAGAGCAAAGCCACAAGGTTTGGCCACAAGTATTTTAAGGCTATCCCCCGACTCCCCGCTCCCCCAGTGGCCAGCTTCTTCCATGCTCAATGGATTTTAGTCAGCATCGCATACTTTGGCATTAAATACCCTGATCGTGAACACAGGAAAAGGTCACCTCCTTTGGTAAGGAAAGAAATTAAAGTTCAGATGCTAAGGAGCTAACTATGGACTGACAGATTAAAAGAACAGGATCTCTAGCAAGCAGGAAAACAAACACACGCGTGTGAAATGGAGCCTCGATCATCTTTTCAAGCCAGTCTGATAATTCAAGTTAAAAGCTTTGAAATGCAGACCCCTTTCAAAAAGAAGTGCCCTACAGTAAATTCTCAGCACTCACACAAAAAAAAAAAAAAAAAAAAAAAGGTTGATCTGCAAAATATATTCAGTCACACACCAAATATTTATATAGTTGCCCCCATTTTGTGATCTACACAAGAACCCCCATGAGGCAGGTAGAAATTATTGTTTTCAATATTCATAGTTTACTTAGTAAGGTAGTATACAGTCCTTCCTTTACCCACTCCAGTCCCTGGTTCTGTGTAGTCAACGTTCCAGGCAGCTAGTGTGAAGAGCTTTGGGAAGGCTTGAATTAAATAGAGAGGGGATAGGAGACTTTTTTTTGGGGGGGGGCTACTTTCAGCATTAATTGGATTCATATCTCTGGGGCGTCCTATCTGAGATGAATACACCTCTCTGAAGGAACAGTTTATTTTCCCTCACAGGTTAGTGGTTTTACTTCATGGTTGGCCCACGACTTTTGGACACGGTGAAGTCAGATTATCACGTGGGAGAACGGAACGAGTTGCTGATTTCGTGGGATCGGGAAGCAAAGAGAAACGAAGGAGGAGCTGTGGTCTCAGTGTCCACTCGAGGACACTTCCCAATGACCTAGCTTCCTTCCGCCGGGCTCTACTTCTTAAAGCCTCCAACTTTCCTCCTCCACTGGCAGCATTACAGGCTAGGGATGTCGCCCTCTTCCTGCACATGGACCTTTGGGGCCACTCTAGATCCAAACTAGGCAACATTTCTAACTTATTGCACCTCTTCTCTGTTTGCACAGAAGCTCCTTAAGGACAAATCTCTCCTGACCAAGACCTTTCTATGTAGTTACTAGGTATTTATTGACTCTGCTTCCTTCTTCAAAACCAGAAGAGATCCTCCTTGGGCTGAACCTCAAGAATGAGTGCAGTAACTCATCAAGCCTTAAGTTCTTATTAAAACAGCTTTGAGATATAATTTGCACTCATGTTTCATATATTTAAACTGCCCAATTTAACAATGCTTAGCATAATTGCTAACTTGGGCAGCTATCACTCAGTGCAATTTTGGATCATGTTTCCTCATCGCCAATGGAAACCTTATACCCATTAGCACCAAGTCATCACCCTGCACCTCGGTGATCAGTCGTCTCCTCACATAGGCAGAATCATGATGTGTGGCTTTTGCTTGCTTCACTCAGCACAGTGTCCTTATAGTCCGTCTACGTTGTAGCACATTCAGGAAACAATATTCACCCTATGTCTGTATCAGTTTGCTAACTCCCTCCCTCATCAATGTACAAGAGCCAAGACAACTGTATAGTCTCAATAAGAACCTCTTTCCACCTGCAATTCTTCTTTACTTATTTGAACCCATCCAGACAGCTCAAAGGGAGATATGAGGCGACCTCCAACAAGGTATAGACACTAACAGAAATGGCCTCTGGAGAGAAGACACCTGTGTTCCTTCTTGGGTATGCCAGTATCTGATCTTGATGTCAGTGCTTTTGAAAGTGCCTGACTGTGCCAAGACAGAATCTTCATGTTGAAAGCAGTTCCACTGGGTATGAAAGAGGTTATACAAAAAGGCAGTTGCTCCATGCAGTAATCAAGTTAGAAAAGGGCAGGTCTAAGGAAGCCATCTAATTGGCAAAAGAAAGTCCAGCCCAGCAATTACAGAACACCACCCACACAGCTTGGATCTACCCCACCTGGCTGTTTTCCTACAGCATGAAAAAAAAAAAAAGTCAAAACAATCAGACCATTTTCTAAATGGAATAAAACATTCCAGTGCAAGCAATAATTAGGAGATAACTACCCTCCTGGCTGCTTTCCGCATCGACCTCTGGCCCCCTGCCTCCCAGCACACCTGAGACATGCAATTATCTGGAACCCGCCCTGCGCCAGGCCTGCACACTCACAAGCACCCTGCAGCTCTCTCTGGGGGCTTGCTTCCCCACCGATTCCTAGACACAGGTTGTTTCTTAGTCCAGAGAGACCAGGCACCCCACTGGGCATGAGGTCATGTGCCTCTCTCTCTCTCTCTCTCTCTCTCTCTCTCTCTCTCTCTCTCTCTCTCTCTTTCTCTCACACACACAAAAACACCTAGGATATGGTACTTCATTAGCTACATTGATCAGCAGTCCTCCTCCGGACCCATCATATAGGCATTTGAATTTGGATGAAGATGTCAAGATGGCTCTTCTTGCTTCCTTCCTAAATTATTTAGATGGGGTTCAGGCAGTTATGTCAGAGAGAAGAGGACGACAGTATCGAAGGGTGCATCTTCTTTCTTTCCCCCTTCCAGACAGAAAGTGTTTGCAGGGATCGAGGCGAGCCAGGGGGAGAACTGGACTTAAATGTAAGACTGCAAACGTCTCCAATCTAGCCAGCATTTCTTTCTGCTTAGTGTGCAGGGGCTCATAAAACTCATCACCGACCTTACTGTTCCCTATTCGTCCGCACTCTCCCACCAGCAGCCAGGCTTCTGAACTTGGGGACCATTTGCATCTCTCTCCCCTCTCCCCTCCAGCACAGTTGGGACCACTGAAACGATGATGGTGAGAAAAAAAAAGTCTGGGCTCTCCGGCATGAATCTCTCCCACAGCATTGCCGATCACATTAGCTGTTTGTCCCAGCCTGATGACCTAATGTCCCATTAAGCCTTGAACTGTGTCCCCTTGCCAAATCAGGGGGCCAAGTACTCGGGACTCCTCTCAGCTGAATGAGAACTTGAGGGGGTCCTAGAAGCCTGTAGAGTTCACTTCCACCTTCCTATCATGGCCTCTAAAAGTTTAGATTCTTTGAAAATATGGATTTTGTTGACAGTAAACACTAAAAACCAGGATGGCTAAAATCCCTCGTCAGCATCCCATGTGGCAAGCACTAGCCTAGGCATTTTGTAGGTGTCATCTCGGATAGCACAACTCTGTGAAGTAGGTGTGAGAGTTTACCAAGGAGACACACAGTAACCTGTCCAGGGTCATAACTGGTAACAGTTGCACTGAATTGTTCACTCTCTAGAAACAATGCAAAATCAAGTGGCACCCACATGTGACACTATAGTCTTCCCGCATTCTGGAGTGCGGTTGGGTCCGCTTTCAGAAGAGAACTGAGCGTGAATACTGCAGACCACTGGGGAAAAAAATGAGAGACGTTTCCCGCCCGATACAAATGCTGTGGATCTCCAGAAAAGGAATATGGGATAAGCATCCCATCTAATGTGCAAAATTAAATTTACTCAACCCGCTATAGGTTACACATGCTGACCAGTCAAAACTAGTTAGAGATCCTATCTGGCTTTTGGCAGCTTTGGCCTTGGCAGCCTCCAGAGTAAGTCTGAGAATCAAATGCTAATCTTTTTCCAGTTCCAATTAGGTTACTAGCCTTGAGACATCTTTATTACTCAATTATCTTTTTCTTTCCTTCTCAGTACCTGAAGAGATAGCCTTGAAAGAGTTTTTAGCAGGGAAATATATGAGGCAATCTGGAGCTCAACAATGCCCTGCTGTTCTGAGGGAGTCTGAACTCAACACTCAACTGCATGTCCTGCCTTGTATATGGCTCTCACCCTTCTGAGGTTCCTTCTGCCCCTTCTTTCTGCCTGAAGCTCGTTCCCCACCACTGCTAGACACATTGCCATCCATCCACTGAAACCAGCTTACAGGCACCTCTTCCACAAAGCCCTCCCTCCTCTTCTCTGCTCCCGAGGCAGCATGTCCACCACAGCATGACCATTCTGTGTAACTTAGCTTTCAGGTCTGTCTCAATGACTCAACTGAAAGTATTTTTATGTTTTGTATGTTTTAATTGATATTTTTAATTAGCATATAAAGTGTTAACTTCACTAAATATTTTCAAACATCAATTGTTTGTGATGGCTTTCCTCCCTTCCTCCATCTCTGCCTCCCCTTACACTCCTTGCCTCATCCTTTCTGCCCCTTCAATATCCCCTTCTCCTCTCACAGGCCTTTTAGGTTTTATTACTTGCACCTACCACACAGCCACCACATGGACACACAAGTACCTCAGCTCATCACTTCAACCTGATACGAATTAACTGGTCCATATGCTGTTGCTAACATGAACTAAACTAAAAGCTTGGCTCTCTTCCCTCTGGAAGGGACCTGAATTTGGCTTGCTGAGAAGGTTCTCTGCTGTTAAATCTACTGAGTGACTTCCATTTTGAAGTGTATGGCGGATAACCATCACCAGGTACTCTGCAACTGTGCCAGCAGTAGAGTGGCTGATGAAAAACAGGTGATGTCAGAGCCCAGGGTGCACAGGGTGTCCCACAGAGGGGCGGGGACTGGGTGGTGCTGGCCGAGGGGACAGGTTGTCAGTTCGTTATCCGCATGACTCATGCGAAGATTGCTGATAACCAATTTAAACAATACTCTGCTGCTCGGGAGACATTGATTTCCACAATGGTGATTGGTGAGGAAAGAGGAAGGTGGTGGAACTTAAAAGAAAAAGAACCCAAGGGACGTGCCCCAGATGGGCAGGGAGGGGCACCCAGGGGAATGTGGCCCAGCACCTCTCACTCCCAAACTCGGTTCCTTTAGAGAACAACACCCACCCACCCACCCACCCACCCCCAATTTCCATCATTTGTTTCATATGTGTATAGCCTTACAGAATGTTTAGAATTACTCTCTATTTATCTAACTTTCACTATCCTTCAGCTTTAACTTCTGTCCACAACCATCTTCACTACACTCACCTCTGAACTCTTTGGGGGGTTTATCTCGAACTAGATAACCGAATCATTCTGCCCTTGCTACTTCCTGGGCCCATCTCTCTCCACCTACAGAACAAATCCCACTAGAAGCAGAGGTTACATTTTATTTTTCCTCCCTGCATTGCCCAGGACAGGCTAGGATGGCTAGCGGAGGAGCATCGATGTTTAGTTTGGATGTGAAGTGTGTCTACGGCATCCTCCCTAAGGTAAACCGCTCAGAGGTGGCACTTCGAGAACCTGACTGCACGATGAGAGCTCTGGTGTCACAACGGAGAGGCCACCGGGGAGATGGGAGCCAGTGGAAGGCAGCATGTTTCGAAATGACCTGGCCTGTCCCCAGCCCTGCCATGGGTTCCTGAGATCAGACTTCCTGGGAGGGGAGCTTATCCTGGTGCCCACCACGTTTAAAGACTCCTGTGTTCAAGGACTCAGGCACAGAAACATCTGTCTTTCCTATGACCGTTGCCAGCAGGTACTGAGCTATTGCTAGGAGAACAGAGTTCTTTGGACGAGCCAGAAGGTGGGGTTGAGAAGGCTTATGGGTTTTCCTCTTTGATTTCTAAAGAAACTGGTTAAGAAATGAGGTCAACCAGAGAGGCTAAGCAACAAGGAAGACTTCAGTGGAAGACGTAAGGATCTCCCCCAGGGAAGGAAAAGTAGAGGAGATTTCACGGGGGAGCTACAAATGGGTAGGGTCGGGAACAGGCAGGATCCGATGGGGGAAGGAAGGAGAAAATACCAGGAGAGATGGCTGGAATTGAGGGACATTTCAGGGGTGAAGTGGAAACCTAGCGCAATGGAAATTCTATGGCATCTATGACAGTGACCCTAGCAGAGACTCCTAGTGATGGGGATACAGGATCTGTTCTGCTCATCTATAATTAGGCAAGGCCTCAAGTGGAGGGATTGGGACACCAACCCGGTCACAAAACCTGCAGATTGTCCTGCCTAAAGAGTGTGCTGGGACTGGGAGTCCAGCACAATCCTCATCAAAAAGACCAGAGAGACTTCATCCAGCTACTGATGGGAGCAGATGCAGAGTACCACAGCCAAACATTAGGCAGAGCTTAGGGAGTCCTACAGAGGAGGAAGAAAGATGAGAGGAACCAGAGGGATCAGGGACACCACAAAAACAGGGCCCATAGAATCAACTGACCCAGAATTTGCAGAGAGCTTGTAGGGGTCTGACCTAGGTCCTCAGCATATATATTAAAGATGCATAGCTTGGTGTTCTTGAGGGGACCCTAACAACGGGAGCGAAGACTGCACCTGACTCTTTTGCCTACTTGTGGAACTGTTTTCCTCCTACTGGTTTGCCTTTTTGCCTTGATGTGATGGTATATATACCTGGTCTTACTTTAGCTTTTTTGGTTAATGTCCCTGGGAGGCCTGCTCTTCTCTTAGGAGTGGGATGGGGGTGGGGAGTGGATCTGGGGGAGAGGGGAAATGTACAGGCAAGGGGGAGAGAGGTTGGAGGAGGAGAAGGTGGGGAAACTTTGGTCTGGTTGTAATATATGAGAAAAGATTTAAAAAAGGGTTTTGTTTTGTTTTTTCTTAAATGAGGTCAAGTTCAAACAGCCTCCCTCCACAGCCAGCACCTCGGAAGACCTTCTTGTCTTGAAGCCCAAACTCCCAGAGATCCTTCCTGCCTCCCAACAGCCCCAGACTGGAAATTCTTCCCATTAGAATGGTCCCAGGATTACACTCCTGGCCCTTTCTTACCATCTTCTTCCATTTCATCCTGCGATTCTGATACCAAGTCTTCACTTGCAGCTGAGTGAGCCCCAGAGACTGGGCCAAGTCCAACCTGGAAGGCATGAGACACAAAAGACGGGTGAGGAAGAGGGGAGTGAGCGAGAGAGGTGGGGACATGCTGGCTAGCACCTGGCACTTGCTACTAAATCTCAGACTGCCACCATTAACCCAGGCCATCGCCAAGAGGAAGCATGTCTCCCTTCTGAGAACCTTCTGTGTAGGACTGGAAAACAGCAATAGTGGCCACACGTGAGGACATGGGGAGAGTCCTCATCCCAGATTCATTCTCTCTCTGAAATGAACCTGAACATCCCAGCCTTTGATCTTCACCCCTGTACTCTATAAAATGTATGTTCCCATCTCAAAAACTAGAGACAGGTAAAGCCACACTTCTATGGGAATTCCACTCATCACTCCAGATTCACCTCTGGTATCTGAGCCTCCAAGCTCCCCTAATTCCTTTGACTCAGCAGTCACCCCAATGAACCATGTTGTCATCTGTCTCCAGAGAACATGCTACTTCTGCGTCCCCAGCTCAAGTCCCAGTTTTTCACTTAATTAATGTTCACAAACCTACCTACTCCATTACTAAATCCCCAAGCAGGGCTCAGAAATAGTTTTGCATAGTCACATGTATATGTGCATGCATGTTTGTGTGTGCTGTGTGCAGAAACCCAAGGTTGATGGCAAGTGTCGTCTTCTGTTACATCCTACTTTACTTATTGAGAGAGGGTATCTTGGTGAACCCAGAGTTCTACCATTGTCCTGGGTATCCCCCATTTTTTGCCTGCTAAGTGCTGGGATTACAGGCAGCAGCCACACCTACCCAGTTTTCATGAAGGTTCTGGGGATCTGAACACTCTCGAAGCAAGTGACTCGTGCTAAGTCATCCCTCCAGCCCCAGGAATCTACTGTAGTTGCCCTAAATTATTACAGTGATTGGAATGTGCAGCCATAAAGTGTCCGATGAAGCGTTAAACCCATAGTCCCTCCTGTTTTCTATGCTCACTGTATATCTACTTTTTCTCTGTAGCCGTCTGAAAAGCACTGAGGTCAAAGCCATCTGTCCAGTGAGAAGTAACTCTAGCAACACAGCAACCATTTGCAGAGCATGCCAGCATCCCAGGCACACACTAAGCCCCTACCCAGTGGTATCTTTCCACCACACCAAGCTTGGTAGAATTATTTCCATTTTACAGATAGAAGATTGAAGGCTTAGAGAAAGATTAGAATTTCTCAAGGATATGGCCAAACTCTTCCTGACATTTGCTTTTCTGTTAAATAAAGTCTCTTGGAACACAGACAAGTTTATTTGCTTTCATTGCTCGTGGCTACCTCTGTGCTACGTCAGCAGACGTGAGTAGATGGGGAAAGACTATGCGGTGCAAAGAGCCTGAAATAAACACTCTTCTGGCTCTATTTTTGCTGACTCCTGGATCCTGGAGCAAGAGTGAAATCCGCCCTTGACTGACTTGTACGCCACCTTCTGTGCGAGGGCCCACCTCACGACACTTCTCCACAAAGCCTGAATTGTGGAGGGAAAACAGAGATGCCACAGCCTGAGCGAGGACCCAACACTCCAAGTGGGACACGGAATATTAAGGGGAAGTTAGTCGGGTCTCTATCCTTAGTTCTCGAGGCTGCAGCCAGGGACCTATATGGTTACCTGGGTACCGCCTGGGGGGACATGAGATCTGAGAAAACATGAGCTGCCTGCCTGCAACCTCCCTTGAGCTCCAACCCTGCTCAGTGAAGCAGTTCAGACTTGTACATCAGCTTGAGCCGTGGCCACCAGTGCTTGAAGGTCACCAGGTTTCTGAGAACTGCCGCTTGTAGATCTAGGGCCCACTATTTCTTGCAAGCCTGCACAGGCTCAACCCTAAGCCACAGGCAGTCCAGGTGCGGCAGGCAGTCCAGGTGCGATGCCTCGGCTGCAGCCTTCTCTACCGGAGGAGATCTAGCATTGGCACAAACACTGCCATTGACCCTGGTGTCAGCCAACTCTTGGTGTTTACGTACCCAGCTGCCGGGACTCCCGCTCTCATTGGGGTACATTAATGAAGCCTCTAGACTCTGCCTTCAAAGGACTGTTGAGCCTGTCTTAAAGCTACAGTCACATATATGTGACCATCCCTGTCAAGGGGCTACGGGCAGCTGAGCATTTTATTGGAAGTGAGTAACTGACCGAAGCAATAATCGCCCAATGCCAACAGCATTTAGCTCTTTTCTTTAACAAAGCACTACGCCCTAGGGTGTTCATTCATTATGAACCGAGCAATCCAGGGTGATCCCACAGTTCTGGTCCCAGAGCCATTCTGGGTTCTGGTGGTACTAAGGGTCCCTTCAGACTCCTGCAGGGTTTTCGTGAGCCTGGTTCACCCGAGGCTGTCAGGTGGATTAGTCAGTAGAAGGGTCACAGTTCTACCACAGCATTAGCAAATGCTGTTAGCTCACTTGGGAAAAATGCATCCTTGACTCACTCCAGGCTGCCGCAAAAAATCTCACTGTCATCGGCTCTCTCTCATTACCTGCCACCGTTACAAATTCTCACTTCCCTGCATATTCACTCAAACAGGAGTCGCCTAGGAAACCAGGGAAACAAACACAGAGGAGGAGGAGGGCAGGAGCTGTGGGAGGAGGGAGTGCTCATGGCTTTGGTCACGTAGGGAGGTAGGGAACATGGGAGAGGGCGGACTGGGGCGTCAGTTTCAATGCCAGCCAGATGGAGTCCTCCTCCCTGTGCAAGTGAATCAGTTCTGTGTGGGTCACCTGAGAGATGCCTGGGCAAGTATCAGGAAGCCCCAATAGATTTATTAAGAACTAACCCCCCCCCCCTTTGAAGCCTCTTAGATACACAACAGTACGACTAAGAATGATGGCTGCTCCATCTGGCTACATAAGTCCATGAAACTTAGTTACCTGCAACCTGCAGATCACGTGTATTAATTCCCAACTCACAGGCCTGTCTGCCCAAATGGAACCACAGTGTGAATGTTGGAAGCAAAACTCACTCTGCCTCGTCCATCCCAGCCTGTGTCTAGCCATTCAGCTTCCACAAAGAGCATCTTTGTTCCCTAAGGGCCCACCTCATTCAGGAACCCCGGGACACTCAACTTTTGCCCTTCTTCCTCACCCCAAGGTCGGTTCTTCCCATTCCATTTCCATTTTAGAACATCCCTGCTCTCCTCTCTATTTCCCGCAGCCAACCCTAGGTTCTTTCATGGCTGGCTTCACTTGCCTATAATCCATCAGTTGCAATGCTACTGAAGCTGTGATTCTAAAATGGACCTTATGGGCCAGCGACTGCCTCGGCAGCAAGACCCTGGTCCTCAGTCAGGCATGTAAGGTCCTTCCCACCCCATCCACACCCTAAGTAGCCTTTCAGGGATGTCTCCTCTATACACGATGACCTCTCTTCTGGAAGCCAAGGTCTTCTTAAAGGCTTTCCTGCCACGCTCAGCAATATCTTTCGGTTTCCATGGCAACATGGGGCACCAGCAGGGCACCAGCAGGGCTCTGTTTACTACAGAGTATTCTCTGCCACCCTGTCACCCCACTTTGGAGCACCCAAGAGGCCCTCAGCAAGCAGGTGACTTGCGGAGCACCTAGACAAGGTCTCCCTGAAAGGGAAACTTGGAGATTGTGCTTTCACTTCCTGTTTGTTTCCTAAGCAACTACTAAATAGCTTCAGCCATTCAATTGCAGTTGTTTACTATTCTCTTTCATAGGACTGGGGTCAACCTAGTCGGGACAAAGCACTTAGCAATAATAATAACAATAATACTTTAAAAGATCTGGAAAAGTTTTCCAATAAGTAGACTCATCTCTGAGCTCAGCCACCTCAGAGTAAGATAAAGGAATAGACATATTTTGTGATTAAGACACTAAAGGCAGAGGACCTCTAGAGAAACAAGGGTTACAATCATTCCAAACATGAATTACAAAGGGTTTAAAGAGGAGACTTCCCTCCAGCTTTTAAGTGCTCTCTGCCAAGTGGCTCTGCTTTAATCCTGATCAAATCCACTAAGGTCTCAGAAACCTCCTCACCTAAATCAATCCAGGCTTTTCTGGCCAGAGCCAGGCCACCATACAAGTCAGCCAGGTATTCAAGAGGGCAAGGAAGGGCTAAAATCACAGGTCTAGACCCACTGCGTGTGATGCTCAATGTCTGGGGCTTTAAGAACCAAGCCAGATTCCAGACAGAGAATGAGCTGACTTTGCTTGGTTTTCTGAAGAGGTTTATCAGAACCACAGGCGAGACGGAAGAGAGAGCATCCATTCAGGCACTGTGGACTGATGGGATAGATTCAGGTGGGCTGCCTCTTCTAACACAAAGTTGACAGGACTTCAGCAAGGGAATAACATCTGGACCAGAGTGTAACCCAGCCCTGCACGTGCCCTTTGCGAATCCGCAACCGACAGAGTGCAGAACTCCTCTCCGGGTGGTACCTACAGAGAGCGCTATCTTTTGGGGCTCACCTGTCTGGGGTAGACAAATACTTCTGCTTCTGGAATTTCTTCTCTAGGCCCATGAGCTGCAGCTCCGTGAAGATGGTGCGACTCCTGCGTGGTTTCTTCTGCCTGGGTGTGGGTTGTTCTGTCTCTGACTCGCTGCTGGCTAATGCCTCACCACCAGGGGTCTCAGCAGCAGCAGCAGCAGCAGCAGCAGCAGCAGCCTCTGCAGCGGTGACTGGATGGCGAGGTAACACTGGAGTGATTCCCGAGCCAGTGGGAACCAGGTGGGAGATGACTGTGGGCTGCCGGGTGATCACAGACAGGAGAGGATATGCCCGTAGGGAAGGGGAGCCTGGAAAACAAACAAGAGTCAAGTCACTGCAAGGTATGGAGAGACCAGGGACGAGAAGCCCAAAGGGAAGGCCTGAATGAATGCAGGGCCTCTTGCACATCAGAAGGAGCAGACAAAATCAAGAAAAAGTGACTCAAGATCCTGAACTGCAGGGTGAGCTGGCTACACTAAGCCTAGCTCCAGCTCGGAGGTGTGAGGCCATTTGTACCTCACTTAGCCAAAAGTGGCTTCTTGTAAGTCTCCCCATTTAAGTAACTCCCCTTACCACTGTGAACACCTAAATTCTGGATTCAGTGAGCAGCAGTCAAGAAAGGCTAGGAACATGGACATCTGAATTCCAGTAACAGATCTGTAACATGCAAATTTCCTTCTTATAACTATGAAAAATCACAGATTCAACATCTCTATGCCTTAACTCATAAGGATGTTCAGAGAAGGAGGGATGCTTAATGATTATCCCACTAGACTCCCTCATTTCAGGGAAGCTAGTCCCAGAAAAGTTACATGGCTTGCCTAATACAACATAACCAGGAAAAGCAAAGTGAGGGGACTAAACCACAGTCTTCTGGCTTAACGTCCAGGGCTCTTAGCCCTGGGTCATGAGTCACACATTTACGAGGGAAGGACAAACAGATGTTTAATTCACATAAAAACCTGGCTCAATTATGACGAGTTACCTACCAGAAGCACTGTTTAAAAAGGGTTCTCGGGCTGGGTTGGAGCTTTCTGAAGTTGATTAACAATGTCTGCCTTGGGCAGGTTGTCGGGTGCACCGGGTTCAGGAACATATAAATGGTTTTTACTCTGCTTCTTAGGAAATTCAAAGCAAAAGTGCTTTTGCAGCTAACAATCTAAGTCTATAAGTGCACATTTTAAAAGTCCACTTTCTGTTACTGTTTATAGGTTGAGGTTTAAAGTGTCTCTAAGAGTAGCTAACTTCCCAGAACTCTTCAAATTCTGACATACTGATGCTACACCAAAGTACCTCTCAGCCCACATTTGACAGCTGATGAAACCAGAGAACGCTGGGGGCTGCCCTTTGAACCTCATTGCATGGCCTGCCAGCAGCCACAAAGGCAGAGCTAGCAAGAGCCAACCAACATTCACACTTGTCCTGGGCTGAAACCAACTACATCCTAGAAGCCCCCAGGTGCTGCTTGTGAACCCAGCTCTCGTCTGGCTTGGCATTGCTCTCTGTATTCATTCCTGTGCCTGTGTTCTGGATGCCAGGCCGAGTCATTAAAACAGATAACTGCTCTTCTTCTTTGAGAACACTCTAGCGAGGCCCAGTAGAAACCACAAAGTTGTTAAGAAACAATAAATCACCGAGTGCAACAACTTCCAGGAAACCTAAAGCCAACTCTAACACTTGAGGGTTTGTGTTGTGGATTCATTTTAAGAAAAAAAAAATTAAAATCTGGACTGGTCCAATTGCTCAGGGGTTAAGCACACTTCTGCTCTGTTGCAGGGGGGGGGGGGGCGGGGGGCTGAGTCTGGTTCCCAGCACCTGTCACATCTTCCTGTATACGTTGTTCTAGCAAAGATGGGGGGGGAGGATAGGAACTCATCTACTGTTGCCAGCAATATAAAAAGATTTTTTTTAAAATGGAAGAAAAAGCATTTTACATGCCCATCCATCATCAACATGTGCCAAGTCGCTGACAGAAATTCCAAGATGAGTTCTACCGTCCATGTGCACAGAGATTTGTGTGTCACTACATTCACTGCGGTCTTGTTTACAGTAGTGGAAAGGGGACACAATCCACATGCATATTAACAGGGCAATAAGCTATATCTGCAGCGTGGTCTAGCGATATAATCCGATAAATACATAGATGAATGGATCAACTAACTATCTAAATATATATTAAGTGAGGAAAAACACAGTATGAGACTTGTGTCCTCAGAAAAGCTGTGTGACCATGTTTACAAATGCATTTTATTTTTAGAAATCCAAAAAGCTATCTACCTCACGAATAAAAAATGACAGCCTCTAGGGAAATGCGGAAGTAAAATAGAATAGAAAGGAATCTACTGGTATTGACCTCTGAGAACGGACTGTGGGCCACATGCTCTGGAAGCTGGGGTTACAAGCAAGTTCCACCTTCACTGACCTTCATGTTTCAGTAGAGGAGGCAAGACCTATAGTGACAGGCAGTGGTGAGCTCTCCAGAGAAAGCCAGGGCAAAGAGAGAAGGTGGAGCAGGTGTGGGGAGGCATCTAGGGAAAGGTGGCCTTTCAGAGGATAAGTGAATCTCAGTGTACGAGGCTGGAGAAGACGCGGGGCTGCTGAGTACCTGGAGGCACAGAGCCAGTATGTGAAATCCCTTTCAGGGCAACAAGCTTTGACTCAAAGACTAGTAAATGCCTGAGGTGAGAAGGGCAGAAAAGTTCAGAGAGACCTGCTGGGATCAGGTCGTAACAGAGATGTGATTCAGAATGATGAAAAGCCATCTGTGAGATTCTGCTTGGCAGGGGCAAGATCTAGTTATTAATGATCTTCATGGCCACTGTGGACAACAGCCTCAGAAGCAGGTGGGGAGAGTACAAAACCAGTGAGGAGTAGAGGCCAAATCCCAGGCCCTAGAGACAACATTTGTGGCCATGGTGCTGTCAGATTCTGGGTATATTTCATTGATAAGGTGAAAAGGTCTGATCGACAGTTCCAGAGCAAGGGTGAGAGGGAAAAACCAAGGCTGCTGTGGTAGACAAATAGCTGTTAGACATCTCTGGTGTGTTGAGGTGGCAGCTCGGTATCCTAGTCTGAGGTTCAGAGGAGCAAGAGACTGGAGGAGCTTTGACTCATCCAGTGTATGTGGCATTTTAAGCTATGAGCTGAATGAGGTCACCCAGAGAGTGAGTGGAAGAAAGAAGAGATCCGAGGACTGAGCCTGGGGCATACCGACATGTGAGGTCATGAGGAGGGAGAGATGCCAGCCCCAGACAGCAAGGAAAGGACAAAGAAATGGAAGTCAGCATCCCCGGGAGCTCCAATACCTAAGACAATACTTCTGTGCCCTGTACAGTCTGCCACATGCTTGTGTTATTTTTGTACGTTGGAAAAGGAAGAATTTAGCTAAATGAGCCTTAAGTTCCATTCTCATTCCAAAGTTCTGATTTTTTTTTTAAGTCTTTTTTGAGCTTCTAAAAACGCTGGGCAAAGGAAACTGATGGGTAAGCTATGTTTAGTTTTGTGATATTGTTGGAAAGCAAACTGTGGGTGCTCTCTTAGGTAAACTGTGGGTGCTCTCTCTTAGGTAAAGGGGACTCTTTCCGTCACAGCCAGGGCCTGCAGAACTCTTTCTCTTTGTGCTGGAAGATATCAGAGTTTATATTCTAGGTCAAAACACATTCTTTCCTTCAGAATAAATGTCACTAACTGTGGGGAAATGAGAGGTCTTTATACAAGTGAAAAAGAAAATTGGAGTCTTGTGGGGAAATGAGAGGTCTTTATACAAGTGAAAAAGAAAATTGGAGTCTTAGGTTAATTTTTTTAAAAGAACTATGCTTACTTAAAAGTTTACTTGAAATAGATCATAGATCCCAATATAAACTCATAGAGTCTCATGGCTTTGTTTAGGCTGAGAATTCTTAGTAGCGGCACCAAAAATACAATGCAGTTTTAAAATGGAAAAAAGAAAAAAGAAAGAAAAGATGATCCTTGTCAAGATTAAATCTTTCATATAGAGCATGTCTTTTCATATGTGGAATCTAGATTTATATTTGTGTACATATGGCTGTGTGCATGTGCCTGTGAGAGTGCTCACGTGTGTACTCATGTGCATGGAAGAGACGAAAGGAGAGAGAGGAAAAAAGTGACACAAGAGATCTTAAGGGATTAGGAGATGGATAGTGGGATATAGTGACACAGGGGATGGTGCAAAGGAAATGGGGAGGCGACGGGATGGGGGAGGGGAGGCAATGGGGTTGAGGAAGGGAAGGCAAGAGGAATGGGGAGGGGAGGCAAAGGGAGGGAGAGGGGAGGCAAAGGGAATGGGGATGGGGTGCAAAAGGAATGGGGAGGGGAGGCGAAGAGGGTGAGGGGAGCATAGGAGAGGGAGAGGGGAAGCAAGTGGGTTGAGGGAGGGAAGACAAGGGGGTTGAGGGAGGCAAGAGAGATGGGGGATGGTGTACAAAAGAAATGGGGGATGGGGAGGCAAAGTAGAGGGGGAAGGGAGGCAAAGGGGAGGGGAAGGGGAGACAATGGGGTCAGGGGAGGGCAACGGAGGAGTGAGCAGACAGGGAGTATAATGACATACATGTACAAACATTCCACAGCGTTGTGGGAAAGGGTATACTATAGACTGGTAGGGGGATTCACATATAACAATGGATAAACGATTTCTAGGTAGAGAATACTAAAGATTTCAACTTTAAAATTTATAAAAATGATCCAAAGCAGGCAAGGAGTGTGGTACATATCTATAATCCCAACCCTGGGGAGGTCGAGGCCAGAGGACTGCTACTTAGAGGCCAGTCCGGGCTAGATAGTGACAACTTCTCATACATTTTTTTTAAAGACGAAAAATTGAAATTTTATATATATATATAAAAAAAAACTTCATCAAGACATCATCAAAGGTGATTAAAATAATGGATTCGTCACTGTGAAGATGCAAAATAAGACCTGGGATTCCACCCGTCCAGGGATAGGAATGTCCACAGTGCTTTAGAAGCTGGCAGGGAAGAGGGGGGCCTGGGATCCCTGTGCCTGTCTTCTTTGGAAATAAGGCTGGCAGTTTCTCATAAAGTTAATACACAGACACTGCATGACCCAGCAAAGCAAGTACCTAGCTGTTGATCCAAGAGAGAAGAGCACACAAACCTACAAGCCAACACTTAGGATCGCTTCTCAGTAACTGGAAACAACCCAAGCGCCCCGTAGCTACAGAGGGACAAAGAACGTAGTATTCACGACGAACACTCCACACTCTCAGAAATCAAAAGGCAAGAGTTCTGATGCACACAGCACAGGGGAATCTCAAGTGCACTGCTCTTAGTCAGACGGAAGGCTGCCCGGTGACGTTGCTTTCCTGGTGACGTCGTCGCTTTCCTGACATCCTAGAGGAGACATAACTATGGGTGGAGAAGACACTGCCAGAGAGTGGAGAGAACACAGCTCCAGGGAAATGAGGGGGACTGAGACTGTTCTGAACCCCCAAATCCAACAGTCGTTATGCAGCTTTTCATTTTTATTAAGACTCACACCCTTATATATAACAATGAAATTTTTACTGAATGTAAAGTAAAAAAAAATAATAATAAAAGAAATGGAAAACAGGTTGAGTTTTGGTTTTGATTTTCTTTAGGCCACTTTCACTTCCATATTTTTATATTCTCAGGTATCACGGACCTGTACATAGGGTCCTCCTACCCCAGGCTCTGGGAAATTGAGTCAGGGGCCTAACATGTACTAGGCAAGCTCTCTGTCACTAACTTACAGGCCTATCTCATAATAAGTTTTTGTTTGGGCTGGAGAGATGGCTCAGCTGTTAAACGCTAGGCTGACAACCAAAAATATAAATTTTTGTTGTTGAGTTGGGTTTCTGGTTTGTTTGTTTGTTTGTTTGTTTGTTTGAAGATAGGGCCTCATATATCCCAGGCAAGTGTCAGGCTGTCTGTGTAGCTGAAGATGAACTTCTCATCCTCCTTGCCTCCACCTCCCAAAGGTTGGGATTATGGGAGTGAACCACCCTACCTGGCTGTTATAAGTATCTCAAGCATTTTGTTTTTATTACCAAATGAGCACACATTATTCAAGGCAATTCAGGAGTATATAAGGTAGGAGACACCTCTTCACTGTTTTTTAACACCAAGTCCCTAAGATAAATGCAGAAGTGCTCATGTGCACATACAAACACAATGTGCAGCAAATCTAGTCACTCTGAAAAGCCAGGCTTTTCAGGGAGGTGTCAGGTTTTTTTGGTTTTTTTGTTTGTTTGTTTGTTTTTGCTTTTGTTTTTTTTCTTTGTCTAGGTGCATAACCAACAATTCTAACTCCATAATATGGGCTATTCGATGATAGTTTTAAACGCCAGGTTTTAAGATCTAGTAAATCACCAAAGAGAGAAGTTGGGAATCTTTGTTCATCAGAATTCTGCGAGCCTACAAGGGAATTCCCACCCCCAGCAGCCTGAGACTTACTTCCTAGAAAAGCAGGCAGACTGAGAAAGAAATTACCCTTCCCAAGGTGACCTCTACAGAGGGGTCACACAGAGAATACAAGATGAGGGAGGAAAGAAGAGAAGGCTGTGATGGGATAAGAATTGGGGTACGTGCCTTAGAGGGTTGGCAGTCTGTAACTTTGATGAAAATAGAAGCTATAAAAAGAGTAATTCTGGAAGGGTGTTGACGAAAAGGTGTATTACTCCATGGAAAGTTTGGATAAGATCTTCCCATCCAAGACATTTTTTAAGACAAGGTCTCTTGCTATGTAGCCTACATTAGCTACAAACCTAAGGTCCTCCTGCTTTAGCCTTCCAAGCACTGAGACTACCCATGTCTGACTCAATGACAAGCCAACACGAAATGAAACAAAACAAAACAAAAAACAGATTTCTGTTGTCTTTGACTGTAATTCTACACATACAGTGGGCTACAAAGGGCCCTAGAGGTGGTTGGCTAATAGTTCGTGTACGTCTGCCAGCCTCTGAAGTCTGTTCTACTAGGTAGGTTCCTTACACTTTAACTATTTCTAGACATGGTGGCACACTTCCAGCATTCTGGAAACAGAGGCAGATTGATCTCTATGGGTTCAAGTCCAGTCTAGTCCACATATCAAGTCCTGGGCCAATGAAGACTATAGAAAGAGACAATAAAGCTACTTTAACAACTATGGATCCTTTAAGACATGTTGCTATCAAATAGAACAAGACCCGCCCTTTCTTCTTTTCACAAAACTTCCCCACTGATGTCATTCATTCTTTGTCTAATTGAACTTTATAATCAATTTGTTGGTCTGTTTTAGGAAACAACACACCCCAGCATACACACAAAAACGAAGAAGTAAATACAATGGATACCCTGCTAAAAATTGTACTAACCTCATAGATTAATCTAGGGAAAGAGAGCTCTTCTGATGATCTTACCGATGGTTTAAGAGATTTGTGCACTTTGCTTAATGAAGACTAAACCCAGTGAAGCATTTTAAATGCTCTGTCTATCTATCTATCTATCTATCTATCTATCTATCTATCTATCTATCTATCCTTCCCTCCCCAACTATCTCTCTCGCTTCATTCCTCCTTCCCTCCAACCTTCTGGTGACATTTGTACGGCACATCAGAACCACCACAGTCTCTCGTATGAAGAATCTTAACTGAATATTCTAATGCAAATTCAGTGACAAAAATTACATCCGGCTACCACCTGAGAGCACTTCTACGTTGGGGACATACACAAATGGAAGACAACCACTAAGGTAAATACAGTTGCAGTGAGACTTAGGGACCTGGGTATTTGATGTGTATCTTTAGGGTTAGAAACATGGCTGGGCTAAGAGGTAATATACGTGCATCGAAACCCTGAGTCTCCCAATACGCACAGAAAACAAACAAACTCAAGTCAGCTGCTTCCGTCTTTTCTTATACGCCCTAATTTTCATCAAAATAGCTCTGCTCAGAGCTTCACTTTCACCAACCAGTTGTGTGAACATTTCATATTCCCATCAAAGCACTGAAATGGATTAGTCATATGCCTACAACTTATTTAAAAATAGGGGGTATTTACAAATTAATGCATAATTCTTAGAAATTATCACTAAGAATGTTGACTAAAGACAGCTGCTGAGCCAGCCTGGATCATTCACTTGTACTTGTGAAACTCAGGCAGTTATCTGCCCAGGAGGGAGTGCTGACTGTAATAAACCAGACACCCTATTTAAACAAACACATTTTCAGTTGACAAATGGAGTGTAAGCGTGACCACACTGGGTGCGTTCTCTAATGGTTGTTTTTCTTCAGCTTAAACGGGTTTCACGTAGGATGAATAGCACATTAACTGTGTATCCTATAACTAGAAACACTTCCCTTGACAAATGTTTGGTCTTTCTGAGAATCTGCCCTTGGATTCGAAAACTTGAGTGGTTGTCTCCTGCCACAGAATGTCCCCAGAGTTTGAGGGGATGGGTTAAGCGGAGGAGTCAGAACTCTAGATTCATGGATTCTTGGGTTCAACATGGAGTTGAAAATATTTTTTTTTTTACATTTTATTGATTCTTTGTGAATTCATCCTGATCCCACTCATCTCCCTGTCCCTTCATATCTGCCCCTGCCCTTGTCACCTCCCCTCCCCACAAGAAAACAAAAAATTAAAATAAAAAAGGAACAAATAAACAACAAAAAAAATCTCACTAAGGAAGCTACACGTCTCACAGTGTGTCACACAGTGTGTCACACAGTGTGTCCCCTAGTCCCCAAACAGCTTTACTTGCAAATACTCATTGCAATAGTTCATTGGTCTGCTTCGAGGCCTCTGGCTTCTGCCATGATGTCAATGCTGGATCCTTAAGAGGGCTCCTCTCAGATATCCTGCTGTTGCCCTGCTGTTGTCATGGAGATCCTACAGCTTTGGATCTGTAGGACCAGCACCTTTACGTGCTCCAGCAGTTCATAGATTGAGTTGATGCTGGCTTCAATTATCAAGGAGAAAGTATGCCATTTTATACAGGGAATCTGTTCATCCATGTGTTTGCATAGCCACCAGGGCAGGGTGACCTAGAACCCATGTCCTTGATTACTGAAAGATGTCAGTACTCCGAGATTCCACACTGTACATGCGCTCACATGCCAGGGTCAAGCATGGACACCATCCAGCGTTGCCAATTGCTGTCTCATCTTACCTGCAGCCATGGCTGTAACTTGAACTCTAGGGCAGAAACCTCAGACAACAGTACCTACTCCTACAAATCTCCTGTGGGCTTCTCTTCATTTCTCCAGCGTACCAGTTCCCAAACTGCCTCTCCACACCCACATTTCAGCTGACACAAGCAAGGGCCAAAGGTCAGAATGAGTAAGAATCTCTAAGTTGCTGATTGACTCATTTATGTTCCAGGAATGTGTGACCTATATATGTGTAGAATGCTTCAGAGCAACCCAAGTGGCACACACAAACACAAGGAGACAGATGTATTCAGGCAGCCTGAAAGTGACTTGGTGGGACACCTGGGAAGCAATAGCTGAGTTCCCCTTCTGAGTTCCCTGAAAGGGGGGGGGGCGGTCATATAATCACTCACAACAAATAATTACAACCGGCTTTCATTTCTCTCAACTAGCCAGTAAATTTGGAGGCAAAGGGAGGTGGGGGTTGGGGCTCCCCCTCTGACTCAGAGTGATCTGGAACGGATAGATGCTAAATATTCCTTTTGTTATATCATCATCTATAAAGTCAAATAAATAATAGTTCTTCCCCTGTGTGACTGTAAGAGTTAAATGAATTAAAATATGGGAAGCACCCATGGGTACAAGAAGCACCCGAGTACCAGAAGCACCTATGGGTGCTGAGTTGTTCTTAGCCCCCTTTGTTTCATCGCAGGCTTAAATTTGGCTTGGTGTTAGAGGCCTGTAGTCCCAGCTAGTCAGGAGAGTGAGACAGGAGGATTGCAGGTTCAAGGTCAGACTATTCTGGGAAGTATTAAAACATAGCTGTTAACTGTTGTCATGGTGAGGTGTGGACATAGCTCAGTGGTGGAGCACTTGCTTAGTACACATGAGGTCCTGGGTTCAAACCTCAGTTATCAAAAACAAGAAATGAAGAAGCAGACCTACATACAAACAATGCACACATCCCCATGACCTCTGTGCATTCATCTACAATGCAAAAATCAGCAACCCAGAGTCAGCCAGTTTCTCTTTGCATCACAAAAGACTTCAAAGGCCCTTGCAGGCCATGTTCTGGGACTGACTACAACCACAGAGAAAAAAAAAATCAATGTAAACTGGCCAGAAATTCTCTTAAAACCTCCTAGAGTCCAGAAACATTTGATTTTACCAATCTGTAAGGAAAGAAAAACAGAGCTAGAGATGTAACTCAACAACGAAAATACCTGCTTAGCATGCAAGAAGTCCTGGATTTCATCCCCTGCATATCATACACACACACACACACACACACACACACACACACACACACCGAGAGAGAGAGAGAGAGAGAGAGAGAGAGAGAGAGAGAGAGAGAGCACATGTGCACATGCCTCACATGCATACACATACACTCACACATACACACACACACTCACATGTACATACATCCATTCACATACATACTTGCACACACACAGCACAGATACACACAGAAAGTACACACACACACACACACACAGCATGCACACACACATACACATACTTCATTAATCAGCTTGAACATCTCAACACATAGCCCTTGTCAGGACAACGGGAAAGGAAAGATAAATTTCAGGGCACAACAAACAAAACCAAAGTCAATTTTTATGAAGTTCAGGAAAACAGTTACAGGGTAGTTTAAATTACTTTGTACAGAGTGAACTAAGGATAATCAAGTACTGGATGTAAAGTCCAGTGGCTGTCAACATTGAATGAAGTGACATAAGGAGGAAAAAGACCCCGAGGAGGCTCTGGTTGGCCCTTTAAGGTTCCAACACACTGGGTTTCCTGCAGGGCACAGTGAATGAAATAGGTCATTTCCCAGGTCACAACTTTATGTGGCTAAAGAAGAGAAGCTTTGTTGAGAAGTCAACTCAAAAGCCAACAAAATGTCTTACCTGTTAACTCCCTCATTAAAAGGGGGTGCTGGCATTTAGTGAGGTGAGTGTAGATGAATTTGAAACACGGAAGAAATTTATTTTAAAAGATCCACGTGAAACGGCCATGACGTAGACGCTAGGATAATCATCTACATGGACATAAAGCAAGCAAGCAAACAAAAAAGAAGGTTCATAAAGGTTCCCAACAAAAGGCAGGAGGTGGGGTGGGGAGGAGATGTCAAGGAGTTGTGGGAAACTGAAGGAAGCCAGGGAGGTGAGCGTAGACACAGAGCAACCCCGGGAGGCTGGTTGCATCACCACCAGATTCGTTATGCACACAAGCTCAGTCTTGTCAATTGGACTTGCAATATCACCAGATCTGTAGATACCCACAGAATATCGGGCTGAGCTGAGATCAATCGAGATAGCCAAGAGGAGAGATTCCTGGACCTTTCTAGGCTTCGAAAATGCAGATTGTCCCACCCTACCTTCAACAGCCCTCAGCTCCCTCTGCCAAAAACACCCTGGAAACAGCCTGGTCTTTCTTCTCCCTCCCAGCCGTCCTACAGTCTTCCGTACAGCCAGCCACACCTGCTCCCATCCTCTCCTCACAAGCCAGCATTGACAGAGCGCTGCCCAGAACAGCTGTTGTTTATTACAAAGACAGAATTAAACGCTCCTCCCTTCATGTACCCACACCTTTTGTTCACGTCCTTATTCACCCTTACTTAATTCGAACCTTAAATTACAAGGTAATTTATTTACCCATCTGCTTCTCAGCAACTTGCCAATTTTTTTTTTATCAGAAGACAAGATCAAAAAGGCTATCTTCACAGAACCTGGACCTCCACTGAACATATTTTACCAGAATCAAGAGATTTAGACCAGGGAAAATCATTCTGACCCACTAAGTTCTGTGGCTTTAGATAAATCCTATTTCACAGCTTCTGTTTTCTCTGTTTTAAATGGCGATAACACTTTTCTGCTAGTATGCCATAGGACAGCATTGGATAATAAGCATCAATGAATAATTGATAAATAAAAATCAATGAAGAATTATTCCAAAAAGGTTCTCTCTCTCTTTTTTTTTTTTCAAACACCCATTCAGCAGGCAGACCCAAATGAAGTTCCTATTTCCCAGATGTCTGTATTCACTAAGAAGTAACTCTGGTTTCGAGTGCTCTAGCCACTCTCCCACACCTCCTGTTCACTGGTGTCTAGTTAGGGTCTGGGGTATGCGGAGGCAGCACCTGTATGGTTTCTAGAAGAAAGTCTATAGTTCTGTCAGCATCAAAGCATGCTGGACAAGGACCCAAGCAAACACAGGGGGGACAGGGAGCAGATCTGCCCTCAAGAACTGATCTAATTGAGGTTTGAAAGGTGCAGCTGTCTGAGATGTCATCACAAATAGCAAATCGCTAAGAAGGAACAAGTAGAAATTTAAGTTATGCTCACACTAAAACATAAAACTTTGCCAAATGCCATTAAGAAACTTCAAAGGGGGAAAAAAAACGCACATGCATGGTAGAGAAAACAAGGGAAAGGGTGTTTATGTCTTACTGAAGCATGGTCCAAAGAATGTCACGTGTTGAAATTGGTTCCACAGAGTGAGGGTGAGGGGAAGTACTTTGGGTCATGAAGGCAAAGTCACTAAGTCAGGTTGCTCTCTTGTGTTTGGTAAGAGTCCAAAAAGATAGCTAAGGTCGTAACAGTCCCCTTGGTTGTGACAAGTGGCACTGTGACATTTCCATCTGGATATTTTGATGTCCTGCACCCAGTCCTATGATTTCTGTGGGTAGGGTTCCTCTCAAGTGCCATATTAAAAGTTAAGCAGATACTGTGGTCATGAGACCAAAAAAATAAAAATAAAAATTGAAAAAACACCTCAAGTGTGAGATGAGGGAGAAAAGGAATGGCAGTGTAATGGTAGTATCTTTTTAAAATTTATTTTAATTTTTATTTACATATATGCACACATATGTGGGCGACCACAGCACTCAATGGAAGGTATAGGATCCCCTGCAGCTAGAGTTATGGGAACTTGTGAGCTGTCCCGTGTGCATACTGGGAACTGAACTTGAGTCCTCTGTGTGAATCACAAGCACTCTTAACCATGGAGCCATCTCTCCAGACCCATCTGGCAGGATCTTACTAAAGAGCATGAAATTGTTCCTCTCCCTTTTTCTCTTACTTAAGCAAGGGGCACCCCAACTGTGAGAAATGTGTGTCACATAGCAATACTTCCTCATGTTTGAGGCCTACTCTTGACAGTGTCCATCATGCTAAGACAATAACAATATATTGTTACATCAGCATGAACAGCAATTGTGCAGAGCATGGCATCCAAACAAGACCAAATACAGTCACTCCCTTCCACAAAATGGCTTTGGGTTTACCTTACACTGAACCAAATTTTGTATGTTAAGATTCATCTCTGCCTGCAGTAACTCCATTCAGTTTGCTCAGCCTTCTCTTTCTCTGAATTTTATCTTTCTCTGAATTGTCTTCATCTGTAAATAGGGAGGTAGATAGTACATAATTTTTTGACCTTTTTGGTACCAAAATGTGATGGTTTTATCAGTATGTCATGCTGAGAAACAATAGTCTTTCTATATTTCTCAATCTGATTTGAAACCTTTGCTTTATAAATCTATCTGCTTTTATATTAGACTTCTCATAGAATATCAACTAAACAAACACTAGCTGTTAGACAACCAGTCAAAGAGCATGAATATTAATACATGCAAATCAACTTCTCCAGATCTACTTGGTTCACAGGAAGTAGGTGATAAGCTATTTACATATCTGATATCCCCATAGGTGATCCTGATTAACCACGGGAGGCAAATGACTCTATCTGCACAGTTCTCGACTTGCACAATTAAGACTTGGAGACTCTGTGATTTATATCTAATGACACACTGGAAACAAAACATGAGGTTATTGTTTCCTAAACCGTCCTTTGATGGATAAGGCAGCAAGCATTAAACAGATCCTTACAGAGAGCCCATGTCTGAACTCAGGGACCAGAGCTCAGACCTCTGGTCATCTCACAGGATTGCTTTTGCAGACAAGGGCCACCAAGTACTGAGTACTGCAGCCCCTTATTCTGCTTCAGGTAGTCTATTTATCAGAAGCTTGTGGGCTAGGGTGTCAGAGCTAACAAACACATATGGGTTTCTAAAAGATAAAGGGGCCCAAAGTAGAGAAGTTCTTCCCTGTTCAGGAGAGCTGTGGCACTCAGGTTCCAGTTCAGGTAAAAATAGGACAGATAGCTATGTTTTTGATGAAACAGCTTGGGTTGGAGTAACATGACATCCTGAAATCCAACTAATACAGAAATAATGACCCCACTACCAAATCCAGAGAACTGAGCCTAGACACACACACACACACACACACACACACACACATAGGTGGTAAACTCAAATTTACAGCCAAACGCTCTGATACTTTCTCATTTCCTCTGAGGTGTTTGCCCACTGACTATGTGAGAATGTGTGTGTTGCTTGGGGTTTCCTTTAATAAGTCAGAGCTACTTCTTAAACCAGTAACGATCTAGTCAGTGCTTCAGAAAGGCTAGTACAAAGACTAGAGCCGAAAGGAGTGTAATCTCCAAAGACTGGCTTGGGATTGTAGGCTCAGAGATTGTTTTCCCAACAGAAAAGGAGCGAGATTAATAAACAGTGGGGCCGGAGAGATGCCTCAGCAGCTGGGAGCACTGGCTGTTCTCCCAAAGGACCTGGCTTGGATTCCAAGCACCCACGTGGTAGTTACAACCATCTGTATCAGTTCCAGGGGATCTGATGCCCTCTTCAGGAGTCTATGGGCACCAGGCATACACATGGTGCACAAACATGCACAGGCAAAACATCCATACACATGCAATTAAAAACTAAATCTTTAAAAGGAGATAATAAATCACAGTGAAAAATTTTGCCATGACAATTCCAGAGCATGTGTTTTAGCTAGGCATATATATATATATATATATATATATATATATATATATATATATAATATATACCTATAATCCAGCACTCAGGAATCTGAGGCAGAAGTACCACAATTTAAGCCCAGCCTGTCTATACAAGAGACTGTCTTGATTTAAATATATGTATATAATATAAATAAATATTTTGTTACTATATATTATATTATATTATTATTCTACATAATTATATAATTTATATATATAATTTTGGATCTCTTCTGTCTTCTTAGTAAAATGGGTGTTAGAACAAGGTTCTGGATTCTGTCATAAAAATAAAAGAACATTATTCAGATGATAACTTGGTAAATTGACTTCAGAGGCACTATTGTATCTGTGTTACAGTTAAGGGGGTAAATTTGATTTAAAAAAAAAAAAACCCGCACAGGAAAGAGCACCACCAATGTAAATCATTGCTATCATCTGTCAGGAACCTGTGCATGAGCACAGTTCTCCCCAAGAACACCACCCTTCCTGCTGTTGGCATCGGAGAAACTGATTCCTACCAAACATAACGAATACATAGACACCTCCTGACAAGAATACATACTTGTAGGCCTCCAAAAAAGAACTATTCGACTCATTTCTGCAATTTCAACCAGCATAGAGAAGAGGATTTTTAAAGGGAAAAAAAACCTCTTTCCTGAGCCCCAAAAGGAGAGAGTTTAAGTGCAGGCCCTGCAGGTTGTCCATCCTCAACCAAGCCACCACTTTCAGGTTTTCCATCCACACTCACTGGGCCTTTGAGGACAGAGCCTGACTTCTGTCACTGAACATCTAAGAGCAGGAATGGAAAGTTATCCCAAGGGGTGTCCTTCTCTGTCCTGGGGAGCAGAGATGAGAGGGAGTTGGGGCAGGGCGGGATTTCTCTTTCATTGAACTTTGCCCATGTGGTACATCCCATGCCTCACTGAAGGGCTGGCAGAGGCAAGAGTACAACAGCCTCCCCTAAGATGAGAGCAGACACGGATGCTCTCGGGGGTATTCCACAGGTCTCCAACAAATGATCTCAAATAGCAGATGGAGTATATCGCCCCGAAATCCGGGTAGATCCTGCCCATCCCTGAGGAGAGGAAGAACCAGTTGGTCTCTTACATTTTTATGCCTATAATGAAGTTAGTAAAGGTTGGACTTGCCAACATGGTAATTAAACAGAAACTGCCACTGTCAACTTGTTGGCCCACCCACTCACTGGTTAGGACTTATATCTGGTCAGAGTTCAAAAGGGAAACAAGCAGCCCCAAGTGTTGAGAGACCACACAGTTTCTTAACCGTCTGAACTGATGAGGTGCTATGCAATTCTTGGTTTGAGCATCCTTGGGGCATCACAGACAAAGGGAATCAGCCAGAGATGCAAAGCTAAGTCACTGCCAAGAACTGCTGAGAAAGTTTCTGTAGGAAGAGCCAATCACCTTGTTAATGTCTCCATACCCAGGTCCTGGTCCTCCTCCTCCTCCTCACCATGGGAGCTTCTCTTTCTTAACTATCCCACTTCCATCCCAAACCACACCCTACTCTCTTGATATCCACCCCGAATGTCACCTGTGAGTGAAAAAGACCCAAGTTCAAAAAAACCAAATGCTGTAAGGTGCAATGATGGGTCTCAAGGGTCAGAATACAGAGACTGAACAAGTTCCATTCAGACGTATCCTAAGATGAAACTATCTGAAGATTAGGTGTGAAGGCTCAGTATTTCCAGAGCTTACGTAGAAAGAACCCACTCACCCAATTAATCTTTCCTGTGAGAGACAAAGGTAGACAGGGGTACAGATTTATAATCCCCACCTCTGAAACTAGGGGAATCTTTCTGGAGATGGACATGAGGAGCCTAAGAGGGAACATAAAACCCTGCCCATGTCAGACCCAACAGAAAGACATAGAAATATCACCATTCCTGAGGCTGAAGTCATGACTAACTTTACAAATACCTAGGGACATCCATGACTTCAGGAGAAGACTCACCATAGAATTTTTTGTTTTGTTTTGTTTTGTTTTTGTTTTTNTTNTTTTCTTTTTTCAATTTTTATTAGGTATTTACTTCATTTACATTTCAAATGCTATCCCCAAAGTCCCATATTCCCTCCCCCCTGCTCCCCTACTCACCCACTCCCCCTTCTTGGCCCTGGCTTTCCCCTGTGTTGGGTCATATAAAGTTTGCAAGACCAAGGGGCCTCTCTTCCCAATGATGGCCAACTAGGCCATCTTCTGCTACATATGCAGCTAGAGGCACGAGCTCTGGGGGTGCTGGTTAGTTCATATTGTTGTTCCTCCTATAGGGTTGCAGACCCCTTCAGTTCCTTGGGTACTTTCTCTAGCTCCTCTATTGGGGGCCCTGTGTTCCATCCAATAGCTGACTGTGAGCACTCACCACAGAATTTTAACACTTCTTTTTTTCTTCTGGAGGAGAGGCACAAAAAAAGAGTGGAGGGGAAGAGACCGTCCTGAAAAGAAGTATCTTTTAAAATTAAGTTAACAGACACATAAAACCATCATATTTATGTGCATACCATTTTATGTTTCCCTGAATGTATAAATATATTACACATATGTTGTGTAATACTCAAATCAGAGTAAAACTGTCTTATCTCCTCAAACATTTATTGTTTCCTTATGGTAAAAATATTGGAGATTCTTCTTTTAGCTTTTTGAAAAATATATATATATTATATATAAAATACATATATAATATATTATATATATATATGCTATCACTATCTATTGTCTCCCTTCCGTGTAATGGTACAGCAGTTTTTCTCCTGTCTTAGTGCTACTACTAATCAACTTCTCACCTAGCCCCCTACTCTCCCAGCCTCTGCTAAATACCATGCTATTCTCCACATATAAACAAACAAAACAAAAGAAAACAAAACTGAAGTCCATTTGTCAGCAAGGCTTTTATGGCAAAAGCAGGTAGGAATCTGTGAGCTCAAAGCCAGCCTGATCTACACAGAGATTTCAGGGACATCTGGGACTACACAGAGACCCTGTCTCAAAATATAAAATACAAGTGGGGGAGGGGAACATTTGGACTCTTGTATTCACTGTAATGCTCTTCACGATAGCTGGAAAATAGAAAATATCCATCAGCTAACTGATAAGTGGATGAAGAAAATGTGGAATGTGTATATAATAGAATGTCATTCAGCCATAAGAAGAGGGGGTAGCTAGGGGGTACCTCAGTGGTGAAGTGCTGCCAGGCATGTGCACGGACCTGGGTTTGCTCCCCAGTGCCACAGAGAAAACAGTGAATAAAATCCTGTCATTCACAACAACACAGATATAAAATTATTTGGTAAGAGTCTTGTCTAAACACTTCGTATACACTAAAGGATGTGTGCTCCTCTCAGCGTGTAATTCTTTTAACAATTTAGGCCTGAAAAGAAGCCACAAGTTTCTAGAACTCAGTGCTTTGGTAACAGTGAACAGGCACCTGACTTTTCCTGGGCATAAAGAAGAGGTTAAGAATGGGCTAACAGAAAAGAGGTCCTTGCTTCTCTGAGTCTCTTGCCAGCTACAGGAAAGCAAGCCTGCTGTCTGAGATAGTTCAGAAGGATCCTTCCCATGAGTCCCTGCGGGCTTTGCTGTAGAGGCAGAAGAAAGCCTTTCCTGGTGCTTTTGAGCTGGGGGGGGGGGGGAGATCGCCCAGAGAGAACAGCTGGCCAGGCAGAGCCCACATAACACAGTCAGAGAAGACATCAAAGAGGCTGTCCTATTAGGCAATAGGCATAGGCTTAAACTCATCATTATCATCAATGGCACCATCAAACCGTCTATTAAGAACCTAATTATGGGGCCTATCACAGGGAGTGAACTGAGGAAGTTCCACGGTATGGAAGCCACAGTTACTCACAAAGCTTATAATGGGAAGGGGGACTTAGGGGGTCATCTTCTGTTCAAACGACAGACAACTAAATAAAAACAAATGAAAGTTAGATCAAAATTGAAAACAGCAGTATTAAGTGACGGTATGAGTACCAGTTATCATGAGATGCTTAACGCCTGGAGCCAAAGAGGACAATGAGCTCAGTCATACAGTAATTGCTATCTCATTATTTGGGAGTGTTGTTGACAGTGCTATTGTTCACTTTAATTATTTTTTGGCCTAAACTCTTTAGCCCTTATGAAAATCATTAGTAAGAACGCATTTGAATTTCTCACACCTAACCCAGTGAGCCTATCCACATAGCTTGGATAGGAGTAATCAAGGCCCAGGGTCTTTCTCAAGCTAACACATGACCAGAGTCACAGCAGAGGTGTCAACACACTCTGATTCACTACCGGCTTCTCCCCACTGAGGCCAGCTGCATGCTAACATGAGCTAAAGGCATGGATGAGATAGAGAGACACAGCACCCTGTCAGCTCAGGGATGCTTCCTGCAAGTGGAATAAGAATTTGAAGGTGATTTGTCCACATGTGGGGAAAGCTTCTAGCTGTGCATCTAATTTGAGTTTTGTCACAAAGAACTCCAGTGAATAGCTTAATAGCTTAAACAATGGATCAGGGAGCATGGCTCTTTCCGGGTCTTCCAAGACTTGGAGGAGATGACATTTGGTAGAAAACAGTTTGGACTTCTAAACAAAGAGGAATATTTAACTTGATAGCTGTATTTAATAGAAAAGAAAAGAAGACAAGGAGATAAGAAAACAATTTACTGGGAAATATTGTCAGAGTCTGGCATCAGAATTTGATTGTATTTAATTAATGTAATATCTTTATCTCGGAACTTCCTAGCTAAGGCATACAAAATAGCTTAGTCACTAAGGCCAAAATTCAATTATATGCAGCACAGAGCTGAATCAAAGGTTGTATACTCCCAATAAGCCTAGAACTAAGACAGAACCTCTCTATTCTAAAGCCTCCCTTCAGCAGGGCATGGTGGCCCACGCCTTTAATCCCAGCACTTGGGAGGCAGAGGCAGGTAGATTTCTGAGTTCGAGGCCAGCCTGGTCTACAAAGTGAGTTCCAGGACTGCCGGAGCTACACAGAGAAACCCTGTCTCGAAAAACCACACACACACACACACACACACACACACACACACACACACACACAAAGCTGCATTAAAGCCTCCCTTCTTCCTGCAACACAGAGAAGTTCACACTGATGCCAACTTCACGCTTGCTGTGTGAACTTTTCCTGTTCCCTCCCATCCTGCCCTTTCATTCCCCACCTGTTCAGTTTGTCACCGTCATGCTTTGACTCCTGAGACATCTTTTAAATCTTCCATGACCTTCTGTGACCCCAGGATTTACTTTTTTTTTTCTTTTTGTCTCCTAAAACAATACTTTCCATCTTTATGTCACCTCTCAAAACCCTTCAAGTACTCCACACAACATTCAAGACATGAAACTGAGTTCCGGAAAATGATGGTGGAAGCCCTTGACAAACTGCCAGCTTGGGAAATGTTCTGGCATGAAAAGTACATGCCATACATAAGCATGAGAATATGGAGTTCAGATTCCCAGCACCTATGGAAAATGCCAGGTGTGGTGTAGATCTGTAACTGCAGCCCGGGAGCAGGGGGCTGAGGGGGCATAGACAGCCTGGACAAACCCAGGTTCCTTGAGAGACCTATCTCAGAAACTAAAGTGGAGGCATCTTCTGACTTTAACTGGCCATGGTTCCAAAAGCTCAGGCTCCACGCTGAACTCTCCTCTGCTTACTCCGATCCTACGATGGTGCTGACAAGTCCTGCATGAGAGCCACACAGTCCTACTTCAGAGTAGACTCCAGCACTGCACATCCCATGTGACAGCCCACCAGCCTTGGCTGTTCCTCCTGAAAAGCAGAGATAATAACGTGTGCCTCCTAAGGACAGCATGGAGGTAAGGGGTGTCCTTTGTAAATGCTTAGCATGCTCCCTGGGAAAGACCAACGCTCTCTGGTCCCAGCTTAAGTCATTAAGCTATTCTCTAGAGTTAGTTATGAGAAACTCAAATTAAATGAACAACTGGAAATTTTTCCCTGACATGCCCAAATCATCTTCAAATTCTTAATTGCACTTAAAATTTCCAACTTAAGTTGGCATCAAATTTCTTGTCATGGTCTTGTCAAAAAGCTTGTCATTCTTAGTGTCCTCAATCTGAAATAATTATTTCTTCAGAATATGGACTGTTGTATTTACTTCAGAACATATTTCGGATCAGACACAAAACAAGCCCCCAGTTAAGAGGCACTGTCCAACCATCCCAACTATAAAAACTGCTCCCTACTACACAGCTTTTAAAAACAACGCCTTCATGAAATTCTTAGGCAAATGGGTGGATCTGGAGGGTATCATCCTGAGTGAGGTAACCCAATCACAAAAGAACACACGTGATATGCACTCACTGATAAGTGGATATTAGCCCAGAAGCTCAGAATACCCAAGATACAATTCACAACCACATGAAACTCAAGAAGAAGGAAGACCAGAAGATAACCAGTTGGAGTCAGTCCTCCCCTGCCACCACATGGCTTCCAGGGATTGAACTCAGGTCATCAAGGTTTATGAGCAAGAGCCTTTACCAGCTGAGCCACCTAGACAACTCCCATACTACATTTCACAAGCTACTTAGTGTGATTAATAGAGATCTCATACTATAACATAAATTCCGATTTAAGTTACGAGTTCCAACAGATCACCTTAAAGGCAGTGTCTATCTCCTAATCTGATTCTTTTTGTTTGTTTGTTTGTTTGTTTTTTCATTAGACTCTTATGAGTTTCATTCTATTTCCAAGTCAAAATGACCTTAAGAACTTTTAACAAATAGTGATCCCCAGGCCTCACACCCAGGAGTTCTGAGGAACTGGCTTGTGGTGGGTCCTGCTGATTTTATTGTGCAACCGGAGCTGAGCAGTAATGTATTGTCAAGCACAAATCATACCGTTCTTGTTGAGAAACTGGTGGCAAGCTTGCAGATGACAGTGAGACCTGTCCTTCAAGCCTCCTGTAAACATCCCCTTGCATGGATTTCATCTCACCCCCTCTGCTTTTTCCCTTATCCCACCGAACACACGAACCCACAACTCAGTTACAGACTTGCTATCCAAACACGCTCCCCAAAGGCTCGGTGCTACATGCTGGCCACCACTTCACACGTCCATATTATCTTCAGTTACACCCCCTGTACGTATCTTTGATACCCCTCTTGATATGGCATGCGCTGAGGGACTATAGGATCAGTGTAGCACAGACCGACCTCAAGCCTGTCCGAGAATGTACTTGGATATGGTTCAGACACATCTATAATGCAGCCCTGCTGCTTAGACTGTGAAGAGAATGTGCTCTCAACATTCCAGGATCCATAAGGGCTCTGGACTCCACAGAGGAAAGTGAAGTGAGAGTCTGTGTGCAGAGCCTTAATAATGAGCCCTTCTGGCGCTCAGCTCTTCTAACCCTAAAAGTTAGACGCATATCAGACCATCTTCTAACAGAAATTAAAAGGACCCTTCTCCAGAGAGGGAAAAAGGTAGTCTTGGTCAAAGATCTATTCTCAGTGATAATCCCGTGTGTCCCCCAGTTGGACTGCCTTCCCCCAGCCTGGACACCCCACAGGGAAACACACCTGTTGAGGGGGTGTGCACACAGCCAGTCTTGTACACGCACTCTTCCCACTCAGTGGTTTAGAGTTCCATTCTGGTATATAAAGACATGGCCCAAGTCATTAAACATTTGAAGAAAGCCTTTAAAACTGAAAGTCAAAAATAAAATAGGGAGAAAAAGGGAAATTGGTGCAATTAAAGACAATCCAGGGAAGTAAAAGAAAAAAGTTAAAAGAAAACTCATTAACATCCTCAGAGAAATGAGAAAATTTTCATATTCATGAAATAGGATGCAATTTTATTTATAGAAGGAACTATTAGAAGACAAGAACAAACTTTTAGAACACAGGCGGGGGGGGGGGGGGAGGAGGCAGAGAGATGCCTCAGCAGGGAAAAGCACTTGCTGCCAAGCCTCACTCCCCGAGTTCACGCTCCAAACTGGGACAACAGAAGGAGAGAACCAGGTCCTACAGGTTATCCTGGCTTCTTCATAAGTGCCGTGGCGTGAGCATGTCTCCACATACATGATAGATAGATAGATAGATAGATAGATAGATAGATAGATAGATAGATAGATGATGGATGGATGAATATTGTTTTAATATGATTTCCAACAAACAACAATGAGTTAGACGATAGACTTGAGAAATAAACTGGCCATGCAGGGGCATGCCTGTAATCCCAGCACTCAGGAGAAGGAGGCAGGAGGGTCACAAGGTCAGGACCAGCCTATACTATATAGCCAAACTACATCTGAATAATACATTAATAAACAAATAAATAGGAAGCAAATTTAAAGCATGTAGATATCAAATACACTAAGATAAGTAAAGCGAAAAGCACATGCTGGAAAATCTCAACAGCAGTGCGAGCACCATCTAAACATTCCATTTCCTTTGTAACCATGCTGCCGGTCCATGTGGGCATGCGAGGCTTGGGAACCAGCTTGTGGCACTGTTGAGATGTAATGGAGTCTTGAGGAAATGGGAAACTAGTGGAAGCTTTTGTGTTCCACGTTCTAGCCGAGGTGCCAGACTGAGGAAGGTTTTCCTGGCCCTTGCAAGTGGGAAGCAAGGGGTTTCCTTTGTAATCAGGGAGCATCTTGCACGCATCTTCATGGTCGCATTCAACATGATATTTTGGTAATTTCTGTTTGTCTTTCCTATTGGCCTCAACTTGAATCTAAAAGCATACCTTAGTTCAGGGATGTAATTTAGAATAACAGTGCATAGTAGAAAGCTTAATAGTTCATAGATACCCTTGGCTTACTGGATAAGTATATCTAATAAATAAATGCAATCTGAAAAATGCCTTAGCAGCTGCCTATGAAGTGGAAATAGGTGAAAGGTAAGATTTGAGATGATTATAGTTCAAGAAAGCCACAGAACAGATGTGGATTAGCTTTATCAAATGTGTTCTGTGAAGCTGTTTGGGGAGCTACATGGGGAGATAAGCTAGAACAGTCTCCACGCCAGCTGTACACAAGCAGAGGCTGGTACCCAGCATGATCCTCCAATATACGGAACATTAAACCAAGTGACTTCTCAGGGCCCATGCTACAGGCTCTAGAACCCAGAGAGTTGTCCACTGAGGACATGTGAGAGAACACACATGTGCAGAGCAAATCCGAGAGCATGCTTCCTGTAGACACTGTCAGATTCCTCTTTAGATGCCCTCTCGGTGCTTCTTTGGTTTCCTTCAGTGCTCTTTATAATAAATGTAACATGGAAAATCCCCTAACAGCTGCCAGTGGAGTGGAGATGAGTGGGGGGTAGGTTTTGACTATAGATCAAGAGAGCCGCAACAGGCTGAGGCTTCTCTAATGGCGGGGAAAACTCATGGTTACATTTGTCAACCCAATCTTCAATAGATTAGATTCCATTTGTTCTTTGGCAATTAATACCTGTAAGTGTTTTGCCTGCATGTGCATGTGGACACGACATGTGTGACACCTGGGTTGATATCAGAACCCCTGGAACTGAAATTACAGACACTTGTGAGTGTCCATGTTGATATGAGAACCAAACCCAAGTCTTTTGCAAAAGCGACAAATACACTTAACCATCTCTCCAGCCCCTTGACCTATTTTTTTTTAACTTACAAAATCTATAGACATACTTCTTTAGCCATTCATATGGCCTCTCAGACCATCATCACTTCACCTCTGTTATCACTAACACCACCTATTTTATATGAATGACAAAACTGAAGGTCATTGTCGCAGGTGACATGAAACGTATGGGGTTCCACTCTACAAAGACCATGAAGAGGGATGGTTCCAGGTGGATTAGTGTTGATGACGGACAGAACGCACAGCACCGAGAAGGGCTGTGTGTCCATCCTACACGGTCCCTACTCAGCTCACTGATGAAGTATCTCACATTGTCCTTATCCCCAGGGGCTCTTACAGCAGGTGCCTCTCTTACAGAGGCTATCACTACAGTGCAATTTGCAGCTCCATCTCCACCAGCAGCCTGAAGGCTTTACCTCCTGCGTCTCTAGATGGCTCACGTGAAGAAAGTACTTTTCACCAATCCAAACTTTGTTTTGGAGTTAGACAGATCTGAATTTGAGTTCAGACTCGAACACTAACAAGTTAGATAGCTCTGAAGGAGCTGGTGTCTTTGAGACTTGTTCTTCTAAACTGAAATAAGAGGGGAAAGTAATAAAACAGAACTACGATGTAGGATTATCGTGAGGATTAAGTGACATTTATATGATTCTTCTTAATAAGGCTGTGTTTACATCTTTGCTTAGCATTATGGTCACAAATAATATTAGATGAATATGTGGTTATCATAAGTTAAAACCATCCATTTCAGGTTTTTGTTTGGTTGTCTGAGACAGTGAGTTACTCTGTAGCCCAGGATTGACTGGAACTATGTAGCACAGGCTGGCCTTAAACTCATGATGATTTTCCTGCTTCAGGCTCCTGCATTCTGGGATTAATTGACAGTCAAGCAAGCTGAATCAGGAATGGTAAATGTTCTAGATAGTTGACAGAAACAGTGAAACCATGCACCCAGAGTTTCTGGGTAGAAGATGGCAAATGAGCTGGACTCTACAAAGATTTTGACCAGCAGACAAGGCATGAAAGTATTCCAGGCAGAGGGGACCTCACAGTGGACACTAAAAGAAAGAAGAAAAAAATCCATAATAGGTTAGGGAGGGAAAGTCATGAAAGATAAATGAGGAGTTGTGTCAAGATACATATCTAATCTCTAAGTTTTCAAAATACGAGAGCTTTTGAAAATCAGAGCTGCTTCTATGATCTCCTGAGGCCCTAAAGGGCATGCCTGAGCTCCCTCCTCTATTACATGTGTTATCCCCAAATTCAATTCTATCTATCACCAATCAGTGTGAGGACAGATTATCCATTAGAGTGCCAGACCTGTAATAATGGCCTGGTCTAAAACTATTAGAGAAGAAGAAGAAGGAGAGAGAGAGAGAGAGAGAGAGAGAGAGAGAGAGAGAGAGAGAGAGAGAAGGTAAGATAGAAGAGGGTGCCTTCTCTAGGCTAGGGCTGGTTGTCTGTATAAGGAAGAAAATGCCAATCTCATTAAGTCAAAAGAAAGATCTCCTTGAGAGAGGGAGGGAGGGAGGGAGGGAGAGAAATGACCCACGTCCAGATAAAGCACTGCTACCCCAGTGTTCTGAGACCTTGAACTGCTCAGATCATAAAAGAGCCTGGATTTCCCTGCATTAGACAGAAATCTCCCTCAGATCAAGCGATGATCCCAAGGACGCAGAAGACAGATCGAGAGCACCTATGCGCAAATGTATATACAACCCACACACTCTTTGCATACTTCCAAACTGCACTGTTTATGCAGCTGTCCCCAAACTCAGCTTGTCTGTTTATTTTTGTCCTTGGAGGAAACAGAGAAGAGAGATCTGCCTATTAGGCACAGGCAGATCAAAGAGGCCCCAACCAGCCTGGGAAAGAGTTCCACTCCAGCCTTCCATCTAAGCAAAGATCAAAACAAGGTTGTGGCCCTGGTCTGGCTCCCCCTGCAGAAAGCTTGTGGCGGCACCTGTTGGGACCTTCCTCTCACTGCTCACACTTAGGGACATGCTTCTGCTTCTCCTGGGAGTAAGCCGTGGAGTAACAGCGGAACTCTCAAAAGAAAAAGCATTTCACACCGGGGTTATTGAGGCCACATCACTATCTCAGAGCACAAAGCACCACACTGCTTTATGAAACAAAAGGGGTGGGGTTTTAAAAGAAGGGGGATGTGCAAGGTCAATTGCCAAACTAAAGGTTATCCAGGCATTTATTTGTAGGTGGACTTGTAAAGGTGGCAAACACTTGCCTTCTCTCTGGCACCTTCCATGTTTTTGCTCTCTCTCTCTCTCTCTCTCTCTCTCTCTCTCTCTCTCTCTCTCTCTCTCTCTCTGTACTATGTCACCCTCTTAATTGGCTATAATCACCTAAAGCAAGACTGTAGGGTGACATTTATATCCATCACCATTTTGGTTGGCTCTGGAGACAAGCATGCCCTTGTGTGCTATGAATGAATGGTACATTGTTCATCTCACCTCCCTACGACATCCCTACAGTCCTCTCCAAGCTGCCCAGGGTTTGCCTGGAGTTGTTGTAATCGTCAAAGCAATCAACACCATAACAAAATCGCCTGCATGGCGGCAGGCATGACTTTGGGTCTTAGTAGTTCTTCTCCCTTGGGAAATTTCCATGTAGGAAAGGACAAGTTGCCATTTGACACAAACCCCATTGCCATGGAAGTGACCAAGGAGTTTATCAACAAAGAAGCAGGATGACCACTAAGTTACTGCTTTCTTAACTAGGTTCCAAGAAGTCCACCTGCAATCCACAGCAAGAAACGCCTGCTGGCAACATGGTAACCATAAAATGCCATGCAGTGTGGAAGCAGAGCCCGGCACACCTGGCACAATCCAAACACAGCAGGGGACTCTCCCAGAGTGCTCGGTAGGGACTGTGGCCAAAGGTGGTGGCACAAATTGAGATGGTCCAAGAACAAAGGCTGAGAAAACAGAGCTTCCTTGTGAGAAAGCTTGCGGTGACATCCAAGGCAGATCCACACGAACCCTTCAATGTGGCCCACACATCAGCACAGGAACCCCAGTTCCCACAATAAAAAGGAAGGTTGCCATACTGCCCCACTCCTGCACCTGCTGGCATTCCCTTCCACCACTTAGTACACAGGGAAGAAGTAGAAGAGACTTTTAAGTAAATGACTGATGGTAACTGCAACTAGGCAGCTAGGGGGGGTTGAGCAAACCATTTGTACCAGGAGCTCTGCATGGCAGCCAATCAGCAGGAAGGTTCAACTCCAGACTGCCATTCTGTACCTCCTTCCAAGGATCTTTTTTTTTCCTGCAAGTCAGTTTCTCCTCAGATGCCTGTGCTCAGAGGGCGCCTTGCAGCTGTGCCTTCTCCACGGAGAAGCTCCCTCACAGACACTGTTTGGCTCTCCTTTAGCCTAATCCTCCTTCCTAGGATCCATTTTAGCAAACCTTCCCCTCCTTGAGGATAAGGACTTGAAGCAGGAATTCCTGTGTTTGCTGTTTATGTTGGTTCTTCCTCATGAACTATGGTGACTTGTATATGTTAGGCATTGAATTAGCAAGCTGTTGTCTGACAAGTCTTATAGAGAACATACTAGGAACCTGAGGAAAAAAAGAGTTAAATATCCAGATACCCCTCTCACCACCGACGTCTCAGTGCCTACAAAATTAATGAGTGTATTCCTTCAGCTTCCAAAACATTTTATTTCATAAAAGTGCTTTTCAGAAATGGCTCATTTTCTTCATTATAAAGTGGATAGATTAAAGAATGCTACCATGAGGCCCTTTTGAGGAGCTGGGAAGGTTGTGACATTCCAGTGTAAGTGGCTGCCTCGTCTTCCTGCGATTTTTGCATTCACTCACACACCATTCAAGCAGCTGCCGGGCATCGTGTTTGTGGGTACTAATGTGGCACACCTGACAGTCTGCATGCACACTTGCTCATTTGATCACCATGGCAATCCCGTGGGGTGGGTATTAATATGCCTTTTTTTAGATATGAAGAGACAAATGCTCAGAGTGTCTAAGGCATTTGCCCACTTTATCACATTGAGAGCCAAACGAGGCCTGTCCCTCTAGACCTACAAGCTGTTATTACTGTATGCTGATGTCTCCCGATGTGACACAACCCAGAACCAGGCCTCAAAGCCAAGCCTCAACCCTGTACAGCAGCAGTTGCTTCATATCATCCCACACGGCAATGATTCATACTTGTTTGCACACTTCTATGTGAAGGCATGGCTCTTCTGCATGTTTGCTGTTTTAATCAATAAGCAAAAATTCTGCCAATCCCATGTGCTAGAAATTATCCATTATTTCCTTAAGTGATTATTATAATTACAGACCTTTACATAAAAGATGTCCTGGACAGTTTGGGTCAGATATATCAAGTTTTCATTAGCTACTATGTATAAACTTCTGGCTAGAGTTAGTTGTTGCTTCTTGTTTTGTCTCTACCTGCCATATGTCAGTCTATAGTCAATAAGACTACTTCTGAACTACAGAAGGGCCAAGATAAAACTATTGAAGCCTGAAATACTTTTAATATAAGAAAAGTCACTTTTACTATCATCTTCATCTTGATCCTTGTGACTGCCAGCATCCACAGTCTTCGAAAGCCTCAGATTCTCTATTTTCCTATCAACTAAAAGCAGGGTGCTCAACTGTCATGCTAAAATGTGGTTCCTTAACTGATATCCATTTCTAACAAATGTCTCTTTTTCCTGTGCTAGCCAGGTTTCTTAAGACTATATTATCTCTACTTTCTTATCCCAAGTTTTTCCTAAATTTTCAGTAATGCTGCCTTCATTCCCAACCATTCCAATGAAATGGTAGGTCAGGGTCATTGGCATCCATTTCTAGATTCAAGTAACATCTCCAAGTATGAAGCATGGGTTTGTGATCTTAACAAGCCCCTGGTGCTGTTGAATCCTGAACTACAGGGTGGGTGGTGACATCAGCCTTTAGCCAGCTGGACCCTGACACTTTACTGACTTTTTTCTCTCTCTAGCTGGCTTTGCCTGGGCTCCTGATCTCTCCTTCTTGTTAAGAGCTGGAGATTGGTTGCCACTGTGGTTCCTCATCTCTTGCCAGAATGTTGGGAAGAGCCTGCAAATGCCTCCAAAAGGGGGGTCTCCCATCTTCACACTTGTCCTTGTCAAAGTCATCTTCCAAAATGGATTTTCTTAAATACAGATCCAGTCATATATTTTCTGTCTCATGATTCTCCAGCGCCTACACAAGGAAGGTTCTCATGGCTGGGCCCCTCCCCTCCAACCACACCCCTCAACATTTTCTCTTTATACTTTGAGTTCCATGGACTTGTCCAGAGTCCCAAATGCCTGTGCTGCTTCAAATCCCTTCACCTTTGATGACATTTTCTTTTCTCAGACTGCTTCCGGCTCTGCCTCATAATCTCGTTCCCTTGGCTAATTCTTATTCATTCTTTGTTATCCAGCTCTGGTTTTCTCATCCAGAAAACATTCTAAAGCCTTTTCCTGGTCCCTTCTGCACACTCTGGGCCAAATAATAAAAAGTCATGAACTACATCTCTAGAGAGTCTACAGAGCTGGGAAAAGATACAATGTAACACTGCTGGGCTAACGTGGATAAAAATGGACTGATGGGAAAGATATAATGTAACACTGCTGGGCTAATGTAGACAGGCATGGGCTAATGGGAAAGATACAATGTAACACTGCTGAGCTAATGTGGATGAGCATGGGTTGATGGACAAGGTCATCATATAGCCACATATGGTGATATTCTTTAAAACTACAGAGTAAGTAATCTGGCCATGTGTCTCTTTGACAGGATCTCTGGAGTTGAATTACAATCCTATATGGTAGTTTAGAGAGATGAAGTAGCACACACGGTTTTCTCTGAGCCACTGTGTTATTAAAAAAACAAGTTCACAGCTAAACAGACCCCTGCTCTTATCTCATCACACTTGGTTAGTTTCCTGCACAAATAGTATAGTGTAGCTATACAAAGACAGCTACAATATGGCTAGGAAACTCAGCAGTATATAGAGTCAGTCTATGGGAATGGAACCCACACTCAGCTTTTACCAATGGCTCCAAACTGCACTCTACACATATTCAAATGATATGTGACTCAATATCAAAAATACTCAAATTCCAATGGAAATAGAAATGATACAGAATTTTTTATTCATCAACCACAACTAGGATTTTGCTTTGCTTTCTTTGAAACAGGGTTTCTCTGTGTAGTCCTGGCTGTTCTGGAACTCACTTTATAGATTTGGGTGGCCTTGAACTCAGGAGCTGCCTGCCTCTGCTCCAGAGTACTGGGCCTAATCCCAGCTTGCAACTAGGATTCTAATTCTTTTTTATAAATTGTGGATTTTTAAATTCTCAAATTTAAATCAGAAAACTTTTACTGAGCTTCTGTTTGAAAGACCTAAAAGTCTATAAACTCATATTTTGGATTTTTCTGTTTCTTAGTTGGCATGTAAGAATCTCAAGGTCTTTGGATATGAGGCTGATACCTCCACAAAGACAGGAAACAGTTAAAAGAGAAATAACCTATCCACGTCACTCTCGAGCAGCGGTTCTCAACTTCTTGATACTGTGATGTTTTAATACAGTTCCTCATGTTGTAGTGACCAACCATAAAATTATCTTCATTTCTACTTTGTAACTGTAATTTTGTTACTACTATGCATCATGATGTGGATTATCTGATATGTGACATCTGTGGGGATTGCAACCCACAGGCTGAGAACCTCTGCTGAAAGGCTTATTACAAAATTATATATATATATATATATATATATATATATATATATATATATATATATATATCCAGTGAGCCTCTCTGCTCCTAGTAAACTACAAAGCTGTAGTTTCATCAAAATATATAGATAATATCATGGCCCTCCAAGGTATCCATGTCAAAAAGGGAAAAAATGTTTGAATTCATAAAGTAGCAGTAAGTAAGGATTCAAATATACACATGACTCACTGGGTCACATTGTCCCACAAGTACTAACACAGTTCACAAACATATCTTGGAAATACACATTTGCAACTGTGTTATCACTAAAAGTCTACTCATGTTTTTTAATATGAGACATTTATGGCACTGTATAGAGACTAGTGATAAAAATAAAAATGTACTGCCCTAAAGGCATCGAGATCTTCAACCGCGGCAAATGTTCATTTATACTAGTTATCCCATTCAGGAAAAAAAGGAGCCTGGGTTTAGAAAACTCCCACCTCTCCTGGAGCACTCCTTTTAACCATCCTATCCATCCCACAGGCTCAGTGTCAAGGCTGCATCCCTATCTGCTCTGAGACCCTGTGCCCCTCAGCACACCCACCTCCCAACACAGGATCTGTCAGGTAGCATGCTCTCCTGACATGCTCTCCTCAGACCCATTTGCCTGCATCTCCCATGAGAATAATGGCAGGACTTTTTTTTTTTTTTAAGTTTTAGTGGCAATAATAAAGGTCATTAGCTTTTTATTATTTTAATTAGGAGTCTGGCTGCACCATCATGTTTGGAGGTAGATTCAGTTCTCTAAGGTCTTTTCATGTAAGGTTAAGTGTCCCTTATCCAGAATGATTGGGACCAGAGCTACTAAATGAAAATTTAGTATTTTCATAGAATTTACCAGTTGAGCATCCCTACCCCACAAATCCAAAATCTAAAGTACCCTAACACCCATTATTATTGCTGTATTTATTACTCATGTGTATACTTGTGGTCTATCTGCCTGCGTATTATATGAATGTGGGTGCCTTGGAGGCTAGAAGGGAGCATGGAGCTGGTACAGTTGGCATTGCTATCAGCTAAAGGCACCTGATGTGAGTGTTTGGAACTAAACTCAGGTCTTTCAGAAAAACAAATGCTCTTAACCTCAGAGCTATTTCTCCAGCCCCATAAGCTATTCCACGGTCTTCAAGCGCTTGGGTGTCACATCACTTCTTAAAACTTGGAGGTTTTATGCCTTTTGGGCTTGAGGTTTTCTGGATAGAGAAGCCTGGCCTGCACCATAAGTTCTTTATTAACTTATTTGAATTTTGATTTTTGAACAAATGTTTTCTAAAACCCTGCAACACTCAGACAATTGCCTATGAGTTAAAAGAGGCAGAGGAGCTCACTACTAATTTTATTTCCAAGTGGGTTAGCACTCTTAAATAATGCCATGAATTTCCCAGGGAATTTTCCACTATCTGCCAGCAAAGGCCAGACTCTCTCACAAAACCATGCTTAATTGAAGTTATGCACATTAGACAAGGAGGGTTTTCTTTTTTCTGTTTCTTGAAGTATCTTATCTCTAAAGGCTTTAGAGGGTTCTGTCATTCTTTAATGGGCATTGAGGTGATAGCAACTATGCTACTCTTCCCATGGAAGTTTAACTTAAGAAGACAGGAGTAGACTAGGTATAGAGACAGTATATAAAGTCCCATGAGTAACTACCCTTGCTGACAACTCTACCCGCCTTGCCTCTAGGGCACCCTGGGGTAAAGGTTCAAGAGTTCTTGTCTGAGACATAGTATGTAAGTTCAAATCCCACATCCCGCAGCTCTTGGTGCCCTCATCAAATTCCAGCATATTCTATTACTCCGATTTCTTTTTCATGTTTAAGCTGTTGTGAAGAGTTGCTATGTGCCACTTAACAGCTGCCGTTCCGTTCCTATTCCCCCGCACACACCCAAATAGGTTACACTTTAGTCTTGTAGATTAACATGAAATGAACTATTATCCCTCAGGATGAAATACAATCAAAATGAACTTAGAGAATTTAAATACACCCACACACACATAGCCAGCAGACGCTTTAATGTCTATAAATAAGGCCTTAAATATCAAGGATCCTGAAGTTGATGCAAAACATTCCAGGCAACAACAACTCCAGCAGCATATTATAAGTATTTGGTCCAAAAGGAAAATTAAAAAGATGGGAGCAGTGTAAGAAAACTGCACACATAGGGTCGGAGGAGTACAGGCCTGGGAACATTTCACAGGGACAAAGGAAGCAGAGGAAAGTAGGGAGAGAAATTACAAATTGTTCATAGTAAGAACGAGAAGGCCACGGACCTTGTTCATAGTAAGAAAAAGAGGGCCGCGAGGACCATCAGGCAAATCTCCCAAGGCTCAAGAGCCCTGAGAGCGTTTGTCTAGCCAGCTCTTCCCTTGATCCTCAGTACTACAAAACAAATGGCAGCAAGGAAAAGAGAGATTTTCATGTCTAGGTGCCAAAATATAGCCTACGCCCTACCGCAGCAGTTCTCAACCTGTGGGTCGCGACCCCTTGAGAGTCGAGTATCAGGTAGCCTGCGAGTCAGATATTTACATTATGGTTCATAAAAGCAGCAAAAGATCACAGTTATGAAGTAGCAAAGGAAATAATTTTATGGTTGGGGGACCACTACAACATGAGTATTTATAGGAAGGTTTGAGAATCGTACTAGAGACAAGGAATGAAGAAGGCAGGCCTTTGCTCAAGGAAAGTTTAGCTTTCCTAGCAGAGAGGAGTCCATGGAAGCCATAGGACATAGCGAACTGAAGAAGCTGGGGCCGCCTGAGCTCAAGCTGTGTGTGTGTGGGGGGGGGGGGGGGGGGCGTATCTGGCAGTCAGTAGGACCCCTCATCATTAGGACCCCTCGGCTCTTGCCCTCTCCGTTTTCTGGAATTCTCGTGTGGAAATCTAAGAAAGTACATGTTGACTGTTTTAAAAGTTATTTCAGGGGTGAAATGTTTTGTTCTCAACATATTTGGGGTATTCCCTCATTCAATGCCTTCAGGAAGGACAGGTGTTATTGCATTTTTTTTTTTTTTAATTTTAAGTGCAAAAGTGTCTTACCCACACATATGTCTGTGCAGCCTATGCATGCCTGGTGCCCATGGAGGCCAAAAACGATGTTGAAGAAGAAAAATGCTGCTAATCTTAGAGCATCAAGAAGCATCGTGGCTAAGTGCACCCAGTGAGAGTCAGAGATGGAAGCTGGGTCGAGGGAGCCTGGTCCAAGCCCAGTGGCATTCCTCTGATGTTGTCATTAAACAGATTGGAAGCAAGTGGAGATTTCTCAAGGAGAAGAAAAACAAAGCCCACCCCCAGCAAATGTATACTGCACCAGCTCCCGAGGGATTAACGGAGTACATTTCTTCCATGCTGAACCATGGCTATTTCAGGATGGGGGCACAGGCAGAGGGTGGGAGGTGGCCCCCTGGGTGTGACCGGGAGGGCCAGGGGATGTCAAGAGCATGAAAAGCTTCACACCCAGCCCTAAATGGAGGCCCTCACTTCCCACTAACCCAGGCTAATCCAAATGGCCTCCTGAAGGTCTTGCTTGCAAAGCTGCTGCTTCCTTAAGTGGGAAAGCACCTGCACAGCGGGTGGACCAACTATCTAAAAGAGGCCTGTGCCTTTGTTGACAAAACAGGCTCCTTCGCGCTCAGCGCGCTCACGCTCGCTCGCCTGGAATACCATTGGTGGCAGGCAAGTTGTAAGACAATGGAAATATTGTCACCCCCAGGAAGCAGAGGCAGGCGAGCCCCCTGCAGACTCAGCAGTACTGAGACTTGGTCTAATACACACCGCCAGCTCTCAGAGACCGCAGTAGGCTCGTGATGTTTTAAAATAACGTTAAGTATTCAAATGAAGTCACAGAGAGGCAAATACATGTATACAAAGAAGCTTGTGGCTTCAGAAATTAAAAATGACAAATTCACAGAACTGTTTTAGAGGTGCCGCGTTTAAAAGACATCCAGCAGGAGTCCTGGGGCTCTTGATTAAGTGACTTCATTATCCTGGGCCAGTGTTCTCTTCTCCTATAAAAAGCAGACCAACTGGTGGATAGGATGTCTGCCCCAACTCAGTGAATCTGCATAACTCTGTAGATTATTCCACAGTGGCTTTAGGGTCCACTTTTAAAAACTGAAACAAAATGTGGGAAAAATAAAATTTTCTTTCCCAGCGTAAATGAGTAGGGCAGAGATTCATCTTCCCAGTAGACAGCAATATTGTTGTCTGTAGCTTATATGGAAAAAACTTACTTAATGTTTAGTTTTCAGAAGAAAGTACATTGCATTCTACCATGACTTAACATTTTAAGTTTATTCATCTTATGAAATATAAACACCTTAACCATTGGATACACACCTTCTGGTGGGTTTTTTTTTTTTTTTTAATCATAAGTGTTTTGATTTACTTTAGAAAATGAAACAAATCATTATTCAATTCTGGAAAAATTAATCCATAAACCAACTAAAAATAAACTTGGTTAATAAGTAATCTGTGCCCTAAATTTAAACTACATCTTTATGTATAAGTAACAAAATAGAATTGCCACTGGCAATTATGAACTTTAGGAAAAAAAATATTTAAATGACTCTTCAAGACCATGAGAAGGGGGAAAATTTTAACAAGAAGTTTCAAGCAACAATATCTACAAATATAAGAACAGGGAACACTTCAAAAGTTCTCAATGAGATGAGGAAATAAAGTGTAGTATATTCATGCCCTGTGCACAGTAATTGGAAATGTGTGTGCTTCTTTCACACACAACAGCAAGGGGGAAGCTTGGGAGTGCAACACTATGTAAAAGGTGAGTCCCATAAAACATGTCCAATGACACTCATATGACACCCAAAGTGAACAAAGCGAGACCATACAGGACAGGGGCACAAACATGTCAAAACTACAGAGAAAAGCAGTCATGACAGAGCGCTAAGACACAGATAACATCTAACAGGGACAAGAATCAGGCAGTTCCAAAGACGATTGACAGGCATATTGTTGCTCATCTGAGTGTCATTCTTGATGTTCTACCTGTATTTTATTGGCAGTTTTATCTGCTTGGTGTGTTTGTTTGCTCACACTTGGGATTGAACCCAAGGCCTTTATGTGGTAGGCACACACTCTACCACTGAACCCCACCCCCAACTCAACCTTAAAGCAAAACGACAGTGATTTGAAATATATTTAGTCATCTGCATCCTAGAACAGTACTTAACTAGCAAAGCGTAACAGAGAAAATGGGACAGCATCCTGTCACTAACTTGCTTTGCAGTTTTGGCATAGAATACATTCCTAGGACTTGAGCTGTATGAGATCTGGAAGAAGAAAAGAGGGAGGAGGAGGAGAACCAGAAGAAATCTTTTTAGGGATAGTTTGGGATGTCCTAGAATCTTAAAACCAGCTAATACAAATCAAATCAGTAACAATTTAACTAAGAGCAGAAGGGCTTCCAAGATACCTCTGCAGGGAAAGGCACCCGGTGGCCTGAACTCAGTCCCCAGCATCTACACAATAGAAAGAGAGAACAAACTGTTCTCTGGCCTTCACACCTCCACTATAGCACCCAAGAGAGCACACACTTGTGCACACACCCATACACTCACACTTACATGCACACTCACACATGCACAAATAAAGAAAATGTGCCTTTCAAACGCAGAACGTTTCAAAATATATGTATTGCTGAGGATCCATTATTTTCTACACAGCATTATACTTTTAAAAATAAGTTTTTCAGATGGCCAAGGTCTCAATTGGGCAGCAGTAACCTCCTTGTGTTAAGGTTTGTCTCCTGTCTCTTTACCCATACGGTTCAGGGTTTGTTTGCTTTCCGGCCTTAGCATGGCAGGAACCTGAGACTGCCCCCAGTGCAGGTATCCCTGCCCAGCCTAGAGAGTTACTTCATCTTCTCTTCCACCCTATGCCTTCCAGACGGGAAGAATTCCATAAGCTCATATAAAACATTCAGGCGAGCATATGCAAGTGTCTGTTGCGATGTCTGCTTGTCAGTATTATTACTTTATGAACTTCAACTTGGAGTGACTAAGAAAGCTGTACTTAAGAGAATTTTGCCCACTGAAATCTATAATTTACTCCTGTGAAATTAATTGGCCTCATGACTCCCCAACTCCTGTTTAATGGTAAGGGCTAAATGTAGCATCTATAAGGCAACATATAGGAAACCAGCTTACGTTCACACATTCTGTTCTCTAAAGGGTGTTGCTCAAAGGCTGCCTCAGCATGAGCAAACATTCTGAAGAGAAACAAGGAGGACCCAGAAGAGCTAGAGGGTCACACTTTGTCCCTCCTGAAAAAAAAATTAGGAGCTCCTCCTGTTCCAGGTATTTGGGGTTCCCACAGGCACAGAGAGACAGAAACATCCATTCCACAGCAAGCTGGACGACCACAGTCAGCTGCCTCCTCCTGTTCTGCATTCTCTTTCCAGCCAGGGCTGTGGTCAATGGCTCCATAACATTTGTATTTAATATTATTTCTAGGGATAGATGACAAGTTAAAAGCAATTAAGGAGTATATGAACCATCACCAAATCTCGCTGAAGCCCTCAGTCACATTGATACTCCAGCCTGTCCTCGCTGGTCACCCTCAGATTCCTCTAGGAAAAATAGTGGGGCTTGGAACAGCAAAGAGAGAGGCCTAAACATAATTTATTGAATTCCAACTACTTTATTGTGGTTGAAACTCAACCACTTTATTGTAAGTATTGGGGAGGGGGACAGAATGCAAGTCTGGAGTTTTTCTGTGTGTAGCCCTGGCTGTCCTGGAACTAGCTCTGAAAACCAGACCGCCCTCAAACTCACAGAGATCCCCCTGCATCTGGCTCCCGAGTCCTGGGATTAAAGGGGTGCAGCACCATTGTCCAGCTTGTCCTCTCTAGAACTTTTCTAGAATATTTGGGCAAGTCCTTCAAAGAGCCCAAGCCTGATCTCAATTTTAAGAGTCCTTGCAAAGATCCCCAATAAACTGTCACCTTCAGACCCGCACGTGCCAATGTATGACAGCAGGATCGGGGCCCATGATGGATCAAAAGAGGTATTTGTGTGGCTTGGAATGACATCAGATGTTTGTATCAGCAACAACCTATTTCACAACTAGGAACTCCTCTTCTAATAGCTTGTGTCAAGGGTTGGCAAAACTTTCTGGAAAATAAATACGTATGGCTTTTTGTGAGACACACTGTCTCTATTATATCTATCAGCCTCTGCTGATTATCATGAGAGATGTCACACACGAGACAGAAAGCAGGGTGCACGGTTAAGCTCCAGTGACTTTTTTATGCTTATGCACTAGTTGAATTTCATATAATTTTCACAGGTCATGAAATATTCTATTGCTGTCTCTATGACTATTTATAAATGTGAAAACTATTCTTAGCTCACGGTATCAAAAACTCGGTGGTGGACCAGATTTACCCAGCCCTTACACCCACTTGCGTACAGAACACAGCAATGAATATCATTCCAAGGAGCTTCTAGATTCCCATATGCTTATTATGTTTTCATCCTTTCAGAGCTAAATTAATATTCCTTAATCAATCATTCCTTCCCAACACGATGGGAAGGTGGCGTTTATTTATCGGTAATAGAATGTAAAGTGTTCAAACATTATAGTCAGGGAAGCTTCACAGAAAACAGGCACGGGGTGCAGGGCGGAGAGAACATTGTGGTTTGGTTTGTATGCAGTGCTACAGGCAGACCCAGGGCTTCACAAATGCTAGGCATGCAGTCTGCCACTTTGGCCGCAACCCACAAAGAAAGGTGGTTTGGGCAGATTTCCACCTTGATCTTTGCTTGCACCCTGTCTCTATTCATCGGGTACAGAATTTCCTATGTGGCACTGCAGGAACACCACAGCCGTGTTAGAAGACAGGCCTAAGGATCCAGGATGAGGACACGTTTTAACGCATCATTAATGCGTGCAATCATTAGGCTACATGTGTGGCTGGGCAGGCTATTGCCCCATCATAAGTCAGTGGCTGCTGTGAGGTAGCTAGCAGGAACGCCTCTGAAAGGAGCACGTATTCACGGGGCTGTCTCCAAACACACAGGGTGGCGTTCTTCTTTTCAACGTTTGTTTCCCTCCCGAGGACAACCGGCTGCTGAAGATCCACAAGTTCAACTGAATCTTGTCATCTCTGCTCGTCAAAACACAGACGGTAGCTAAAGAACCTTCAGAGGCTCTCCTCTCCTCACTCTCCCCACAGACCCCATCCAAACGTGCCATGAGGGCACACCATGTCATACTCTCCTCTTGCTTCCTCCTGCCCGGCCCCTGCCGCCACGAATGTGGAAGAGGGCACTAGGTCTTGCTCATAGGACTCAACATTTGAGCAGCTGGACAGATGCGCTGTCCTGTGCACAGCTTTCCCTTTGTGTCATGGGAATGAGAACCGATTGTTGGGGGGGGGGGGGACTCTTCTCCCACCACAGGGAATCACCAAATCAAGTACCACCAGCCGATATGAAAGACGTTTCAAGATACTAGTAATCTGTGTTACAATTCAAGAGAGACCCAGGCATCACTCTTATTTAGGCAGTTCTTCCGAAGCATTCTCCAGCAATTCAAAGTCATAACGTGGGGCATCATATAGGAACGCACCCCAAACCACAGACCCAGAAGTAAATCAGCAAAGCAATGCACCCTCAAACTGCTACTATCTTCCACGTTATCTAGTTACCAAAAATAGGTCTCTGCCCAGTTAGTCCCTCCTTGGTACTCTGAAACAAAAGAACACAAACTCTTAACCCTCCTCTAAAAGCCGGTGGCTACTACTCTGATGGGAGACAAAGGAATCAAACTCCTTGAGAAGTTCTTCTGTTTCTCTAACTCTGGAGCTCTGGAGTTCCTAACCCCTGGGTGAAGAAAGTTCCCTATAGGGAGTTAATCCCACGAAACTCCTATGGAGAAGAAAGCCACAGGCTTTGGAGGCTATGGAGTTGACCTGCTTGTACCATTCGTTTAAATTTATAAAACTCCAGTTCCCATTGTAGATCACGATGGTAGGAGGAGTGAAGCAGACCTAGCCAGAGGACCTGAACTCAAACAACTCGCAGACCACCCACGTTGCCTTAAGACATCCAGCACAGTGATGTGATCCAGAGGATGCCTAGAGGAAAGTGGGGTGTTCTGCAGAGAGAGAGAGAGAGAGAGAGACAGACAGACAGACAGACAGACAGACAGACAGACAGACAGAGAGAATTTTGCTTGAGTTTATTTCACAAATAATTGTAATCTTTCCCTAAAGGGCTGTGTCTCAAGCATCTGAAACAACCTTCTTTTTATAAGATAATTATTTTTAACAGGAGCTATCAATGACTAGGGGCTTTGTTTCCAGGAACCAGGCTTAATAGCTTTATAAACACTATCTTGTTTAACCTAAACGACTCACCTTATTGTGCCATCATTATTATCTCCATTTTATAGATGAGAAAATGGAGTGTCAGAGAGGTTAAAGTGGTTTGCCTAAGGTCACACAGACAATAAAATACAGACAAACCCAGGGCTGTCTAACTTAAAACCTGTACATGGAGTGCCTCCACTAAATGGTTTCATGTACCTATAAGCATCAGACACAAAATTACACCTACCTTATCCTTAAGCCGATATCCCCAATCCAGTGATTCCTAGGCTTCAGTATCCAAGAAGCCTTTTACAAATGAAGATTGTTAGGATGGAGAGATGGCTTAGTGGTTAGGAGCACTTGCTGCTGCTCCTCCAGAGTATCGGAATTCAATTCCTAGTACCCACATGGCAGCTTTCAACCATCTGTAATTCCAGTTCCAGAGGATCTGATACCCTCGTACTAAAACACTACACCCTCATAAAATAAAATAATAAAATAATGCTTAAAAATGGGGGGAGGGAATCTATGTAAGGAGGTATTGGAAGGAGAAGGGGTTCCGATATTGGGATAGAAAGTGAATTGATGAATTAATTCATTCTTTCATCCATCCATTCATTCATTCAAAGATTGTGACCATTCTTTAATCAAATCTTGTCATTTATAGTAAAGCGAATGGAGCCAAAGAGCAGTATATGAAGTAAAAATAAGCCAGGCATAGAAAGACAGAACATGGCCGGGCAGTGGTGGCACACACCTTTAATCCCAGCACTTGGGA
>NC_034599.1:26846981-26863328 GCF_900095145.1 Mus pahari
GGGCTACACAGAGAAACCCTGTCTCGAAAAACCGAAAAGAAAGAAAGAAAGAAAGAAAGAAAGAAAGAAAGAAAGAAAGAAAGAAAGAAAGAAAGAAAGTAAGAAAGAAAGAAAGAAAGAAAGAAAGAAAGAAAGAAAGAAAGAGAGGGGGAAGGAAGGAAGGAAGGAAGGAAGGAAGGAAGGAAGGAAGGAAGGAAGGAAGGAAGGAAGATCATGTGAGATGATTGGAAACTAATAAATAAATAGGAATGGACAATGGATATCAAAAAACCTGGTTAGGTGGAAGGTTAAGCGCTTTTACTCTATCACACAGCAGGGAGCTGCTGTTCACAACAATACATGACATACACTGCAGGCGGCTAGCTGGAGCTCAAAGCACAAACAAGTGAGACATGTGCAACGACATGGAAATGGTAACTACAGGTTTGGATCATCAGACACTTCATGGCACTGTGACTTATCACACCACACCCCACACGCGTGTGTCAATTAAAATGGGGATAAGTGGAGACTGAACCCGTGGTAAGCATTTTCTATCCAGTCCATAGCAATGAGGGAACTTAGATTCCACCCTTGAATATTCTGTGAACAGCTTTACTTAATGAATCACAGCTCAGTGATGCCCAGGAGAGACTCAGCCACTGTCACCCAGCAACAAGTGAGTCACAGAAGCAGATGACAACAGATCTGAAATCTCCTGATGTGGAGATGTGCCATTTCCCACCTCAAATCCCATTGCTTCACCAAAGTTTTCTGGAATCATTGAAAACATCAATCTCAATAAAAACTGGACTTTGTTGTATGTGTTTTACACACACACACACACACACACACACACACACACACACACACACACAAATATATTATTATGAAGCCTTCATGAAAGGGGACAGATTTGAAGTCTAGTTTACATACCTAATAATCACATGAATGTAACTTTACATTGAAAGAGACAGACAAATGGTCCAATCTCAACTCTGGCATTTATCCGTCATTTTCCTTAAGCAGTGGTAATGGGAACTACTTCATACAGAGTCTCCATTTAGTTTAATTACCTTTATGTCCTACAAGTTCTTAGCTCAAGCCTGGCACATAGCTGCCTTTTATTTTTCCAACATCCTAAACAGCGAAATGCATTCTGTTTAGGCTAATTGTTCCAAGCATCAGAAGCAGAATATTCCAGTTTAAAAGAAAAGAAAAACAACATAGCTAGTCCTCTGACAGGGTCATGCTATGATCTGAACAGACAACTTGGAAAATGAACTTGAAGTAGCCCCGGCTGCCTAATGAGCTAAGAGCGTTCATGAGTTACCATGATAGCCAGGAGAAACAAAATTAACAACACTCCAAATAAAATCGCTTCAGAGGTGACATACCAAGTTTTTCAATAAAATACTTTAATCATAGAAAGGAAGTAACTTAGATAAAATTCCTTTTCTCCCGCTCAGTGAAACCCCCAAATATCCTGCATCTTAACTTTTTTGGTTTGTTTGATGATTTGGTTTTTGAGACAGGGTAGTCTTGACTAAGTCTTGCTGTGTAGACCAGTCTGGCCTGAAACTCACAAAAATGTATGTGCCTACGCTGAGACTGGGGGAATTCACCATCATACCCAGCTCAATGGTTTAAGGATTTGTTTTTATATCCCATTTACATGGATATCTGTGGGGGTGGAGGGGGCCTAAGGGGGAAGGAAGAGGGCATCAGATCCTCTGAGATGGGTGTGAGTACTGAACTGAATTCTGGTCCTACGAAAGGATGAGTCCTTAACCACTGAGCCACCCACCCCACCAGCCCCTGTCCCAGGCAGTTTCAACATGAAGATTCAAAAGCAGATCTATCCGATGTAATGCCAGTGTGCAGACCTTCACCCCTGCAGAATGATGTCCCCTACATTTCTCTCATAGACATGTACGTGGCTGACTGGAAGCTCTTTGGAATTCAGTCATCCTCCTTACCCTTATCCAAAGATGTGTTTCTGCATCTGCCAAGGATAGATGAAAGTGTTCTAGAACCAATCCCTGTATGCCACCCTGGCTTCTTTCCATTCGTGCATATTTATCACAGAGCTTAATATATTAACTACAGTAGGTGACTAATAATAATAAATAGAACAATTGTAACAACATATTATATTTATGTCAGAGCGATGCCCCCTGCCAACGTCTTACTGAACTCTTTTCACTCCTCTTGCCGTGTTGTGAGGTATTAGATGTATCTTTCCTCATATATTTGCTTGGGCATAAAGGAGTAATCTGGGGAATGGAGGGTGGCGTATGCTTTGGCCAATTACCAACTATTTCACTAAAAGGAGGGCAGAGCTCACAAAGGGCTTTATTTGTGCCAAAATGTCTAAAAGCAGTATTTCTAAATTAGATCTAGCGTGCAATGGTAATTAAAATGTCTGGACTGTTAAGATAGCAGAGTAAAGCAGCTGCCACGACACTTGTCATTACAGAATAATGCCGTTGAGATTAGCACCTCCAAACAACACGATGACCGCTTATGACTGGTAACAAACATCTCTCTGGCGATCACCATGGTTACCTTCATCCTTTCCAACATTCCCTGACACCACACAGTAAACAGTTTTTTTAAGTTAAAATTTTTAAATGGTTACAAAACATAAAGAAAACTTATACAGTGGGCCAATAGTATTATCCCCCTTGGTGAAGAAACTACAATTTAACATTACATTCTTTGATATTTAATCTCAACTATCCTGGACAATTTTTGAAAAGTAAAATATCAGTACCAATGAGCCATTGCCCAAAAGCCAAGCAAATTTATCAGCAAATTTTATAAAATTAAGATGCAAATCAAAGGCAGTTTGTTGTGACTTTAACCATTGTTAGGAATAAGAAATTCTAATATTTCAGAATTATATAACTGTTGATTCATATTAGCAAGAAACAACAATTAAGAGTAAGAATTGTAATAATTCCTTTGGGAGCTCAGAGTTTCTTTGATTGAATGCCAAAGCCTTGATAGGGGTAGGGCAGTTACTGTAGAGAGAAATAATGCTGTCAGCAAGGCTGGGGAGATGGGAAGGACCCCAAACCCAACTTCAGAAGCCCCAGTGGCTGTTAAGTGACCTTGTGTCCCCACTGCAAAGCTGCCGACAAGCTTTTGTCTCAGGATGGAAAAGCTATTGAGAACGCCATCAAAAGTTCCACAAGATTAAGCGTTTCGTGGACATGTGCGGTCCCTCATCCTATCGCTTTTCAATGTTTACATTATGAAAAGTTTCAACTAGACAGACAATCGCAAAGAATAATACTATGAACATCTGTGAACCCACAAACAAGTGACAGATTAGTAATGCTTAGACTGAGCCTCCATAGGCCCTTTTGAATGATAAATAATGACATAGGAAAATAAAACTATGGCAGTAACTCTCCCCACTTCCATCCTCTTGCCTGCTAGCATCCTGTACCAGCCTGAGTGTTTTCATTCCCTCTGTAAATAGCACCAGACTGTACACATCAATCTACAGCTTGTTCATCCCCGGCCTTTTTATTTCTGAAAATGATCTGTGTTGACACAAGCACATTTAGTTCATTTATTTTTAATTACTACATACAGTTTATTGCACAATTACAGCATGTGTTATTTTATTCCCTGAACAGCAGGTTAGGTTGTTCGCTTGCTTTTAATTTTCCCTAATCTAAAAGACACAGAAATGAGCAACGTTCTTATCTGTGTCCCGTTGCACACCTCCTCTGGCTCCTCAAGGCATGGCTTCCCGAGGCACTGCGTTGCAGACTGCACACATCCGCAGCACTGCCAGAAGTTGCCAGCTCTTCTCCACGGTGATCTAACCCAAAAGGTGGAGTCCCAGCTCAGCCTGCACAAAGCCCCAGGTTTGATCCCAACACCGAAAAAAAAAATAAAATCTGAAAATCCTCCCAAAGTCATCAGACTAAACAACTCCCTAACCATTGGCATCTGGAGTTCTATTTCTCTATATCTCTGTTCTCAACTGAGATGGCCAGATCCTCTGCTTTGCCTACCCAGTGACTGTGAGACACCACCACGGTGAGGCTGAGCATCCCTGCATTTCACTGGCCATCGAATCCTTCCCTTCCATGCATGGTCTGACTGCACCACTGGTAATGCGACTTAAGTTCTCAAGCTCCACACTAGCAAAGGGAGATAACAGCAGCCCCTCTCGGGGATGTTCTAGAGCCGATTTTTAAGAGCCATTATTTCAGTGCTATAACATCAATCACACACACACACACACACACACACACACACACACACTATAACTGGGCCAGCTGGATGACTTAGTAAGTAAAGATGCTTGCCACCAAACCTGATGAGTTTCATCACTTGGATCCATACGGCAGAAGGGGAAAACTGGCACATACTAGCATTATTGTACTTATGCCTGTGAATAAGGAGGTTGAACAGAAAGTAGATCTGTCATTTCTCCCAAGTTTATAGGCTTCTCTGGATGATGACTGCAAGACTCGGAGGGAGGGCTCTTTGCAACCCCTCTTGCCTAATCAAGCTAGCTCCCCCAAGATAAGAAGTCATGCTGTTTCTGGTGTCCATTCAGGAAAAGCGCAGTCAGCAATCCAAGGTATTATGTAAACTAAACCTCAATCCACAGGGGACCGCCACCTTGTTTGTGACAGGATCATTAACTTGAATCCCAGTGATTGTTATGTCACAGAATGAAGGAAGCCCTGAAGAACAGGGTGGTGGAGGCTGAGAGGGACGTGTGTGCTCAAGTATTTCCTGGAGTGGAAATCCAGCCAGGCCTTCGAAAGCTTCCTTAGTCCTGAGAGGATTGCACTTCTCCCAGGGGCTATTCGATCTTGAATATGCAAATGGAAAAGGCAGTCATAGCATTTATCAAAGAACTAAGTCGTGTGTTATAAAAAGTAGTAATCAAAAGTATATTGAATCTGGGAGTGGTGGCACACACAAGTTTAATCCCAGCACTCTGGAGGCAGAGGCAGGCAGATCCCTGTGAGTTTAAGGTCAGCCTGGTCTACAGAGTTTCAATTGAACCAGGGCTACACAGCAAGACCCTGTCTCAAAGAAACAAAGTACATTTAGCAGACATAACAGTGCACATCTACCTTCCCCCACACAGAAGGCTGAGATAATAGCATTTCAAATTTGATGAGGGCTCGAACTACACATCTATAGATCCAATAGAATTCATAGTGAGGCCTAGTCCTAAGAAAAACAGATATATGATCTGCCTAGGCTGGTGACATATTTAATGTGCTATGATCAATTCCCTCCAGATCTTCATCACTTGCATCTGATCTTTCCTAGGTGGATGGCCGTGCTTGCCTTTGTGCCCTGAGCCGTCGGAGTTAGGAAACATCCACAGTTGCTTGCCAGACCTATCGAGTCATCCTGACATCAGCACCTTCTGGGGACTGGCAGGGACCTTCTCAGATGTGCTTTCATATTAGCTACAGTTGGTGATTACTATTCCAGGTAATCGCTTTCAACTGGACTCGGACACCAGAAACTCCTCAGTACCTACACTCGGGTCCACTCCCCTCTCCAGGGTTGACTCGAGACTCAGCTGCAGCCCCGAGTATAATTAGACAACCTTCTGAGACCATCTAGGTGCAAGACTTTCCTCCTCAGGTCAGTGCCAAGTTTCCACGTTCAAGAACTTAAACAGCCATATAAAATGCTCTGGCAAGGATGAGTCAGTAGACACTGTAATGGAAAAGAAACTCTGTTTTTATTTAGAGCACTTATTTTAACAAGAGGTTTCTTTCTAACTATTATTAAATTGCAATAAAAATAAATTAAATCCTGAGAGTTTACAAAGACATTCTGTTTTGAAAAATAAGAATAATAAGAATAATAAATGAACATTCTCCTGGAGAGTATTTATTTTGTAATGCCACTAAGTTGGTGCAAGGTCCTAGTCAGAGTCCTGATGAATCCTAATGCTGATTCTGTATCTGCCACACTGACTGTGGAGAGACACCATTTGTGGGTCTCCAACAGCTAAAACAGTAGGCGCTGATGGGTGTGTCGCCTGGAAATTCCTTCAGTCCTTAGTCCCCTTTTTCTCCTGTTCTGTTGCTTCCAGGAGACATGTGTGCTTGTACCAGGATGCCCTGTGAACATTCTATAAAACACCTGTGGTTTTTTTAGCAACTTCGTGGATAGAAAGGAGGATGCTGGCTAATCCAGCTGTGAGCTCATCTCAAGAGACACTAGAAACGCTGCTCCACCCAATTTTCATCTGTTCCTGCTCCTGCAGGTGTCTGCTCATGGAATGAGATAGACACTCAAAATGCCTTGGCTATGACATTTCCTCTGCCCCTTACCCTGCCATGAATGTTATGGATGGGCAGTACCAGATGGATGGGCAGCACCAGGTTCCAGGGGACGTAAGGTACCTAGCATGAATCTGGGTAGAATCAATGTTCGCTGTTTACTGTCTGCTTATTTCTGTACAACAAAATGCTCTAAGACGTCCTGTGGTGCGGGGCTGAGCCTTAATAACCTCAAGATTGAACGGAAATCCACTCTTTCTCTTTTCTCTGTTTTCTCCTCTTTTCTTTCTAATCTCACTTTACAATTTAAACAACTATTTTAAGTTCTTACTGCTTCTCATATAGACAGCTGGGAAACCTGCAATATGCTAAAATTAACTTTACACTGTCTATGCTTTAATTACTAATTCAGTCTTCCAGCCCAGAGAATAAATAGCTTGCATACTTGTAAGGCATTGGCCTTATAAATGAGCATATATATTCCAAGCAAATATAAATATTTGTTCAATTAAATTATCAAATTCAATGATGTCAAGGACTGCAGACATTGGTGGAGGAATTTTAACTCCGAGCAAAATTTCTAATCCTTTTTTCGTCTGTGATTAGGAAAATCGGCAGCAGCAGAGACTGGGCTCGTAAATGATTCATAAGCTCTTACAGGCAATTCCCGAGGAACCCCTCACACCACAATGTAAAAAGAGAACTGTAAAACTTAAGAGGCGGTAAGTCACCAGCTCCTCTCGGAATACCCTCTGACTCTGAACAAGTCCCTTGTGGAGCTGGGTGTCCCTCAGTGTGTTCACCCTTCAAATGGGAGCAGGACAGAGCAGTGGACGTAACCACCAAGAAAACCCTGCTTGCCTCTGGCAGCATTGATAATGACCATGGTTTTCCCAGACCCTGATTTATGGTTCTCCATTAACATTCCAGGGCCCGATTCTCAAGTTCTCAATATGCTACGGGATTTTGTCTCCAAATAAAAGAGCTGAGATTTGGGGGGATTGGTACAGCCAGCTTCATGAAGCACTTGCGATCTACAACAGAGTCACACATGTCTGGGCCTCCTTTAGCTTTTCACTGCTATGACATCCAGTCTTTTTGATAAATGTGCCCAAGGACACCACCCCTAAGAACTCGTTTCTCATGGTCCCACCAGAGGATGAAATGTTCTCAATGCCACCTCCTAAGATAATTATCCTGTCCAAAATGCCCCTTTTAATTGGTTGACTGTCCCCTGGGTGTGACTGCACCCAGGGAGTTTATACAGGGTGCATAACCAAGATAGGACAGTCTTCCTGATTTCTGAGAATCCTGACAAGGACAGTGGTGTAAAAAGTAAATTGAACTATGTCAAAATATTAATGTGGCGCTGTGACTTTGCAATAGATAGATAGGTAGGTAGATAGATAGATAGATAGATAGATAGATAGATAGATAGATAGGTAGATAGGTAGATAGATCTTCCACTTGGGAAGATTAACCTCCCGGCCCCTGCCAGCTCCAATACCGTGGGCAGACCGAAAGGACTGACACTAAAAAAAAAAAAAAAATCACAGATAAATTCAGTATAACCATCCTGCCCAAGAAGGGAAAAGGAGCCAGACTATACAGATCCTACTGGAATAATGAAAAGTTGCAGGTTATAAAAGTGTCCAAATATCTGTATTCTCTTCCCGCAGACGAGCATGACGAACTGTAAGATCACGCTAAGAGCGACAATAAATTATAATACTGTTGGTTTGTTTATCAATAATCTCACAGGAAAAGCCTTAGGGTAAACCGTTGCATGCTTGTGTTTGTAGAACAAGTTACCTGTTTCCTCTGAACACTCCTCGAAAATAGAAACTCTGACTACTTCTAAAAGATTAAAACTTAAAGGCAAAGCTTCCAAAAATTAAAGTGCCCATGGCTTTGTGATCTAGCCCAGTGGGAGGAGCCAGTTTTATTCAATGACTTTGGGGTTACTGATGACCCAAAACAGACAATATCAGCATACCCCAAAAAGCCATGCTGCACTTATAAAATCATAAAGTGTACATCGTTTGGGTAAACTTTCAATCGCTGACACCATTCTAATATTCAAGACACGATTTCTGACTTCCGGCTGGCAATCTGTTTTGATTCTGTAGGAGGGTTACTGTCATCAGATTTAAAGATAAGAGTCACATACTCAAGTTAAAAAAAAAACATTCTATGCCTCACTGAGGACATGAGTGGTAAACTTTGTTTAAAGGGAGGCTTACTTTAGTTTGTTGGGTGTATTATTTTAAATTTAATGATAAACTTTCCTTGTTTGGCTTAAAAAGGGTTCTGTTTCTCTGTATCAATTCTCTTTTAGGAGAAACTATTGGGAGATAAAAACATTTAGTAACCAGTTTTAAGAGCAAAACTGTTGTGTTTTCAATAAAGGCCTGTTAAAATGAATAATGCTTTTCTAATGAGGAGTGTTCCACCAAGGGGAGAATGTTTAGTAATGAATTACTGCCAGGTGATTATCTGACTAATGAAAAAGATTTCCATTCCTCTGTTTACTTAAATACACACTCTACTGCCTGGGGAGATTTGATATCATGCATTGCCACTTGGATTACTAAATCTAGCAACATGGACTGCTTAATTAGGTGGAAGTCTTCTAACTGTGGCTTTTGTTCCGCCCTTATCCTTCGTGCTTATTGAACACACTGGTCAACAGTGGGGCGGACTGTGGAGAAAATTTTAGTCTTAGTTCTTCAGCATTTTGCCCGACCAAGTTCACTTCTGTCACAGTTACTTAAGCTGGTGAAGGCGTGCAAACTTTAAAAATGAGAAAATTGGTCACTTTCATTCCAGTGTAAGTTTCCACTTGTTTTGAATTTCTCCCACAATGCTTCTGCCACCTATGCTGCACATCTGTCTCTACCCTGAAAAATACATTACTGTTTTGCTTTAGATAGCAGCAACTACAGTTTTACTATTTTTAATTTAATTTTTAAAACATTGTAGCTATCCTAGCTAAGGTTTCTTTTTTCCCCCTGCTTTGGACAGTTAAAAAGTACAAGACAGCTTTGAAAGCATAAAACCCCGGAGAAGTCTCTAATGGGCTTCCTATGATCTCATACATGTAAGGCTTTCTCTGTAACCGTAAACCCACTGAAGGCTTACGATCTGGAAGTATCAACTATTGTAGCCAGTTTTTATGAGTTTAATTCCACTAGCAAATCCTACTTTCTCTATTTTAAGTCTCAACTAGAGAAAAATCAAGCACATTTTGAAAGAAACGATCCAGGGGAAGAATGGAAAAAGAAGGCAAGAAAACCACCGCCAATAACCTCTCCTGTCGCAAACCAAGAACTTCTAGGAACACAGGACAAGCCTGCGACCATGTCAACTCACCTTTAACAGCCACAAAACTGTCTTTGAATCACTGCAGTGTGCCTGTTTTATTTTCCACCCAAGGTTCCATAAATCATGGAACTAGCTTGGACTGACTGCGTGAAAACTTTCTGGGCCTTTTTCTCCCTCTCTTTTTCCAGCATGTTTTCTTGCATGACCCAACTCTGTGACTCCCACAAGCCATGGAAAGTGGCCTCAGAATTACAGCAAAGCCCCCTGCGAGTCAGCAGGTCCTAAACGGGGGGGGGGGGTCCCTGAGTCTTCAGGAACTCAACCTATCTTCTGACTAGCGACTCAGTGGGGCTACAATGAGAATTGTCACAGGGGGATGAAGTCCTTCCTCACTGGGATTTGTATTGCTGTGGCAAATCAATGTTCTCAACGATTTAGCCTACTTCTCCAGCCCAACACATTCACAGACGACTCATTGGAGACTCTACATATAGCAGTCAAAATGCCAGCAGGGTGGGCGTCTATCTTGTTTCTCAAATCTCTTTAATGTATGTCTTGATTATTTTCTTGTTCATAAAATTCAGTATTACAAGGCTTGTTGTGGGATATCAGGTCCAAAACTACCTTGCTGAAAGAAGTGTAATATTCATTTTATGGCCAAACAAATGTAGGAGTAACTTGATTTGGGGGGAAAAAAAAAAAAACCTCTCCCCGCATTTATTATTTAGATCTAGTGACTGGCTTGGCTGGACCATGAATAGAGCCAAGGGAGAAATAGAATTCCAAGTATTACATTTAGCAGCTTTTTATCCCCAGAGTTCAGAAAAGAAGTCCTTAACAACCACTGCAGTGAGCATATCCGTCCATTTTTCAAAGTTTAATTCCGTGAGATTATTTCATGGCAGCCATACAGCAAGCAGAAAAGCAAAGGTCCAAAGCACTGGCTGTTTGCTCTCAGTGGGAAGCACATCAAGAACTTCCTTTAAAATATTTCCAACCCTTTTAGCTACACTTAACTTTTCTGTAGCCTGATCCCAATCTGGCAGGGAGCTTTGAAACCCAGAGCTTCTCTAAGTGTACGCCCTGTTTTAAATGTCTTTGGATTGATTTCCTACGTATCTACTTTTTCAATGTAATTACTAAATTCTCTGTTTCCTTCCTATTGGTTTAGTTTTTGTGGACAGGGGAAACCAGGTTTGACGGATTTTTTTTTTTTTTTACTGTTACTAGTGTAGGTTTTAGTCACTTAAAACAAACAAGGGTTTATCCTCTCTGCTTGTGTCAAAACTCAGCATAGTCCAAAACTACTTTCCTGAGGGCAATCATTTTAAGTAAAGTTTGATGGAGTCACAAGTTTATTCTGAAGCCCAGGAAACCGATTTACCTGTAAAACTACAAAAGAGGCTGAGCAATGTAACTCTAGGTGAAAGATGAGACCACCAGATTCAAGTTGAAACTGACAAGCTCACTGCGTGAAACCGCCTAGGCACTATATCTGTTCAAGTGTTCGAAGTTTCTCACTAAAACCCCCGGTAGTGCCAGGAAGACGAAAGCTTTCTCCAAGAAGCCAGGACACTTATGTTACATTGGCATCTCACTCCAAGGACCACTTGATCTTAACTTATCTCCCATCCAGGGAGCAGTACCTGCCCAGGCCCGGTTGCAAACGCTCTTGAGTGTCCACCACTTGTTCTCGCAAGGACCCAGGAAAAGAATCCCTTGGTCCCTCTCGCTCTCGGGTTGGAAAGCAGAGGCGACTGCACACGGGCAAAAGTACGACAGTCCACTATATCGCCCAGCGATTGTCTTACCGGTACAAGAGTGCAGGGGCTTGGGTCGCACCACCAGCGATGGGCACACCGAGTAGAGGGAAAGTTTCTCAAAGTAGTCGCAGGTCTCCTTGGAGAGGATTTCATCGATCATGAAAGTCTTGTAGCGCCGCCTGGCTGCTTTGAGCTGGCCGGGTGAGCTCAGCCTCAGTTCCGCGTGGCAGTGCATGGTGAGCCGGGACCAGAGCCTGGCGACCTGAGCGCGGCGAGCGCCTGGCCGTCCGGGACCGCTGGAGGTGGCTCGCAGGTTGGGGCCTGAGCCCCGCTCCTCGGCAGCCAGAGGGGCGGCGGGGCCCGGGGAGGCGCGCAAAGCAGAGAGGGCACGGGCGCGCCTGCTGCGTCTACACCCACCCGGCGAGCAGCATCTTTGACTACAGCCTTTTTGGGACACCGCAGCTGTCAATCAGCGCGCACTTCCTGCAGGGCCAGGTGCGGAGCGCGAGCCGAGGGGCGTCGGCCGCTACCCCGCCCCTGCGCGCCCGTGTGGCCGGGGTGCTGACCTACGCACCCCGGGTCCGACCGCTCTTGCCCGCTGCCTCCCGCCGATCCGAGAGTCGAGCGCTCCCCAGGCTGGCTCTATTTTAAGACACTCGCTCCGGTTCTCCTCTCCCCCTCCCCCAGCTCCAGGTGTGTGTATGGGTGTGTGTGCGCGCGCTCGTGTGTGTATGTGCACGCGCAGGACGGTCGGCGCGCGCCGCCCTCTCCAGAGGCTCAGGAGTCCAGCCGCCACTTTTCCGAGTCGCATCGCCCCTCTATCCTCCCTTAGCGCCAGTCCTACTAAAGGGGGCACCGCTCCTGCTCCCCCCCCAACCCTGTAGGCAGCTATGTCCACACCTCTTGCCACAAAGCATCTTCATCCAGAATCGCGAAGCTCCGGGCCCCAAAGCGCGCGCTTCCCGACGACCACCGAGCCTCACTTGTCCCCGCTGGGCCATTTCCCTAAACCACAGTGTCCCCTCTCAGTCCAGCCCACAGCTCCCAAGCCCGCGCTGCAGCCGTGCGCTCCGGAGGTGGGGCATTTGCGCCAAGATTGCAAACTTGACTGCCTCACTAGGACCCCAAACTACAAATGAATTTAGCACACTCCGTTACCCCAATTATAAACTAGGGTAGTAATGTGGTGTGTGTGAGTGTGTATTTAAATTCTGCTCATACAACGGTTTTCTTTGCCAGAAAGGGCCAGAACAGCGGGATCGCGGCGTGCCCGAGGCCAAAAGTTAGCCCAAATTTTGGCTTTTCCTAGCGCCCCATCCCGGTTTCCATTCCAGGACAAAACACACTTCTGATATTGGGGGATGGTTTGCCTCTTTCTTCCTAGAGTCCTAATCTCAGAATCTTTCCCTACCAATGTCTGTACGAACTTTGTTCCCAACCACAATCCTTTCGTGAGAGGGTCCGGCCCACACCTAAGCGCCTAGGACAGCTCCTGCTGTCAGTGACTCTTACAGCCATAAGAGTCCTCCCATAACGACCTCCGGGTATACTCCCAGCCCCCAAGACTGTTCCCCCTGAAGTGGTGAGAGGAAGCTGGAAAAGAAATGGACAGCGGGGACACAGAATTTGGGACACAAACAACCGACGGTGTTTGCCTGATGCTCGCACGGTGCGACTGATCCCGGGTCTCGGGAGTGCTCTGCGTGGCTGCGCGCTCTTGCCGCAGAAGCAAGTCGGGACGCGCACCTGGGCCGGTGGTTAAACTCGCTAAGGAACAAACTTGCTGAACTTATGATTAAACACTTAAAGAAAATAGGCATTAATAGACTGAATAGTCGAGCGTTTGCTATGGGCATCAGCTCGTATTAATGATTTTTATTTCTAGTGTGTCTGCCTCTGCCTGATTTCTCTTTCCTTCTTAACTCTTGGGATTGCTTTTATTTCTGCTGTTCCAGATATAGGAGACCAGCACTGCAAGTAGGTACCCCAGAGGCTGTGTGTTCCTTGCCTTCATCCCCGGACTCTGTGGCCTATCTGCTGTGGAGGTCGGAGGGCCTAGGACCTGTCCCCGATCAGTCTGGGCACTGCCACCGGTCGCCGCGACCCGCTGCGCGAGGAGCCAGGGGCCAGGGACACGAGCGTAACACTCGCTGCCGCTGCCGTGGCAATCCTAAAGAGCTGCTCTCTTGAGTCACCCGGACAGTGTCGTGCCGCACCTTAGGCAGCCAAGAAGAAATTAAGTGCTTGGCGGAATTTGAGTCCGACCGAGGCGACAGCGAGTCCGGCTTGCAGCGCTCGGAGCCCGGCATCCGAATGGCCTCAGGGCCGGAGCTTGAGCGTGCCGCCGCGCTTAGGCTAGCAGGCTCCGCAGTGGTCGCGCGGAAGGCGTGAGCTCTGGGTCTCACTGTCGGGAACCCTGTCTCTGTCCTGCACGCCTGTCCTTCAACCTTTTTTCTTTCTTTCTCTTGGCTCTTCCCTCTTTTTCCCCCTCTTATTTCTCCCTTTCCCTCGTTGGTACTCGCCTTTGGGGCTTCTAAGTTTGGTCTCCTTTTTCTCTTTCCACACTTCTGCCCTTCGTTCTGTTCTTCCCCCATAACGCATGCTTGTTTCTTTTTCTCCCTTCCTTTCTTTTCTCCCTCTCCACCCTTTCTCTCTCCAAAGTCAGGAGTGGCATTTGTGAACCCATACCCAGGGAAACTCGTAGGCAGACCCAGTGCTTGAACTCCTAGCCCAGCCTGAAGGAATGGACTGGCCCCATGACACGTTTTTCCAAGCGGGGGGGGGGGGGCTCTTTACGTCGTCTTACTGCTCCCCGCTTCTCACAGAGCCTCGGGCACAAAATTCACTTAAATCCTCCTGTCGAATTGGCTTGAAAGCTAGTGAATTTTGATAGCCAAAGAAGTAGAGCATCCCCCATCGGCGCCTTACAAACTTTCTCTTTTTTCCCCTCTACTTTCTACTAGGAAGGGGACTGGAACAACAAATTCCCACGGAAGGAAGGAATAAGCAGCTCTGAATCTTGGAGCCTAGAATCTTTGGCTCTCTGGTATTCGTTCCCTAAACTGACCTTGGCTTTTCATTTCCAAACGGTAATCCTAAATTTGACTTCACAGGGTTGGCCTTTTACAAACCTTGCCTTTAATTGGAATGTCCTGCCACCCCTCCCCTCTCTTCTTTGCCCAGAAAAAAACTAGAGACACATCCAAATACAACCTCCTCTCGAGCAGCCTTGTCTCATCCCTAGGCTTGTCCCTTACTGTTCCTACCCCTATCCCAGCATTTCTGTCAGCATGCCCTTTGTTTATTTCACCTGATGGACAGTGAATTCCTGGTGGCCAATGCCTTATCGAACATTATTCACCTCCTACCATCATATAGTGCCTGGCACATGGTCGCTTCTCAGTAAATGTGTGGTGAACACATGATTGTATGGAAGCTCTGGAAACAAAATTATATAATGTGTTTGATGGGACGTCAACTCTTAATTAGTTGTACTAAATTTGTCTTTCTCTTTAAATGAGTCTCTCCCCCTTTCCTTGTTAATTTTGAGCTTTGAGCAGTGACACGTAGCCCAATTTCTTTTTTTTTTTTCCTTTTTTTTCCCCCTTCAAGCTCCCCCGCTTTTCAGTCTCTCTATGCCACTCTTAGACTGCAAAGCATCTCTACGGGAGGACTCACACCCCAGCTGTCAATCACAAAGTGGAACCTTGGTCAGAAGAGTGGGGGGGCGGGTTGTTTCCAAAGTTAATGAAGTGGCTGGAACACGAAACATCTGCCAGAGGGGCTCAAACCTTTTCCAGCTGCTGGAGACTGGCAGACACTCTTCAGTGTCCAGGCATCATACCCAATGTCTGCCCTTGCGACCGGCCCTGACTGACCACAGAGGAACACACATGGAGAGGGACAGACTATTTACACTGAGCAGTGAATATACAAGGTGAGAAAAAGTCACACCCTGAAGGACAGGTTTCCCAGGATCACACACCCACTCCCCAATTTGGCCTCTGATTCCGAAGACAGCTCAGCATAAAAGAAGGGGATTGGATAAAAACTGGGCTGGGTGACCTGAAAACCAAAGGTTTCCTTCTGATTTTTAACTTCCATTCACCAAGAACTCTTGAAGTCTCATGAAAGAATTTTTCTAACCCCAAATATGACACTTAAATTCTTAGCTAATGATCCTTTTATAATCTTGATTATACTGCAATCAGGTGTAATTATGACAAAGACACCAGTTCCTTTCTCAGCTACCTTTTCTTCAAAGGGGACCCAGAGGGCAGAAAAGCATTTCTTGTAGTCTGGCCACGTGTATTTAATAACTTGTATTTCAGCCACTAAGTTCTGAAATACTTTCAGATATGTAAAAGCAAAATAGGGAAAGCCTTGTAAGTTAATATTCCCCTGGGCCCCAGATTCATGCCAAAACCTCTTGCTGTCTGTGCAGCCCGACAAGGCAGCCTCGAATAACAAGCTAAAGGGAGTATAGGAGGAGGTCAGCTTATTTTCTAATGATGATATTAATTTACAAAACTGTGCTCGTACACTGCAAGGCACCTTTTAAAGAGAGGCCACAAATGCAATCCACTTGACCAATGAGCTTAGAAAGAATGGAGTAGAGCCATCGTGCAATTCCTAAAAGCCAAGTTCAAACTGGAAAAAAAGCAGGGGGGGGGCAATAGCTGTATCTATAAAGCACTAAGCATTAATGCCAAGATGAAAAAGTTCAGTAAATTAGAGGAAGAGTGGATGGGGGAAGAAGGGATGTAGGGAGAACTGAGAGGAAAGGAGAGAGGGGAGACTGGTCAGAGTATAAAATAACAATGATTTTTTAAAAGAAAGAAAGAAAGAAAGAAAGAAAGAAAGAAAGAAAGAAAGAAAGAAAGAAAGAAAGAAAGAAAGAAAGAAAGAGAACTGGAGTTATGGCTCAACAGTTAAGAGCACTGGCTGCTCTCCCAGAAGTCCTGAGTTCAATTCCCAGCAACCACATGGTGGCT
>NC_034599.1:26863565-26866280 GCF_900095145.1 Mus pahari
GAAGGAAGGAAGGAAGGAAGGAAGGAAGGAAGGAAGGAAGGAAGGAAGGAAGGAAGTTCAGTCAATCACCCAGGTATTTCCAAATTGGAGGAATTAAGTATATAGATTAAGATTAAAAGATTTTACATTGTGTGTGTATGTGTGTTTGTTTGTTTTTTGAGATGATGTTTCATGCATCTAGGATTCTCTTGTAATCACTATGTTGCCAAAGCTGGTCTTGAACTCCAGATCCTCCCACATCCATCTCCCAAGTGCTAAGATTATGGAAATACCTGGCTGTGTTTCTCCTTTTTAACTGTACTGTGCAGATATCATTTAGACATGTTTCTGGGCATGGCTTATGAGCCTCACTTATCTCAACTGGTGTAGCCAGGAAACAAGAAATTGGCTTTATGAAGTTTATCAGAATACTCCATCAACACCCTAGAAGCCTGGAGACTCACTTTCCCACCTGCTGTCCCTTCACCAAGGACAGACCCTCAAGAAGGAGGCAGCAGCAGTTTCAGACACACAGTGGTAAGAAAACTTAAACCTTTAAGTTAGGCCAACCTAGGTTCCATCCCTAGCTCAGATACCACTGGAGAGCCAGTGCAAGTTCCAAGGATGATCTGTGGGACTCCTTGTACCCAATCCTAACTCAAGAATCTCTAGTCCCTCTGCCACCTTCACCGTTTTAATAAAAATATGGATTTTCACCAAACAAAACTTAAAAGTCACAAAGGCTAGCCTTAGATTGTCTCAATGTTCTAAGCCCAGAACCAAGCAAGACATTAAGAGAGGGGGACAGAAAGGGAATGTGGCACAGCTTGTAGAACACTTGCCTGGGTTCAACTCTCAGTACCACATTAAGCCAGATCTGATACCATATGCCTGAAATGGCAGCTCTGGGATGATAAAGACAGGAGGGTCAGGGGTTCAAGTTTATCCTTGGTTACAAAGCAAGTTTACAGTCAGCTTGGAATAAATGAAACCCTATTTCATTTTTTTTCTTTTTCTCTCTCTCTTCTTTCCTTCCTTCCTTCCATTGTTGTTGTTGTTGTTGTTGTTGTTGTTGTTGTTGTTGTCATTGTTGTTGTTGCTGAGACAGGGTTTCTCTGTATATCCCTGACTGCCCTGGAACTCACTCTGTAGACCAGGCTGGCCTTGAACTCAGAAATGCGCCTGCCTCTGCCTCCCAAGTGCTGGGACGAAAGGCGTGCGCCGCCACTGCCCAGCTTTCTTTTTCTTTTTTAATGAAACAGAAAAGAGGAATAGAGGACAGAATTAAAGTAAAGAAATAGCCTTGGCTACCTAGAGCCCCTATAAACTCATCTGGCCCTGCAGCAGCAGACTCAGCACATCTGCCAGTATTAACCAGTTTACCCAGCACTTTACAGAAGACCTTGCCACTTAGGATTCTTATGTTCGATCATGCTTACACTAGGAAACATTTCATCCAAATCATTTCGTAAAATATGTTTTTCTCTTCTTGCTTCCAAGTAGTTTTGAATTAGATCTTGTGTGTATTCTCTGTAAGCTTCCTCAATCCAGGGCAAGTAGCCAACCAAGAAAGATGGGTTTCAAAGAGAGCTAGTGGTCCATTAGCATTGGTTGTTATCAAATACAGAAAGCTCCTGTGTCAGCCAGCACAGGGAAAGACTGGTGGAGCCAGTCTGCCTTCTGAGCACCCGAAGAAAAACAACACTCACAGAGAGCATTGGGTGATTAAGGAAATCTGCTGGTAGGATTATTACTGTGCCAATACAGAACAGTATTTACCAAGAACACTGACTGCAATATGCCAGTCAAAGACTGTAATGGTCTCTGCACTCCAGGCCCTTAAGAAAAAGAAAGTTTGTACAGAGTCCTGGACACAGGTGCTAATCACCTACTTAGGTCTAAGTGCAGAGGGTGTGTGTGGGGGGAGGGAGGCTGTGTGAGAGTATTTCTTTCTGAATGTTCACATATGGTCTTGTTTCATTAGATTTTTGTCTGTCTATTCTCTCTTTCTCCCCTCCCTCTCTCCATCTCTCTATCTCTATCTCTCTCCCCCTCTCATCATTCTTCTTTTTTTTTTTTTTTTTTTTGGTTTTTCCGAGACAAGGTTTCTCTGTATAGCCCTGGCTGTCCTGGAACTCACTTTGTAGACCAGGCTAGCCTCGAACTCAGAAATACGCCTGCCTCTGCCTCCCACTTGCACCACCACCCCCAGCTCACTCTCATCATTCTTATGGTTTGGTTTGGTTTTTCATGAAGAGAGGGGGATGAAAAAAAAAAAGACATTTTAAAATTGTATTTATTAAATATTTCAAGATTGTCAAGCAAGTTCAAGAGAACTAGCCTGTATATAAGAGGAAACAAAACAAAAACAAACAAACAAAGAAGCTGAGCATGTTCAGTAACTGAAAGTTTCACATTTGAAACATAAAAACATAGTTCTGAGGGATTCTCAGTCTTTGCTGAATGTAAATAAATGTAAACCGCTTCCATTTCCAAGATCTATTCATAAGTAATATTCTTTATCATCTGTATAGATAATGTAGCAAATGTGCCCAGAAAAAAAACCAAGAAGGCAAAAGTATGATTTTTCTGGCATAAAACAGCATCATGTGAAATAATCCAAAATCAGAAATGCTAAAATATCCTATCCTAGAAATCAGTCAAGGAAATCCTGGTATTGGTATCTCTTCTTCTTCTTTTTCTCCTCCTCCTCCTCCTCCTCCTCCTCCTCCTCCT
>NC_034599.1:26866489-26875332 GCF_900095145.1 Mus pahari
TCTCCTCCTCCTCCTCCTCCTCCTCCTCCTCTTCCTTTTCTAATCAAGCAATGTTTCTGCAGACAAACATTTTACTTAACTTCCAACAGACAGTCTCAGGACAATTTTTCCATTTCTCTGATGTTATGAATTTTCCTTCATTTCTTTCAACGATTATGGGAATGTGAAGACCTGAACAGGCTACAAATTACCAGAGTAAATGAACAAAATGGTGCCAGTCTCTCTATTCATTTCAATTATGGAAGCTGACTGCCTTTTTTTTTTTTTAAATGGAATTCAAAGTTTTTACAGATCAGAGAACCTCTGATTCCACTGCCAGTCCACATTCTGATACGTTTGCTTAAATCAATTATTGAGTTACTTAGATATGTCTCCAGAAGCTGCCAAAACATCTGGTGGTTTCAATCAGGTCAAAAAGAGATTGTGCCAAGTCTCAGGGGGTGGGGGATGGTAATTAGTCTGATTACTCTGTTGTATCGGCAGAACAAGGGGTTGTTTTCTTCCAGTACACAGAAAGTGGATATAGCTCCATAGGTTTTGGTTTTCCCTTCGGAAGCCAGAATACAGCCCATAATTCCTGAAAGAGGTTGCGATTTTTATCAGTTAATGCTTGCAAAGTTTTCTGACAGATCTTTGGTCCAAAATGTAATGGGTGTGAAGCTGTCTTATTCATGTCTGTGAGACAATTCTGTGCTCATTTGAATTCTGTGTTCTGGAAGTTGGAACCAAGCCAATGGACTGACACTGCTTGATATTCCCTGGATGCTAAAATAAAATAAAATAAAATAAAAGTAGCTGTGCCAGCACTCACAGAACAGTGCCTGTGTTGTAACAAAATTCCATACATGATTTTCATCTACTAAAGTATATCTATCCAGGGCTCTTCACTGGAACCTCCGCTCACAGAACTCTTCTCTGTAGGATCTAGTATAATCTGGGACCAACAGAGAATTTTGATTTCTTCAGCCCTCTCATATGGCATCTTCAACTGATACCTGGAATTTCAAATCACTATCGTTATAAATCTTGTGGCTACAGCCCCCAAAGAAGGAGAAGGAGAGAGAGTCCCAAGAGCCTGACATTCTGAGGATATTGTCTTGATTTGCCTTTTCTGTATTGTCTTGATTTGCCTTTTCTGTATTGTCTTGATTTGCCTTTTCTGTATGTTACTTGAGGAAGAAATAACCTGTGATGTGTAACATTCTATTGAAGATCTGCACGAGCATACAGATTCTCCCTTGAAAATACACATTAGAAAAAGAAAGCATTTTCATCTTGATTTATCATGTTAAGGACAGATTACCTGGCTGTGTCTGATTTTTATAGCTTTCTTATCTGCATATAGTTTTAAGCTAAAAGGAAAAGCCAGAGATGATTAGAAACAATTATTGATATACCATTCAACATAAACTTTGTATGAAGGTCAGAGGTGACTCACTTTCCTACTGAATATTCCAGAACACATAATCACTTACGCTGATGTCTGTGTAGAACTTGCTGGATATCTCTAGCTTAATTGTTCAGAGTTAGTTGTTCATGAACTAGCTTTCTGTTTTGTTTTGTCTAATGTATTTCTATCTCCTCAGGAGGAAAAAGTAGTTTTTTGCTCCAGGGACAATGAAATTCAAAGAAACCAATTTTCTTAGTAGAAGGAAGGAGTTTTGTTTTGTTTTGTTTTGCTGGAGAGGGGGAAATACTTTACAGTCTCAGTATGATAGACTCTTGCTCCATTTTAAAAATAAATAAGGGCTGGAGAGATGACTCAGGGATCAATACCACTGACTGCTCTTCCAGAGGACCTGGGTTCAATTCCCAGCACCCACATGGTGGCTCACAGCCATCTGTAATAAATATATAATTATAGTATATTTACATATAATGTTTTCTCTGTGTAGTTCTAGCTGTCCTGGTACTCACTTTGTAGACCAGGCTGGGTTCAAACTCACAGAGATCTGCCTGTATCTGCCTCCCAATTGCTGGGATTAAAGGCATGCACTACCATGCCCAGCCTAAGAATCTATTCTTTGTTGTTGTTGTTGTTGTTGTTGTTTTTGTTTTTGTTTTTGTTTTCAAGACAGGGTTTCTCTGTGTAGCCCTGGCTGTCCTGGAACTCACTCTGTAGACCAGGCTGGCCTTGAAATCAGCAATTTCCCTGCCTCTGCCTCCAAAGAGCTGGGATTAAAGGCATGCAGCACCACGCCCAGCTGAGAATCTATTCTTGAACAGGCTACAACAACCAACTCCTACAAAGCTCAGAATTACTGACAAGCAAAATGAAAATGCCAGGCCTCCAGTCCAAACGTGAGAACAGCCTACCTGCCTGCAGACACATGGAGGCCAGCAGCCTATAAATGAGCTACTGTCCTAATGACAAACTGAGAGAGAAGCCATTTACAAGGTCGTATTCTGGAGCCCAGAGAGACACACTCTGTGTGTGGGCGTGTGCCCTGGGATGACACTTCTGGAGGGCAGCTTGGCGTCCCGTCAAAGTCCGAGAACAATGCGGCAATCTCAGTCTACCAACTGAAACCAGAGCTGTGGTTCTCAGGTGTGATAATGCTGCGCACAAGGCTCCAGGACAGTGGTTCTCAACCTGTGGGTCCCGACCCCTTTGGGGAACAACTATGCATTCCAAATATCCTGCATATCAGATATCCTGCATATCAGATGTCCTGCATATCAGACATTTATGTCACAGTAAAACAATTACAGTTATGGTTGGGGTCACCACACCATGAGGAACTATAGTAATGGGTCACAGCATTAGGAAGTTGAGAACCACTGGTCTGAGAGAACTTGCCTGAAAACTGTCAACACCTAGGGTATGAGAATTGACCTTTCTTTGGTTTTTGAGGTGTTTTGTTTGGTTTGTTTTTTTGTTTGTTTGTTTGCTTGTTTGTTTGTTTGGGGGGTTGGTTTGCTATTTGGGTTGGTTTGTTTTTCTTTTGTTTGTTGATTGAGACAGGGTCTCTCTAGGTAGCCTTGGCTGTCCTAGAAGTCACTTTGTAGATCAGCCTGGTCTTGAACTTCCTGAGATCTGCCTGTTTCTACCTCCAGGTCGTGGGATTAAGTGCAAGTGCTGCCTTGCCAGGAAATAATTGACATTTTTAAAGATTTTTTTCTTTTTTGTATGTGAGTACACTGCTTCTGTCTTCAGACATGCCAGAAGAAGGCATCACATCCCATTACAGATGGTTGTGAGCCACCATGTGGTTGCTGGGAATTGAACTCAGTCTCTCTGGAAGAGCAGTCAGTGCTCTTAACTGCTGAGTCATCTCTCCAGCCCAGAATTGGCATTTTTAAACAACACAATAAAAATGGGAAGGCCATGAGCAGAAAGATATATGTTAATTATGAGATTCATTTAAATTGCAGAAAATCAAGACTTATTTCACACTTCTGAGCCTCAGTTTTCTCATGTTTTACACACACGCTTGCGTGCACACACACAGACACTCACACACAGATCTCTTAAATCCCTGTGGGATTTAAAAGATACACATTTAAACAATGCCTGACATAAAGATAAACAACTGTCAATTATTAATACTGAATGAAAAGTCCATTTAAATAATGTAGTCTAAAATACAATTCAGTTTTTGAAATATTTACATGGACATGCATGTCCATGCAGACTGGCCCCAAAACATATCCAAGTATTAATTAATAATATTTACTGGGGAAATTTTACAGGATTTGTCTAGCTTTTCTGAAGTTTTAAAGTTTTAAACAATATTTCCACTATTTTATTTTATAATGTTTAAAGTAAATATATATATAAGATATATACTATATGTATTAAAATGTATAATTTCCCCCAAAACTATTTAAATTATTTAAAATATTTAGACTACTTAAATTTTTAATATTAAAATGTTTTTTAAAATATTTAAATTAAAAAATTGTATACTTGGGCTGGAGAGATGGCTCAGCGGTTAAGAGCCATATGGTGGGTCATAATCATCTGTAATGAGCTCTAGCACCCTCTTCTGGTGTGTCTGGAGACAGCTAGACTGTACTTATACATAATAAATAAATAAATCTTTGGGCCAGAGCGAGCGGGGCCAGAGAGAAAAGAAAAAGACAGCTACAGTATACATACATATAATAAATAAATAAATCTTTGGGCCAGAGCGAGCGGGGCCAGAGAGAAAAGAAAAAGACAGCTACAGTATACATACATATAATAAATAAATAAATCTTTGGGCCAGAGCGAGCGGGGCCAGAGAGAAAAGAAAAAGACAGCTACAGTATACATACATATAATAAATAAATAAATCTTTGGGCCAGAGCGAGCGGGGCCAGAGAGAAAAGAAAAAGACAGCTACAGTATACATACATATAATAAATAAATAAATCTTTGGGCCAGAGCGAGCGGGGCCAGAGAGAAAAGAAAAAGACAGCTACAGTATACATACATATAATAAATAAATAAATCTTTGGGCCAGAGCGAGCGGGGCCAGAGAGAAAAGAAAAAGACAGCTACAGTATACATACATATAATAAATAAATAAATCTTTGGGCCAGAGCGAGCGGGGCCAGAGAGAAAAGAAAAAGACAGCTACAGTATACATACATATAATAAATAAATAAATCTTTGGGCCAGAGCGAGCGGGGCCAGAGAGAAAAGAAAAAGACAGCTACAGTATACATACATATAATAAATAAATAAATCTTTGGGCCAGAGCGAGCGGGGCCAGAGAGAAAAGAAAAAGACAGCTACAGTATACATACATATAATAAATAAATAAATCTTTGGGCCAGAGCGAGCGGGGCCAGAGAGAAAAGAAAAAGACAGCTACAGTATACATACATATAATAAATAAATAAATCTTTGGGCCAGAGCGAGCGGGGCCAGAGAGAAAAGAAAAAGACAGCTACAGTATACATACATATAATAAATAAATAAATCTTTGGGCCAGAGCGAGCGGGGCCAGAGAGAAAAGAAAAAGACAGCTACAGTATACATACATATAATAAATAAATAAATCTTTGGGCCAGAGCGAGCGGGGCCAGAGAGAAAAGAAAAAGACAGCTACAGTATACATACATATAATAAATAAATAAATCTTTGGGCCAGAGCGAGCGGGGCCAGAGAGAAAAGAAAAAGACAGCTACAGTATACATACATATAATAAATAAATAAATCTTTGGGCCAGAGCGAGCGGGGCCAGAGAGAAAAGAAAAAGACAGCTACAGTATACATACATATAATAAATAAATAAATCTTTGGGCCAGAGCGAGCGGGGCCAGAGAGAAAAGAAAAAGACAGCTACAGTATACATACATATAATAAATAAATAAATCTTTGGGCCAGAGCGAGCGGGGCCAGAGAGAAAAGAAAAAGACAGCTACAGTATACATACATATAATAAATAAATAAATCTTTGGGCCAGAGCGAGCGGGGCCAGAGAGAAAAGAAAAAGACAGCTACAGTATACATACATATAATAAATAAATAAATCTTTGGGCCAGAGCGAGCGGGGCCAGAGAGAAAAGAAAAAGACAGCTACAGTATACATACATATAATAAATAAATAAATCTTTGGGCCAGAGCGAGCGGGGCCAGAGAGAAAAGAAAAAGACAGCTACAGTATACATACATATAATAAATAAATAAATCTTTGGGCCAGAGCGAGCGGGGCCAGAGAGAAAAGAAAAAGACAGCTACAGTATACATACATATAATAAATAAATAAATCTTTGGGCCAGAGCGAGCGGGGCCAGAGAGAAAAGAAAAAGACAGCTACAGTATACATACATATAATAAATAAATAAATCTTTGGGCCAGAGCGAGCGGGGCCAGAGAGAAAAGAAAAAGACAGCTACAGTATACATACATATAATAAATAAATAAATCTTTGGGCCAGAGCGAGCGGGGCCAGAGAGAAAAGAAAAAGACAGCTACAGTATACATACATATAATAAATAAATAAATCTTTGGGCCAGAGCGAGCGGGGCCAGAGAGAAAAGAAAAAGACAGCTACAGTATACATACATATAATAAATAAATAAATCTTTGGGCCAGAGCGAGCGGGGCCAGAGAGAAAAGAAAAAGACAGCTACAGTATACATACATATAATAAATAAATAAATCTTTGGGCCAGAGCGAGCGGGGCCAGAGAGAAAAGAAAAAGACAGCTACAGTATACATACATATAATAAATAAATAAATCTTTGGGCCAGAGCGAGCGGGGCCAGAGAGAAAAGAAAAAGACAGCTACAGTATACATACATATAATAAATAAATAAATCTTTGGGCCAGAGCGAGCGGGGCCAGAGAGAAAAGAAAAAGACAGCTACAGTATACATACATATAATAAATAAATAAATCTTTGGGCCAGAGCGAGCGGGGCCAGAGAGAAAAGAAAAAGACAGCTACAGTATACATACATATAATAAATAAATAAATCTTTGGGCCAGAGCGAGCGGGGCCAGAGAGAAAAGAAAAAGACAGCTACAGTATACATACATATAATAAATAAATAAATCTTTGGGCCAGAGCGAGCGGGGCCAGAGAGAAAAGAAAAAGACAGCTACAGTATACATACATATAATAAATAAATAAATCTTTGGGCCAGAGCGAGCGGGGCCAGAGAGAAAAGAAAAAGACAGCTACAGTATACATACATATAATAAATAAATAAATCTTTGGGCCAGAGCGAGCGGGGCCAGAGAGAAAAGAAAAAGACAGCTACAGTATACATACATATAATAAATAAATAAATCTTTGGGCCAGAGCGAGCGGGGCCAGAGAGAAAAGAAAAAGACAGCTACAGTATACATACATATAATAAATAAATAAATCTTTGGGCCAGAGCGAGCGGGGCCAGAGAGAAAAGAAAAAGACAGCTACAGTATACATACATATAATAAATAAATAAATCTTTGGGCCAGAGCGAGCGGGGCCAGAGAGAAAAGAAAAAGACAGCTACAGTATACATACATATAATAAATAAATAAATCTTTGGGCCAGAGCGAGCGGGGCCAGAGAGAAAAGAAAAAGACAGCTACAGTATACATACATATAATAAATAAATAAATCTTTGGGCCAGAGCGAGCGGGGCCAGAGAGAAAAGAAAAAGACAGCTACAGTATACATACATATAATAAATAAATAAATCTTTGGGCCAGAGCGAGCGGGGCCAGAGAGAAAAGAAAAAGACAGCTACAGTATACATACATATAATAAATAAATAAATCTTTGGGCCAGAGCGAGCGGGGCCAGAGAGAAAAGAAAAAGACAGCTACAGTATACATACATATAATAAATAAATAAATCTTTGGGCCAGAGCGAGCGGGGCCAGAGAGAAAAGAAAAAGACAGCTACAGTATACATACATATAATAAATAAATAAATCTTTGGGCCAGAGCGAGCGGGGCCAGAGAGAAAAGAAAAAGACAGCTACAGTATACATACATATAATAAATAAATAAATCTTTGGGCCAGAGCGAGCGGGGCCAGAGAGAAAAGAAAAAGACAGCTACAGTATACATACATATAATAAATAAATAAATCTTTGGGCCAGAGCGAGCGGGGCCAGAGAGAAAAGAAAAAGACAGCTACAGTATACATACATATAATAAATAAATAAATCTTTGGGCCAGAGCGAGCGGGGCCAGAGAGAAAAGAAAAAGACAGCTACAGTATACATACATATAATAAATAAATAAATCTTTGGGCCAGAGCGAGCGGGGCCAGAGAGAAAAGAAAAAGACAGCTACAGTATACATACATATAATAAATAAATAAATCTTTGGGCCAGAGCGAGCGGGGCCAGAGAGAAAAGAAAAAGACAGCTACAGTATACATACATATAATAAATAAATAAATCTTTGGGCCAGAGCGAGCGGGGCCAGAGAGAAAAGAAAAAGACAGCTACAGTATACATACATATAATAAATAAATAAATCTTTGGGCCAGAGCGAGCGGGGCCAGAGAGAAAAGAAAAAGACAGCTACAGTATACATACATATAATAAATAAATAAATCTTTGGGCCAGAGCGAGCGGGGCCAGAGAGAAAAGAAAAAGACAGCTACAGTATACATACATATAATAAATAAATAAATCTTTGGGCCAGAGCGAGCGGGGCCAGAGAGAAAAGAAAAAGACAGCTACAGTATACATACATATAATAAATAAATAAATCTTTGGGCCAGAGCGAGCGGGGCCAGAGAGAAAAGAAAAAGACAGCTACAGTATACATACATATAATAAATAAATAAATCTTTGGGCCAGAGCGAGCGGGGCCAGAGAGAAAAGAAAAAGACAGCTACAGTATACATACATATAATAAATAAATAAATCTTTGGGCCAGAGCGAGCGGGGCCAGAGAGAAAAGAAAAAGACAGCTACAGTATACATACATATAATAAATAAATAAATCTTTGGGCCAGAGCGAGCGGGGCCAGAGAGAAAAGAAAAAGACAGCTACAGTATACATACATATAATAAATAAATAAATCTTTGGGCCAGAGCGAGCGGGGCCAGAGAGAAAAGAAAAAGACAGCTACAGTATACATACATATAATAAATAAATAAATCTTTGGGCCAGAGCGAGCGGGGCCAGAGAGAAAAGAAAAAGACAGCTACAGTATACATACATATAATAAATAAATAAATCTTTTTTTTAAAAAATTGTATGCTTAACAGCTGGGCATAGTGGCACACACCTTTAATCCCAGCACTCTGGAGGCAGAGGTTAGCAGATCAATGTTAATTTGAGGCCACCTTAGCCCACACAGCAGTTCTAGGCCAGTCAGAACTATATAACAAAGCTTTGTCTGAAAAAAGAAGAAGAAGAAGAAGAAGAAGAAGAAGAAGAAGAAGAAGAAGAAGAAG
>NC_034599.1:26875522-26881474 GCF_900095145.1 Mus pahari
AAGAAAGAAAGAAAGAAAGAAAGAAAGAAAGAAAGAAAGAAAGAAAGAAAGAAAGAAAGAAAGAAAGAAGAAAAAGTGGTATACTTAAAGTGTACTTTAATAATATCTTATATTTGCATAACACATTTACTGAAGTGTTTTGCATGCATTGCTCCCTGGGAGCCTGGAGCAATCCTGTGTATTCAAACCAATATGTGTACTACTCCTGTTTTACATCGCGGGAAATTAACTCCCCGGCTTCCCCTAGGCTGTCTACAGACAGCTCAATTTTTAGAGCGGAGCCCCAAATCTAGTTGTTGGGGTTTTGTTGTTGTTGTTGTTTGTTGTTTTTGTTTTTTGTTCAAGTTCAGAATACCCTCTATGCCTCTATTGGACAGTATTTTCTGATTAGTACCAGTTACGTTTTTAAAAAAGAAATCTACTTTCTACTGTTCACTTGTCTGCCCAGTAGTTTTGTTGTCTTTTTATACGCTAAGCCACTGATAACATTGAAATTTATTTGAACATTAAGAAGACTGGCAGGAAAATATATATATATATATATATATATATACATACATATATATATATATATATATATGTATGTATATATATATAACGCAACCATCTCATGGGCGACGAAGCTTCGGTTATGAAGTAGTCTAAATATAAATAGTCCCCATTGCCTTTTAAAATTAACAGAAATTTCATGAGCAAGGAAAGGTAGTTGACGAGTATGTGGAGTAAGGGCTGCCAACTGGATTGCTGCGAGCTCTCTAAGCGCTCTCAGGCCAGCCGTCCAGCCCTCAGCATGGCCCTGACAGAGATTTATCAGCAAGCAAATTTAGCTGTTGACTCTGCTTGGAACCCACAGGAGCCTGAGGCAGCAGCAGCAAAACCTCAGAGCAGCAGTTACTGCCCTCTGGCAGAGGACAAGGACGTTCGCGCCTTGCGGTGGAATCACGGCTCCCTCTATTGGCAGGACACGGGAATGTCCCTGAAGACGGCCACTGAGGCGCTGACGTCAGCGAGAACTTCTGTTCCCCAGCGACCCTTGGAGGCTGGGGTGGGGCAGACTTTAGCACTGTGTCAGCAGCGTCACTAACCACTGCACTTCCCATATCCGGAACCAGCTTTAGATGTGACTGGGAAGGCTGTTTGCTGATCTTAAATTCATCAAGGACTTGAAGAGTCATCTAAAATCATTTAAGTGACTTAANGCTACTTTGTAGCGTGTATTGAACAAAAGATATGGGAGCAGACCATGATACAGGAAGAATGTTTACAGTACCCTACTCGGCCGCAACCCTGGCTGTGCTCNGATGCTANGGNGTGAGACCAAATCCAAGCTGCATGTATGGACCTCAACCGATACTGAAAGCCCNCTGGCCTGAGGTAATTAGCCTTAGACACTCCATTAGTNCACTCGGCAGACCTCTAATATGATCTACACTATGAACTTATAGTGTATTTTAGTGTACATGTGCCTACTACAGGCCATATCTTAACACATCTAGCTTCTGTAGTTTGGACGCATTTAACATTACCCTAGACTTACAAATACATCTGCTCTCGTTTAACTACGGCAGTAAACCTTCTGGGAAAAAGGGACGGAGAGTGTGGCTGAAATCGGAAAATGTAANGTAAAAAATGTTAATAATAGGATGTCCATAAAACAAGGCAGACTGAAAACATCTCAGCTTTTCTAACCTGAAGAAAAAACCCTGGCCTTAGAAATGACTAAGACGCCGGGCGTGGTGGCAGATGCCTTTAATCCCAGCACTTGGGAGGCAGAGGCAGGCGGATTTCTGAGTTCGAGACCAGACTGGTCTACAGAGTGAGTTCCAGGACAGCCAGGGCTACACAGAGAAACCCTGTCTCGAAAAAACCAAAAAAAAAAAAAAGAAAAGAAAAGAAAAAGAAAAGAAAAAAAAAAGAAAGACTAAGATGCTGTCGACTTGGCACCAGGGACAGGACTTTTTCACATGAAATGCCTGTTTCCTTATTCTCCCCTGCCCTGCAACAGGACATACCACACTAAACAGTCTGGCCAGGCATGAAAAGCAAGTTTGTATGTCACTACAACCATCTAGCCCCAACGAACACTTCAGAGCTGAACTTCAGTTCCTGTGGCTGGCTGAAACCAGCACAAACTACAAGGCACTGTGGATAATCATTAAGAAGCTGGCTTGGGTACTGCATTCCTANTAGCCACTTAGCCAATCAGATAACCGGGTTTGGGAACAGGACATTGTTGTTTCTTGATATTTAATAGCACATTGTTCAATACAGCATTTTCCTTTTACACTGCCTTCTCACAAGCATGGCTGTGCTAGAGAAAGTGGACAAAACTCTAACAAAGAGGTAATTTACTTAATTATTTGTTGAGCGTCATTTCTTGTCTCAGAAATGGTGGGGTGGGAGGTATGGGTAAACATGGGTAAAACGTGGACACTCCTTCCTCAGAATAACAGACAAATGAATCAGCAAGCCACTGCCTGTACCCAAGGTGGGATGTTCAAAACTAATCCAGTTATAGCTCAGTCTTAGAAAAGATCATGAAAGAATCTCAGAAACAGGGATGAAAAAAAAAACCCACACGTTTGCATCCAAGCTAAGACCTGAAGGAAGATTGTGAGGTTGCATGAAGTGAAGGAAATGTGAAAATTGTTCAAAGGGGGCAAGAGAAACATCCCAAGACTAGAGGCAAGTGAAGCAAACCGTTGGGCGGTCTGCAGGTGACATGTCGTCCTAGAGAGAGCGTAGTTATAGGGATGCCAAGGTCAGGAGAGGGCGAGGAGAGAGAAGACAGGCAGGATCATAAAGCGTCTTCTAAACTAGCATCAGTTTACCCTCATCCTGTAGCCTCCACCGCAAGAGAGTGACAGAAGCACTCTCACAAGTGTAGATGTGAGAGGGGCAGAGAGAGATTAGGGACCAGTTAAGGAGCGACCCCATCAAGGTCAGTGAGTAGTGGCTACTTTCTGAAGGAATGGAGAGGACGTGAAAGGAGAGATGGAAGTCGTTTTCAGAAATTTGAATCCGCAAGACTTGAGGATGATTCTTTTGTTTATTATTTTATGTAGATGAGTACACTGTAGCTGTTCAGATGGTTGTGAGCCACCACGTGGTTGCTGGGATTTGAACTCAGAACCTTCGGAAGAGCAGTCGGTGCTCTTAACCGCTGAGCCATCTCTCCAGACCCCTTGAGGGTGATGCTGATGTGAGAAAAGCAAACAAGTCAACTGCAGGAATGGCCCCATGTAACCGTGCACGTTGTTCATTCCTATAATCCCGGCCATCGGGGGCCTGTGGCAGGAAGAGTTTAAGTCTAGCTTAGTCGACAAAGCGACTTCAAGCAAGCTTAGACCATCATATAGAAAGATACTGCCTCAAAAAGAAAAAGGTGAGATCAGGGCGTGATGCTACATGACTTTAATCCTAGCACGCCAGAGCCAGGCAGATCTCTCTGAGTTGGAAACCAGCAGAGTGTACAACCCAGGGACTTCCAGGCCAGCCAAGGCTACACAAAGAGACTCTGCCTCAAAAAAACAAAGAAAAATGATACAATTTAATATCCAGGTATAGTGATTCATACCTATAATCCAAGACTTGGGATGCTAAATCGGGAAGAAGGCCAGAAATTTGAGCCCAGCCTATGATAGACAGTAAATTCGGTCCAACTTAACCTGTCTGGGGGAAAAAAAAAAAAAAGGCTTAAATAAATTTTTCTCCAAAGCTATTATAGAAATGCCAAACCCAGACAAGAAAAGATGTTCAGTATTATTCATCATTGTGAAAATAAAATGAATAAATCAAAACCATAAGTATATAATCCTTCACACATGTTACCATAAACAACAGTGTTGGTAAGGGTGTAGAGAAATTAGAGCCCTCGCCTTGATGTGGTTGGTGGGAAAGTTAAACAGCGCAACTGCTATAAAAGCAGCTTAGCAGTCAGAAATCTAAACATAAAATCACCACACTGTCTTAGTTATTTCTATTGCTATGCTAAGACACCATGACCCTGGCAACTTAAAAAAGGAGAGAGCTTATTGGCCTTACAGTTTCAGAAAGTGTGTCCGTGGCCATTGTAACAGTGCATGGTGAGCAGGCAGGCAGACATGGCGCTAGAAAAGTATCTAAGAACTTACACCCTGATCTATAAGCGCAAGGCAGAAAGAGCTAACTGGGAGTACTGTGGGCTTTTGAAACCTCCGAGCCCACCCCTAGTAACATGCCTCTCCCAATAAGTCCACACATCATAATCGTTCCCAGTCCCACCAACTGAGAACCAAATATCCAAACATACGGGTGCTGGACGGGAGGGCTTTCCCATTCAAACTAACACACATATTACCCAAATATATAGCCCTAGAAATGTACTCAAAATAATCCTAAAAAGGAAATACAAAAGTATATTCAGATGCATACACACAATGAAATGTTACTTGGCTTTACAAAGGCATAAACTTCTGATACATTCTACATGTGAATGAGTCTTCTAAGTATTACACTAACTGAAATAAGTCAGTCAAAATTATGTAAGTATTGTGTAGCCAAATGTATAGCCCACTTGGCCATAGAGGCACATGCCTATAACCCTAGCACTTTGGAAACTGATTGAGAGTACGTGCATTTGAGGCCAGCCTGAACTAATATTGTGACCCAGTTTCAAAGAAAGAAAAGGAAGAGGAAGAGAGAAAGAAAGAAAGAGAGAGGGGGGAAAGGGAGGAAAAAAGAATTTTATACCAAATATTGGAATAGTAAATTCATAGAGACAAAAAATAGAATCACAGTTAATAAGACTTTCCTGGAGAAATATGAACAAATTTCTATTAACTCTAGTTAGTGTACCAACCACAGATGAAAAAAATTATTTTATTCAAGTGTATCTTGTTGAGCCAATGAGTTTATTAGAATTACTTACGGGGACATAGGGACACGAACAATTCGAAGGTATCCACATTACTGAAAAGTCCGCTCAGCGTAGGTGAGGGCTGAGGGACATTGCAGCTAACAGGTGGCTTCTTATCGGAAGAGTCTCCTCTGAGGCTTGCAGAGTTCGTGAGGGTCCAGACATTGTGGGGCAGAGAGGAGGTAACACCTTCCCTTGTGTGCATCTGATGTTAATATTGATTGTCAGTTTCACAGGATCTAGAATCACCTTGAAGACATGGTTCCAGGCATCCCTGGGAAGGATTCGATTGTATGCCTCTGTGCATGCCTGTGTGGGACAGTTTAGATTGCATTAGCCTCTGTGCATACCTGTGACAGATTATCTTGGTTAGGTTAACTCCAGGGGGAGGACACTCCCAGTAAAGATGGGAGCAACAAAACATGGCTATATAAAAAGAAGAAATCTAACTGGACACAAGTATTCGTTGCTCTCTGCATCCTACCTGCAGATGTGGTGTGACCAGCTACCCCAAGCTTCTGCTACCACAGCTTCCCCACCCACTGTGATAGACTGTGCCTTTGAACCATGTACCCAAATAATTCCTTTCCCCCGAAGTTGCTTTTGTTAGATATTTTACCACAGCAACCAACAAAGTAACTAAAATACCAGCTCTCTGCTCAATCTCCTTTATTTAGGTCTGTTCTAATTTGCTTTCTGATGCTGTGATAAATGCCATGATTAAAAGCAACTTTCTGAGCAGGGTTTGTTGTTGTTGTTGTTGTTGTTGTTGTTTTGTTGTTTTTTTTTCCCCTACAGGTTATGGTCCATCATCCAGGGAACCCAGAGGCAGGGAAAAAACCCACAAGTGAGATCTAGGAATAGTGTCACTGTGCACTATGTAAAGATTATCCTTGTATTATTCAAATGCTGATTTCTGTGCCCCCATATATAGTTGTAGTCTTTATTCTAAGAAGCTCCTAGCCGGGCGTGGTGGCGCATGCCTTTAATCCCAGCACTTGGGAGGCAGAGGCAGGCGGATTTCTGAGTTCGAGGCCAGCCTGGTCTACCAAGTG
>NC_034599.1:26881664-26935496 GCF_900095145.1 Mus pahari
GATTTCTGAGTTTGAGGCCAGCCTGGTGTACAGAGTGAGTTCCAGGACAGCCAGGGCTACAGAGAAAAAACAAACAAACAAACAAACAAACAAACAAAAAGAATCTCCTGCCTTGATGTTGTGTAAACATAGCCCCCCAATTAGAGTGTCTGTGGGATTATTTCTTGATGCTCAAAATATAAACTACAACCATTTTTCAGTGAGAAATTGGATATATAAATTGTGATACATACAAAAATGGAATACTATATGGAAGTTAGAAATAATTAACAAGGCAAGAGAAATACCTTAGTGGTTAAGATCGTATACTGTTCTTCCAGAGAAGCTAAGCTCAAATCCTAGTACACACATCGGGTTGCTCACAACCTCCTCTAACTCCAACTCCAAGGGAAGACACATTCTTCTGACCTCTTGGGGCACCTGAACACACACACACACACACACACACACACACACACACAAATAAGTAAATAAATATAAATAAATAAATCTGTTTAAAATAAATAATTAGCAGCAACACACATAAAATCCACAGACAAAATTTTGGGTATAGATGCTGGCCTGAATAGATTAGTAATAAATTCCTATTATTTTTTAAGAAAAAAGATTGCTTGTTAAACATGCTCAGGGCCCAGAACCACAAAGAAAAAAGAACTGGGTAACTGTATTAAGATATCCTGGTGTGTCGATATTATACTTTGGGGTTTGTCAAACTTCTTTCTAAATACCCTTAGAACTTCATCATGGGGTCCTAGATCATACCAACCACAAAGAAAGCAACAACAAATAAAACCAGCTAATGACTGGCTTGCTTAGTTACAAAGTGAGCAAAAATCTAGGAGTAGGAATCTGCTTCTGTTTTATCTGCTAATGATCTTGATAATCTTTTTAAAATCACGTTGATGGAGCAGAGAGATGGCTCAGAGGTTAAAAGCACTGACTGTTCTTCCAGAGATCCTGAGTTCAATTCCCAGCATCCACATGGTGGCTCACAACCATCTATAAGGAGATCTGATGCCCCCTTCTGGTGTGTCTAAATCATAGATAAATCATTTTTAAAAAGTTATTTTTAAAAAGTTATTTTTAAAAATTCTAAATAGATGCACATTGTCATAAGGAAATGGCACTGTTGACCACACACACACACACACACACACACACACAGAGAGAGAGAGAGAGAGAGAGAGAGAGAGAGAGAGAGAGAGAGAACATATTGATGAGATAGAAACTGGTTGGGCACGACAGGGACTACAAAGAGCAGGTGGGAGAATGTTTCTTCTGGAGACCAGGGATGGCAGAGGAGGTCTGGTGTCTGTTCCTTCCTATGTCTCAAGGACATAGCCCCTTGACAAGAGACTGCACAAGGGCTTGCCCTGGACACCCTGTGGCTGGTCCAAATGGACTTAGCAGCTCATCTTCCTTTCCATGCCTCTCTCATCCCAATTTCTGCCCAATGTCCTATAAAAAAAATTCTTAGACTAGTTCTTCCTCAGTATCTCATCTCCAGGGGCCTGCTCCTGCTATATAGGAATTCTCCCCTGCCTCTCTTGCTCTCACTTGCAAATCTATAAGTCATTACTCTCTGAAACTCACCCTTGTGGCCCATGACTTTCACTCTTCAGCTTCACAAGACAAGAATCCGAAAGCTGCCATCTTGGGACGGCTTTGGGGCCATCAAGTTTTCTAGGGCTCTAGTCACCCCCACTCTTAACTAAACTCGTTGAATTGGGAAAAGGCTTTATTGATATCGGTGACACCCCAGTATTTTCCTGCGCCAATATTAGGTCCTCAACAGGGAAATCCAAAGCAACATGAAAGAGCTAAACGATTCACGTCGTGAAAGTTCACGTCAGTGGGTGACTCAGAAAGGAAACCATTGACAAATGTAGTCCGTAGAGTTCCAGGACAGCTCTAGGATTCCTGCTCACCTGCTGCTTACATGCTACCGCGATTATTGTTACACGCTACCGCGATTATCGTGAGACATCCTTCCTGTGGTCAAATGATAAAGAGATTTTGCAGATACAGTCAAATCGTCACTCCGTTGGGTTTAAGCTAAGGACATAATCTGGGTCATGCAAGGTTCTTTCTGAGTCAAACGGACAGAGAAAGTGTGGCAAGGCAGAATGTTCAGATAGAATCTACCTTGGATCTCTTTTATATATTTCTCTCTTTCTCCTCTCCTTCCCTGTCTTTTCCTCTCTTCCCATTCCTTTCCCCTCTTTCTAGAATGCTGAAACCTGAGACAAACTAGTGTTATCTAGAAGAAAATCTGCTTCCTTGCTCGCTCAGAGTCCATTCCTTGGAAGGCAAGAACAAAGTAGGCTAAGCTAAGTCGCTGTGTCGAGCATAACCCTTCAAATCCTTCTCAACTGTGCTAAAGGAACACTGTACTAAGGACACGTGCTGTGGATCCTGCTGGGTCCTGCTGGACCTTAGCAGGGCTGTAGACACAGGCGTTATTCAAACTCCAGGCGATTCTTCCTGTCTATTCTGATGCTCCTGAATGCTTGAGGGTATCTGAGACATCTTGGTGATATCGGGTACCTCGGGAAAGGTCTCACCCATCACCTATCTCTCGTTCCAGGTACAACTGGACTGTGGATCTTCTTAGTGATTTTATCTCCCAGCCCCTCTGTTAGCGAATTGCCATCATCCTTACAGTTTTCATGTCATTGATGTTTTTCTTCCTCTCCCAGCAATCTACCCCACCTCCCTAGAACGGCTGAGCTGTGGAAGTTATGTCCACAAAGATGCATGACTAGCCAATAAATTCATAAGAAGATAAATTAACTTTGTTACTAGTGTCATCAGGGAACTGAAAATCAAAACTATTGTTAGGCAGCTAGACAGTGTCCGTAGGCCTGGAGACCAGTGGGAGTAAACTCATTCTTCATAATTGGGTTTGGACACCACATCCCATGTATTATGTGAAGTCACGAAGGTGTCATGGATTTGTTAAGGGACAAGAGAAACCAAGTCTTCCTGGTCAAAAGAATAAAATTTGGATTTCCCCCTATGGCCCTGAATCACAGAAAATTCTGATGCACCCCATGGGGAATAACTATTGTCCTCTCTCTTAAAAGATAAACCAACTGGGCCTGTCAATCAACAGACTAGGAGACCAACCTCAAAAACGCTGATTCACCTGAAGACACGCTTAAGTGATGGGAAGGAAAATGATTGCCTTACTGAGATATGATCCATGCCAGGAGCCACTTCCGTGGCAATGCTTACAAATCATCACTCCCCAAACTGCCAAGTTTTCTGAACTCCAACTCAAGAACTTAACCTTTTCTCTTCCTCTTTCTATCTGTTCTTGGGCTGCCACTCAAAGTTCTAAGCATGCTTTCCCCCAACACTCTGGGTTCTCTTCAGAAGACTATCCTTAAATATAGATCGTATCATGTGTTAATAAGAGTAGTTTTGTGTGCGGGATTGATTTTAATGCTTTGAATTAATCCAGCCCTCAAAATTGTGAGCATTGAATGGCTCACAATTGAATCTGTGTGAGCATTGAAGGTCCTTGTCCCCAGTTGGTTTCGATCAAGCAATAAACAACCAATGGCCAATGGCTTTGCCGAGAGACTGAGGCGGGGCCCTTTAAATTTGCGCATGCTGGGAACTGGGAGAAAGAAGCAAAGAATCGCCATGATTTGGAGGGAGACAGATCAGATTTGGAGCTACAGAAGGAAAATCATCCGAAATGTAGGTGAGAAGGAATGTGAACCCCAGACGAGCTGCCCAGAGCATCTTACGCAGCAAAGACTAGGGAGCCGCCCAGAAGGAGCCAGGACAACAAAGACAATATAGAATTAGAGGGGGTTAAGCCAGGAGTACTGGAGGAAACGTGTGCTAGCCACGGGGAGGAATAGAACTGCCTGGCCTTTGAGCTAGTCCAGGCATATTTAAAGTTAACTGGCATGTGTGTGCGTGCGTGCGTGCGTGCGTGCGTGCGTGCGTGCGTGCGTGTGTGTGTGTGTGTGTGTGTGTGTGTGTGTCTGTGTCTGTGTCTGTGTCTGTGTGTCTGTGTGTCTGTGTGCGTGTGTGTATTCACGAATCCAGATACCTCTTGGGCAAGTGCAGCCAGCGCACACGGCCCACTGGGAACAAAGCGATTAGTTAAAAAGTACCGCGACAGTTTTGCATCTTCTTTTCCTATATGTATTCTTTTTATTTATTTCTCGTCTTACTGCTCTAGCTAAGCCTTAGACTGCTATAGTGAAGAAAGTGGACATCCTTATCTTGTTTTTTATCTTAGTGGAAATGCTTATCCCCATTAAGTACAACATTGTACTTAGTATTTGTAATGTATAGCCTTTCTTATGTTTCGGTACGTTCCATTTATTAAGTTTCTTTACAGCTCTTATTGGGAGCAATTTTGGATTTTACTATAAAGAACTTTTTAGATTTATTCAGAATATCATATGATTATTGGCCTCTAGTCCATTTGTGTGATTTATTATATTTAATAATTTCAGTATACTAAACCATCCCTGACTTCCTGGAATGAAGTCAACTTGATCATGGTAAATGATCTTTCTGGTATATTCTTCAATCTGCTTGCTAGTTTTTTTTCTGAGAATTATTGTATATGTGTTCATCAGGATACATACATACATACATAATGTGTGTCTTTTTCTGGTTTTTAGAATCAAATTAATGCTGGCTTTAAGAAAGGCATTTGGTAGTATTCTTTCCCTTTCTGTTGCTTCCAGTACTGTGAATGTCGTAGGTGTTAGTTCTTTAAAAATCAATAGAATTCAGCAGTGAATGCCTCTGTGCCTGGACACCATCAGTGGGGGAAAAAAAATTTGTCATTACTGCTTCACTCTTGAGGTTTGGGGGGATTTTTTTATCTGTTTGTTTGTCTGTTTTTCAAGACAGTGTCGCCCTGGCTGTCCTAGTACTTGCCCTGTAGACCAGGCTGGTTTCAAACTAGCAGAGACCCACCCACCTTTGCTTTCCAGTGCTGGCACTTCAGGCTTGTGCCACCACTGCCCAGCATCCCAGTGCTCTTTATACATTGTTTTAATCACTTACTGAATCTTTGTTAAGTTTCAGTGGGTCACATGTGTCTAGAAAATTTCCCATTTGTTATAGATTTTCCAATGTATTAGAATATAAGTTTTGAATGTATGCTATGACAATTTTCTGAACTTCGTTGTGAATTTCACTGGTATCCGTTTTAGTGCCTCCTTCTTCATTCCTAGTTATTAACTTGAGTCTGCTCTCCTTCTTTGCTCAGTTTAGCTAAAGGTTTGTCAATCCTGTTTGTATTTCCAAATATGACAGTAGTCGTTTCATTGATACTTTGTAGTGTTAGTTTGTTTCCATTGTGTTAATTTCTTCCTGGTCTTTTTATTTCATTCAATGTTAATTATGGTTTTCCAAGCCTCTAAAACTCATAATTTATTTGAGATCTCAACTATTTTTTTAATGGGTGTATTCATTGTTTGTTTTATTTTAAATGTACTAGAGTACTCTGTCTGCAAGCTCACCTGTATGCCAGAAGAGGGCATCGGATCCCTTTATAGATGCCTGTGAGTCGCCATGTGGATATGGTGAATTAAATTCAGCATCTCTGGAAGAGCAGTCAGTGTTCTTAATCACTGAGCCATCTCTCCACTGAGCCTCTTCTCTTTCCTTCTTTGGTTTGTTTGTGTGTGGTTTCTGTTTGTCTGTTTGGTTGATTTTTTGGTTTTGTTGTTGTTGATGATGATGATGTTTTTGGTTTTTTTGTTTTGGTTTTTTGTTTTTTTGTTTTTGAGACAGGGTTTCTCTGTGTATCCCTGGCTATCTTGGAACTCTCTCTGTAGACCAGACTGGACTTGAGTGCTGGGACTAAAGACATGAGCCAACACCTCTGGCTCTCCTATTTTTATATGAGTACACTGCAGCTGCCTTCAAACACACACTAGAAAAGTGCACAGGATCCCATTACAGATGGTTGTGAGCCACCATGTGGTTGTTGGGAATTGAACTCAGGAAGAAGTCATTGCTCTTAGTTTTGTTGAGCCATGTCAACAACCCTTCTCTTCTACTTTTTTTTTTTTTTTTCTTTTTTTGGTTTTTCAAGACAGGATTTCTCTGTGTAGCCCTGGCTGTTCTGGAACTCACTCTGTAGACCAGGCTGGCCTCAAACTAAGAAATCCACCTGCCTCTGCCTCCTGAGTGCTGGGATTAAAGGCGTGCGCCACCACGCCCAGCATTCTCTTCTACTTTTAATGTAAGCATTTGTAACTATGAATGTCTTTCTTAGCACTGCTATCATTATGTCTTGGGTATATTATGTTTTTATTTTCATTAAATTCTATAAGCTTTTCAGTTTTCTTCTTGATATCATTAATGACCCAGTTACATATTCGTGTTTATGTAATTTCTGTCATTTATCTTCCAGTTTCAATCCATTGTGACAAGATAGAATACAGGAAATTATTCCCACTTTCTTATATTTGTTAAGGTTTTCCTTGTGTCCTAGTGTAAGATCTATTTTTAAGTACACTACATGACTGCTTAAGATAATGTATATTCCGTAGTATTTGAATGGAATTACCTGTAAATGCATATTATATACATTTAACCTATAATGCCATCTCTTCCCTTTTGCTTTGTTTTCACCTCTGTTTTGTTGTTTGCTGTGTTTCTCTGTTTCAGAGTTTTCCGTTTTGTTACTGATTGTGACCCGTCTGAGTGCAAGTGGGTTATTGAAGCTACCCACTATTATTGTGTTGGGGTAAATTATTTGTGTCTTTACATTTAATAGTGTTTGTTTTATGAAATTGGATGTGCCAATGTTCAATGAGTATGTTTGGAAATGTTACATCATCTTGATGGATTCTTCCTTTAATCAGTAGGAAATGACCTTTTTTTATATCTCCTCTGACCACTTTCTTTGGTTTGAAGTCATTTTGTCATATTTTATCAGATATTATCATGGCGATGCCTGAATGCTTTTTAGTTTATTTGTGTGGAATGCCCTTTTCTATCGTCTCGCTCCAAGTCTGCTCGTCTTTAACAGTGAGGTATGTTTCTCACAGACAACAAATAAATGATGTGGTGGTGGCGCTTGTTGCTGATGCTGCAGTTTTACTGTGCTTTGTTTTGAGAAACAGTTTTACTCCGTAACACAGGCTGGTCTGCAACTCAGGCATCTACGGTGTTCTCAGGGAGAATGCCCCCCCCCCCCCCGTGCTCATGTGCTTCAATAGTCGGAGCCCCGTTGGAAGAACAGTTTGGGGAGGGTTAGATGGGGTGGACTTCTTGGAGGAGGCGTGCATGAGGGGCTTTCCCCAGTGTGTTCTCTGCCTCCTGCTTAGGGATCAGCTGCTCTTGACACAATACCTTTGCTGGGCCATCATGGACTCTATGCTTCTGAGACTGTAAGACTAATTAAACACTTTCTTTTATAAGTTGCCTTGGTCATGGTGGGGGGGTTGTTTGTTGTTGTTGTTGTTGTTGTTGTTTTGGGGTTTGTCGAGACAGGGTTTCTCTGTGTAGTCCTGGCTGTCCTGGAACTCCCTTTGTAAACCAGGCTGTCCTTGAACTCAGAAATTTGCCTGCCTCTGCCTCCGGAGTGCTGGGATTAAAGGCATGTACCACCACGCCCAGCTTGGTCATGGTGTTTTATCACAGCAATAGAAAAGTAATTAAGACAGCATCCTCCCGCCTCTTAAGTACTTGGAATTACAGAAATATCTAGAGCTTGTTTTTATTTGTTTGTTTGTTTGTTCAACCTGATAGTCTGTCTTATGGTTGAGGAACTGAAACCTCTAGCGTTCAGTTGTTACTGAAAAATATTTATTAATTTTTGCCATATTAATATTTCATAGTGTTTGCTGTTTTCCTAACCGTTGTTTACTAACTGCTGCCCTAACAGTTTTATCTTTCCTCTGTTCCTCTTTTTCTGAAGGGCATAAAATTCCTTCAAGTATCTTCCGCAGTGTCGGTGGCCAGGCATTTCTCTGGTTTATCTGGTTTATGTTTATCCTGGACAATTTTTGTTCTTCCATAAACTATGACAAATAGATTTTCAGGATATAGTAGTCTGGGTTGGCAGTTGTTTGGTTGGCTGAAGTTGTTCCATCCTCTCCAAGTCTTAGATGAGAATTCTGCGGGGATTCTGTGATAGGCTTACATTCATATGCAACTAGATGAATCGTTCTTGCAGCTCTCGGGATTTTTTCTTCTGTTCTTTATACTTAGCATGGTAACTACATGATATAGGAAAGGCTCTTTCTGTGTCCTGTCTGCTTAGTGTTCTAAATGCTCCCTGGGTTGGTAAGGCATATCTGTATCTAGATTTGAGAGGGTGGTGTTGTTTTTCTGCTGCTGCTGCTGCTGCTGCTGCTGCTGCTGTTACTGCTGCTACTGCTGTTACTGCTGTTAGGATATAAAATGCCTTTATCCGAAAGTTCATTTTCTAGCCCCATGATTCATAAACTTGACCTTTAATGGTGTCCTGTAAAGCTCATAGGCTGAGATGGCTAGTTCGATGTCAGCTTGACACAAGATAATGTCATCTGGGAAGAGGGAACCTCAATAAAGAAAAGGCCTTTATAAGGTTTATCTGCAGGCAAGCCTGTAGGGCATTTTCATAATTCATGATGGATGGGGAGGACCCAGCCCATTGTGGGTAGTGTCATCCTGGGCTGGTGCTCCTGGGTTCTTCTATACGAAGGAGGGGAAGCAAACCGTGGGGAGCAAGTCAGTGAGCAGCAGCTCTCCATGGCTTCTGCACCAGCTCCTGCCTCCAGAGTCCTGTGTTTGGGTTCCTGCCCTGACTTCCTTGGCTGACAGTGATGAGGAACCGTAGGCCTAAAGCTCTTTCCTAGGCATGTTGTGTTGGCCATGGTGTTCCATCACAGCAATGGTAACCCTAACTAAGACATACTCTGTTCATTCTCTATCTGAATATTCTTGCTAGTGTCTGAATGGAATAATTTACTCATCTTGTCTTCCACCACTGATATTCTGCCTTTGTTCTAGTCTATTGGTGGAACCTTATACTGATTTGTTATGTGAGTTAATGGACACTTTATTTCTTTCTCTTTATTAAATTTATTTTTTATATCCTGTATTGATTCCCTTACTTCATGCAGCTCATTATTTGCATTCTTTTTTTAACTTGTCTAGGAACTTTTTGAATCCCCTTTGATTCCGTTAAACATTCTTAGAATTATTCTTTTGAATTCTTTGGGATTTAATCACTCTCTTTAGAATCTTGTATCATGGAATTAGCACTATTCAGAGGGATCACGCCGCCTTGGTTTTTCTCGTGTTTCTTGTATTTCTACTTGGGGACCTGTTCATCTGGTGTAACCTCATTAGCTGGATTTTTATGTATTTCAGCTGTGTTTGTTCAGTAGTTTTGTTTTGCTGGTTCTGTGCAAAATAATGTTTTTAGACAATATACCCTGATCCAATTGAAGTTCTTATGAAGCTCAGATGAAACTAGGTTGAGGTGTTCTGTCACCTTGAGGAAAGGAGAGTGTCTTCTGCTGTTACACCCTCCGGCACGGGAGAGCCCCAGGTCCTCTCTGAGATTAGAATGTCAGTTGCAAATGCAACCAGTCATCTCTGGCTTCAACAGTGACTCTGGAATAAAGTGACAAGAACAACACTGCATGTGCTGAGGACATCAGTGTCTAAGGCTAGGAAAGGCGGGGAGGTAGACTGACCACAGTCCCCCAGGACCTTCCCCTCCCCCCCAACCCCGTCCCTGCCCCAGTATTTCAGTCCAGCCTCTCTTCAAACGTATTTGATATCTCATCTTAAACTTAGGATTCCCCCTTTTCTCTGCCTCCTAAGTGCTAGAATTACAGACATACACTCCCACATCCAGGTCAGGAGTTAGTATTAGACCAGAAAAAGTCCAGGAGGAAAAGGAGATGGAGATCAGAAATTGGGATCGAGTTAAGACACTCACATTTAAAGATGATCAAAGCCAGCCAGGCAGTGGTAGCCCGTGCCTTTAATCCCAGCACTCCGAAGGCAGAGGCAGGCAGATCTCTGAGGTATAGAGGCCAGCCTGATCTACAGAGTGAGTTCCAGGACAGCCAGGGCTACATAGAGAAACCCCTGTCCCAAAGCAACAGCAACAAAAACAAACAACACAAAACAAAATGAAAAACACAAAAAAACATAATTTAAGCTTCAAAAAGTTAAAGAGTAAGAAGGGGGAGGGATGGCAAAGACAGAGAGAGAAAATTAGGTGAAGATAAGGTAAAAGTGCACAGATCCCGTGGGGCAGGGGGGGACGTGATAGAATAAATAAAGAAGCATACAGAATAAGCATAAGCCTTAATGAACAACATAAAAACCAATGCAAAACCATGAAGATGAATAGAATTTTTAAATAAAATAATACAGATTTTGAAAAGTATAATGGGCAGGTATGATGGCTAACTGGGTAAAAGAGCTTGCTGAGCCTGGAACCCACATAAAAGTGGGAAGAGAGAACAGATTTCACAAAGCTGCATACATACACACAGACACACACTCACACAGAGACATACACAGACACACACGCACACACATACATACACAAAAACACACAGACACACACTCACCCACACACATACATACACACAAACACACACACTCACCCACACACATACATACACACAAACACACAGACACACACTCACCCACACACATACTTACACACAAACACACAGACACACACTCACCCACCCACATACATACATACATACACACAAACACACAGACACACACTCACCCACACACACACATACATACATACACACAAACACACAGACACATACACACAGACACAGACACAGACACAGACACACACACACACACACACACACACACACAGATACACTCATGTCACAGTAATAAATACACTTTTAAGATTCTGGTCTTTTAGTTATAGTATTACTTCCTTTGTGCAGTGGATTTTGAAATGTTTTCTTCCCTGTGATATCTCGGATAGCAAATTATGCAGAAGCAGAAGGTGCGGTTTATAACTCCAAATCAAACCTGTAAAACACATTTGTTGGTGTGCGATTCGCTGAGTCCCAGTCAAGTTCGTGTCTTTTGAGTTGAGCTTCTGCTCGGTCGCCAGTAGGTGTCAGTGCGCCCTTTGTTTTTCCTAAGCCCTCGGCGCCAACTGTAGCTTTGTCACCAGTTATTGCTAGGCAGGTGTTGGGCTTCTAAGTCGGGTTCTGATGTTCCACGCCCCTCTGCTGGTCATGTTTAGAGCTTGAAATACTCGCCTTCCACTGTGTTTCTTGGCGTCCACTTCTGGAGTTCCCCCAAGTTTCGGATTAAACCAATTCATGTGTGAAGGATCCACTGTCTATCACCATAGTTCCTCAGTCCAGTGTTCTGGGCTTACCCAGGCTATGTTGTCAAAGACAGGTTCATGAGTCAACAGGTCAGCTGTCATCCCATGTCACTTCACAGAGTATATCCAACCACAGTTTCTTTTTCTTCTTCTTTTAAAACTTACTTTACTAGCTTGTGGGTGTGTGTGCAAGTGTGTCTGCACCACATGCGTGCAGGGCCCACCCAGAGGGCAGAAAAGGGTGTTGGATACCCTGGGACTGGAGTTACAGATGCTTGTGAACTGCCTTATTGGTGCTAGAGAGGAGCCCAGGTTCTCTGGAAAAGCAGCAAGTGTGTGCTTAACCAGCAATCCATCATTCCAAGCCCAACCCCAGTTTCTTACTAGACACTGTTTTATAAATATTTTCTCACATTTTGTGGGTTGTTTTGTTCTGTTTTACACATGTTAAAAGTTCTTTGAAGCACAGATCTTATTGGGGTCTTTTTTTTTTTTTCTTTTAGTTTTCTTTTGTGAATTATGCCTTTAGTGTGGAATTTAGCAAGGCTTTGCCAAACACAAAATCAGAAGGACTAACTCCTAAAATGTATTAAGAGTCTTATCTTTTTAGCTCTTAAATGTTCCCACATGGTATGAGGAGAGGGTCCTCCTTCCTGTGGACACCAGGTGTCCTAGTAGCATTTGATAAAAAGTTTATTTTATCAATCATGCTGTCTTGACAGTTACAGAATCAACTAACCTAAACCCACAGGGGCTCACAGAGACTGAACCACCAACCAAAGAGCATACAGACGCTGGATCTGGGCCCCATCACATCTGGAGCAGATGCGTAGCTTGGTCTTCATGTTGGTCCCCTAACAATTGGAGTAGAGGGGGAGGGGCTGTCTCTGACTCTGTTGCCTGCCATTGGATCCCTTTCCCCTGAGTAGACTGCCTTTTGGGGCCTCAGAGGGAGAGGATGTACTTAGTCCTTCTGGGTCTGGATGCCCCGGGGCAGTGGTACCCAAGGTGGGCTTCTCCTTCTTTGAGAAGAAGGGAGAGGGTAATGGAGGAGAGATTTGTAAGGGTGGGACTGGAGGTACTGACCTTCAGAGATTTGAGCTTAGTACAATGGCGCCTTCCAGGAGGTTCTTCGTTGGGGGCACCTGGAAGATGAACGGGAGGAAGCAGTGCCTGGGAGAACACATCTGCAACCTGGAGGCAGCCAGCCTGCCGGCAGACACGGAAGTAGTTTGTGCACCGCCAACCGCTTACACCCACTTCGCCAGTCAGAAGCTTGATCCCAAAAGTACTGTGGCTGCACAGAACTACAACAACGTGACCAATGGGACCTTCACTGGGGAAATCAGCCCTGGCATAAATTATCAAAGACTTAGGAGCCACCTGGGTCGTGCTGGGGCACTCGGAAAGAAGACACGTCTTTGGGGACTCAGACGAGTTGATCGGGGCAGAAAGTGAATCATGCCCTAGCAGAGGGACTCGCAGTGATCGCCTGCATCGGGAGAAGCTAGACAAAGGGAAGCTGGCATCATTGAGAAGGTTGTTTTCGAGCCAACCAAGGTCATCACAGATAATGTGAAGGACTGGAGCAAGGTGGCCCTGGCCTATGAACCTGTGTGGGCCATTGGGACTGCAACCCCTCAACAGGCCCAGGAAGTACATGAGAAGCCCCAGGGATGGCTGAAATCCAATGTCTCTGGTGGGGTGGCTCAGTGCACCCGGATCATTTATGGAGGTGCTGTGACTGGAGCAACCTGCAAAGAGCTGGCAAGCCAGCCTGATGTGGATGGCTTCCTGGTGAGTGGTGCATCTCTCAAGTCTGACTTGTGGACATCATCGGTGCCAAACAATGAACATCCCTCATGGTTGGAGCACAGGAAGTGGGCTTCGTGTCACTTTGGCCTGTCACTTACATAGCCCTTGGCTCTCCTTTCTCCCAAGCCCTACTAGATGTCTGATGCAGAAATTCAGAACCTCTGGGTCTGTTTGTTTGTGGGATTTTTTTTTGTTTGTTTGTGGGATTTTTGTTTGTTTGTTTGTTTGAGAAATCTGCCTGCCTCTGTCAAGTTGCTTTTACTGATTTATTTTATCATATTTTTCATTAATTTATTTTATTTGCTTTACATCCTGATTGCAGCGCCCTTCCCTCAGACATAATTTTGCATACCAAAGAAACCATGCAAACCACAGATGTTTGACAAATAAGCCAAAAATACACCAAATGGAGAAAAGACACCAAATGGGGCTGGTCAAACTGAATGGCTGCATGCAAGAGAATGAAGATTGACCATATCTATTACCCTGCACAAAATTTAATTCCAAGTGGATTAAGTACCTCAACATAAGACTAAATACACTGAATCTGATAGAAGAAAAAGTGGGGAATAGCCTTGAAGAATTCATTGGCACAGGAAAGAACTTTCTGAACTGGACTAACACCAATGACTAATAATGGAACACACCAATAAATGACTCCTAATGACATACCGCTATACTCATAGATCAGTGCCTGGCTCAGCCATCACCAGAGACGCTTCTCTCACATTAGATGGGAAGTAACTCAGAGACCCCAACTGGACAATATGCAGAGAGTAAAAGGCTTTGGAACAATCAGTTCTGAATGTGATATTTCCATTAAACCTTCCTCTTGGGTCTCAGGGATCTATGTGGAAGAAGAAGCAAAAAGTTTGTAAGAGCTAGACATGATGGATGACTTTGGAGAAACAGTGTCTTCCAGATACAACAGGACCAATGCACATACAAACTCACAGATACTTTGGTGACATGCACAAGACCTGCACAGGTCCAAGCTAGATGACATCCTAGCACTGGGAAGGGGAAGTGGACACGGGGTCCCACTCCTAACCTGCAGTAGATACTTGCTGATAAAGGAAGCATCAGTTTTCCCCAATGGAGCATCATCAGGGGTATTAACCACTCTGTGCTCAGAACACGTGCCACATGCCCAGAAGTAGCAGGCCAACAACACAAAGCAAGCTTAATAGAATGGTATTTTGTGAACCTTTTGCTTTACTGTGTTTTGATATTTTTTTATCTTTTGCTTGATTGTTTTGATATTCATTTTCATGGGAGGGAGGGTATTTGTTTTCATTTCTGTTTGTTTCTTTCTCTTTTTGAGTAGAGAAAGGGAAAATAATATAAAGTTGGGTGGGTAGGGAGATGCGAAGGATCTAGGAGGAGTTGAGAGAGGAAGAAAAGCATGATCATGAAATAAAATATAAAATCTTTTGTAAAAGCCAAAGACAACGATAAAGATTATTGCAACAAGATTGGCAAACTCTTAGCTAAATTAATAAAATTGGAGAAGGAGCATGACTTTTAACAATAGACACTGGGGAATTCCAGAAAATCATCAGGGCATATATTACAACATGTACCCTACCAAACTGGGAAACCTAAAAGAAATGGATAGTTTTCTCCATATATACCAAGTTAAATCAAGATCAGATAAGCAACTTAACAGGCCTATAACCCCTAGTGAAATACAAGAAGTAATTAAGTCTTTCAGCCAAAAACTCAGGGCCAGATGGTGTTAACACTGCATTCTTCAAGAAATTCAAAGAAGTGTTACCCCAATACTCCTCAAATTACACCTCAAAATAGAAACAAAAGAAGCATTGCCTTTCTATGAGGACACAATTACTCCACTGATACCTAAACCACATAAAGACTCAACAGAAAAGAAAAACCACAGACCAATTTTCCATATGAAGTTAGATGCAAAATTCTCAATAAAATGCTTGAAAACAAAATCCAAGAACACACCAAAAAAAGAGTATTCACCATGATCATGTGGGTTTCATTCCAGAGAAGCAAGAGTGGTTCAAATAGGTAGGTGAATCAATAAATGTAATCTACTATATAAACAAACTGAAAGAAAAAAATCCACATTATCATCTCGTTAGGTGCAGAGAAGGCCTTTGAAAAAAATCCAACACTCTTCATAATAAAAGTCCTGGAGAGATTAGGGGTACAAGGGATATACTTCAACATAGGGGAAAAACTCAAAGAATTTCCACCAAAATCATGAACAAGCCAGGGTTGTTCACTCTCACTTTACCTATTCAATATTGAAATATTAACTAGAGCAATAAAACCACTGAAGGAAATCAAAGGGATACACACAGGAAAGGGAAAAAAATCAAAGTATCTTTGTATATGTGAGTGACCCTAAAATGTCCACCAAGAAACTCCTTAAAGCCGATAAACACTTTCAAAAAAGTGTCACAATACAAAATTAACACACAAAAATCAGTAGCCCTCAGGGCTGAAGAGATGGCTCAGAGGTTAAGGGCACTCACTGCTCTTCCAGAAGTCCTCAGTTCAATTCCCAGCAACCACATGATGGCTCACAACCATCTGTAATGGGATCTGAGGCCCTCTTCTGGTGTATATGGTGACAACTACAGTGTACTTGCCATATACATTCATTAAATAAATAAATAAATAAATAAATAAATAAATAAATAAATAAAATCAGTAGCCCTCCCATATACGAATGACAAATGGACTGAGAAAAAAAATCAGGAAAACAACATCTTTCACAATAGCCTCCAAAAATATAAAATTAAGGTAGCTCTAAGTGAAAGTGAAAGACTTCTCAGAAAAACTTTAAGACACTGAAGAAAGAAAAGGAAGATACCAGAAGATAGAGAGGTCTCTCATGTTCTTGGATCAGTAGAATTAAAATAGTAAAAATGATCATCCTGCTAAAGCAATCTATAGATTCAATGCAATCCCCATCAAAATTCCAACACAATTTATCACAGAACTTAAAAGGATAATTTTCAGCTTTGTATGTAAGCACACACTCACACCAGGGTAACCAAAACATTTCTGAGAGATTAGAGAACTGGTGGAGACATCACCATCCCCAATCTTAAACTGTACTACAGAGCTACAACAATAAAAACATCATGGTATTGGGGAAAAAAAAACAGGCATGTTGATGAATGGAATAGAATTGAAGGTCTACTTTTACCAAAGGAATCTCAATGGGGGAAAAAACACTCTTAAGGTGGCAGGAGCCATAAACTAGCAGTTGATCCTCCTGAGATGGTTCTGCCTTGGAATAAAAAAATCTATGACAGATTTGCTCCTTATGCAAGACAAGGAAAATTTCATTTTAGGAAAGACTCCTGCTATTAATATGCCTTTCCTGATATTAATATATATATATATATATATATATATATATATATATATATATATATATATCACTAGGTATTAGCCCACCCTTTTGAGCAGATTTCTGCAAAACAACATCCTATATAGACAAATAGATGACTTCTTAATTCTTAATGATGATCCTATAAGAATTCCTAAAATTATATGAGTAATTATTAAGCTCTTTTATAATAGGGCTGCTATTTAATCCTTTCTGAAGTCAAAGCTATGTTGAGAACTCTCCCAGTCTTTAAGTGTCACAAGTTAATTGCTTCTGAGGTAGTAAGCAGGCAACTGCAACTTAGAGCGCATTCCAAGAGGTTGTGAAACCATTAACCAATGGCTGTAAAAAGGGAACTGAGGAGTTACTAAAGGTACAAAGACAGAAGACAAAATATTGACTGAATTTATCTATACAAAACTTCATTAATAACTTAATAACGAAAGTTATGGTTTTTAACTCTCCATGGGCCTATAGAACTAGTGTGACAGGATTTTCCCTGTCCAATCACAATAAAATATTAGTGCAATGGGAGACCTGTGATTGGACAGGGAAAAGGGAGGCAGAGCTAAGAGTTAAAGAGACAGAGAGCATCTCAGGAGACAAGGGGAAGCCAAGATGAAGGCAGACGGACAGGAAGAAGAATCTGAACCTGCGTGGCTTTGAATAGCCACAGGTAGTTATGATATCATAAAGGTTAGAATAATTGGGATAATTTGTCTAATCTAGGTGGGCAGCTTTTATCATTATCAATTTGTTCTGAAATTATTGTATTGGCATCTTGTGAATTGAGAATTTATTGATATATATATATATGACTTGTTAATTATAAGCTTCTAGAGTTTTGATTTACTGGGTTACTGAAATGTGGGACTGCCAACTACAGGGGTTTATGGCAAAAGGGAACTAGCAGTTCCAGAGACAAGTGATCCAGAGCCGGGAACGCAGCAATCAGTCGCTGCAGGGGCTAGCTAGAGACAGAGCTGGTGGAACCACACCTGGCCAGAGAGTTGTGGTGGCTGACCAGGTGGTAGACTGTCATCGCATGGGGCTGATGTGGCAACAATCCTTCAAGGGAAGTTGGCAGGCAGAGTGTAGTCCGATGGGACCACGCTGGGACAGAGAGTGGCCAGCAGTAATGCAAGAAGCCTGCTGGTCCATGTTAATATTTCCTACAACAAACTAGTAATAGATGATGTTTAGCTGGATAATTACTCTTAATGAATATGCATGTAAACATTCTCTGTTGTAAACTTCTTATTCAATTTATGTTTGAACTTCTAGTGAACTTTGGCTGAAAAAGGGGGTGGGGAGGGATGCTTGGAAAAGCCATGTGATCTATTCTCCTAGAAAAGGTACAAAAGACTGGGAAAGATCCCATTGCAAGATAGAACATTGGAGAGAGAGCAATGGGAGCATAACACTGGGAATAAAGGCTTTGGGAGTAAGGCATTGGGAGCAGAGCAGTTACATCAGAGCAGGAGGAGACAGCAAGATTAGAAGGAGAATGCAGAGTGGAATAACTTAGAAAATATGAGGCAACTTAAAAATTGAGAGAGCAATGTGCAGAAAGCAGAGGGAAAGGGGGGAAAAGAAGAAGCTGCAGAGAAAGCAGAAGAAGCAGGCAGGCTTCTCATTACCATGGGGCAGAACAGGTCTTTTCTTAATAACAAGGCAGGCTCAGTCTTGCTAAAGAGAACAAAGCTTTCTTCTTACAGACTTAGTTTTAATTCATTTAGCAGTAAAAGGGTAGAAGCTTTTTCTTTCTGTGTGCAATAAAGATTGGAGCTCATTTTTCACCCAGAAGGAGTGAGTTCTTTCTGCACTGGCGCTTGGTCTTTTGCTCCATACACATATGTAAGTATGGATGTATGTGTGTGTGTAAGTATGTAATTATGAGATAGCATGAAAGCTGGGTCCAACTGATTTGAATGAAGATTTATTAATGTGTGTGCATGAATCTGCATATGGATTTTTGTAAGTTTAATTCATATTTGCTTGTGTAAAAGTTTTTCCTTCTGTGAATGATTCTCTTCTCCTGGTTCAAAAGAAGTTGATTGCTCCAAACTTGACAAGTGAGAGGCATCTTGACATAGGGAAAAGTTTCTAGCATTTAATCCTTTCCTTAATCCCCTGCTGTTTTAGGATGAGGTGCTAAAGGCCAGAGACTGCAGTTTCTGGCCTAAAGAGAACTTAGACGGGTCAGCTATCATAGCAAAGTGATTTAGACTTAAGATAGGTACATGTTTTATTATTAAACAGCAACTCTATCTCAAAACAAACAAACAAACAAAACAAGTCTTGCCCATGCCTACGCTCATCCCTGTCCACTTACCTTCAAGAGAGAACCAAGAGAGAAGAAGAGCCAGGTATGGACCACACCATTAAGGATAGGCCCCATGCCCACCAATAGATCACTATAGCCTTCCAGCAGCCATGGAGAACTGGGTCTACTTGAAAGGGGAGCTGGAAATGAAAAGGGGTGCAAGAGAAGGATCGAGCCAAGACAAAGGTTCTTCTGATCAAGGCTCAAAGTTTAATTCTGCAGCTATAAAGGAAAAACCACAAAACCCGTCCTGTGTTTCAGCTGGATTATGTTGCAAAGCAAGCTCAGGGGCAGTCTATTCTTCTAAGTTCCTATAGGAGGTTGCAGGTGCAGCAAAGCAGATGACTCCACCTGGGTCCCATTGTGGCAAGCACTCAAGGTCTGTTTAGCCTGCTCAGGGCTGGGGGAAGGGCAAGGATCACCCACATAAAATGAATTCAACAGGATCTTAGTCTCCTGTGGGGTTGGTTCTTAGTCTCCTAAAGTTGAGTCAGGGCAATCGTTTGTTTTAATTTTCCACCTTACAGGTCTTTCTTTTCATGTATACATTAGAGCTTCCAGTTTGGGACTGTTATGAGTGTGTGTGCATGGTATCTGTTGTTATGAGTGTGTGTGCATAGTGTCTGTGCATTGAGATGTATTTCTTGTGCATCTTTCTTGGATCTTTTTCTTCTTTGGTTGTTCTGTCATATTTTGATTTTTTTTGTTATTGATTTATCTTATCTCATTTTACTATCATTATTACTTAGATTCCTGTTTGTTTTCTAAGGAGAAGAAAAAAAGATACAGATCCAGATGGGAAGGGAAGGAAGGAGGAACTGGGGGTGGGAGGGAATTATGTTAGAATATGTTGAATAAAAAAACTTCTTTCGGGCTGGTGAGATGGCTCAGCGAGTAAGATCACCCGATTGCTCTTCCGAAGGTCCTGAGTTCAAATCCCAGCAACCACATGGTGGCTCACAACCATCTGTAATGAGATCTGACTCCCTCTTCTGGAATGTCTGAAGACAGCTACAGTGTACTTACATATAATAAATAAATAAATATTTAAAAAAAATAGTCTAACCACACACACACACACACACACACACAAAACCTAAAAAAAAAAAAAAAAAAAAAAAAAAAAAAAAAAAAACTTCTTTCACTAAAAAAAGAAAAAGAAAAAAGAGATTATTAAGCAGGTAGCAATACACAATGGAGGCCAAACTGAACATCACTTAAAGGAAAGTATGAAGCAAAGAAGTCTTTACTCTGAATTTTGCATCCACAATTGTATTTTCATCATAGATCACAACAAGCAGCCATGCTTTCCATACAAACTACTAGTAGAGAAAGAACCCTTTTATGTTTCCGAGAAATAATCTCAAGAGCACATGAAGAAACAGCAGCTCAAGAGAATCTAGTACCAAAGGCAATGTGTGGTTCAAACACAGCCAGCTCCATTTAATAATCCTAACATGTGAGGAGATAATTCTAAAGCGCCTTCCTTTTGATTATCAGAATATTACAACCACAGAATCAGAGGAAATTGGAACTTTCACCAGAAGTCTCTAGCTGGGAGAAGCGAAAGAAGGATGCAGCCAGAGGACGAATTTGAGTCCCTGAAAGAGACTTCACAGTTCTGTCAACACGTCAGAGTGCCCGCAGGAGAGTCTGGACCCAAGACAAGGATGAGTCAGTGGGCAGGGCTGGACCTCGCCCAGGTCTGTGTACTTGTGCGTAATTTATCTAGTGCCCTCTACTTAAACCAAGCCTCATTTTAGGACTCCAAAGATGGATTTGGAGTCACTGGGTCCCTTTATCTCTTCCTCTTCTCAATGTGGCCACAGAGAGTAAATAAACCTCCTTTCTCTGCTTCTCACCATTATTTGCTTCTTTAATTGTCCTATTGAGGATGGGAAGACAAGCCTAGCTTGTTAGCTGCCAGGGCCCATGCTCTGACCCTAACAGCTCTGACAACACGCCCTCTCTCATGACTCCGTACCAGCTCTGCTCCAGCTGACACAGCTGAGAACACAGTGTTCCCTCCCCCCTCTCTCTCCAGGAGGAAGGTTTTTCTTTTCTGCAGGACAAGGACATCGACTTTCCCTTCCCGTCTCTATGACGTCTTGTTAGGTGGGAACTCACTAAAGAGATTGCTCCCTTCTGCTGCGCAGTCCACTTATAAAAGGTTGACGCCCAACCTTGGGCTTGTCATATGGAGAAGACCGGAGCCCTGTCACCTTAGCAACGGCCAGTGCAGTGGTGGATTTGTGCCAGAAGAAGCAAAATGGGAGGAGCCCTGGAAGGGGCGGCAAAGCTTGCTGTAGTCAGTCCTTACCCAAAAACCACTAGACTGCTGGCTCAGAGAATTCACCTAGAGAAAAAAAGGGAGGGGACATACAAAGAGGGAATTTCTAATCTCCGCAAAAGTATTCACTCCTTTGGTGGCTTGAATAGGTATGGCCCCATCAACCTATGCATCTAAAAGGTTGGACTTAGGGAGTGGCACTATTAGGAAGTGTGGCCTTGTTAGAGGAAGTGTGTCACTGTTGGGGCGGGCTTTGAGGTCTCCTATGCCCAAGCAACACCCAGTGTGACACAGTTTCCTTCTGCTGCCTGCTGATCCAGATGTAGAAGTCTCAGCTCCTTCCCCAGCGCCATGTCTGACTGCACACTGCCAAGCTTCCTGCCATGGTGACAATGGACTAAACCTCTGAAACTGTAAAACAGCCCCAATTAAATGTTTTTCCTTTATAAGAGTTAAATTGATCATGGTGTTTTTTCACAGCAATAAAGCCCAAATTAAGAAAACTCATTTGCAACGGAGCTTGGAGAAGCAGATTCTAAATAGAAACTGTGAGTGGCCATTGGGAGCAGGAGCAAGGACCAAGCTAAACCACAGACTGGCTGCTTTATAGGGCAAGAGCTCAGGCTATGCCAGCTACGAGGAGCCCTCTTGAGAAAATACCAAGTGCTGACCTCAGAAACCAACTCTATAAAGGAGCAATGATTTTACTACATTTGATGGTAGAGTGATTTATGTACCAGTAAATTCTTGAAAACAGATAAGTAATTGCCTGGTGTTTGTGGTCAGAAGAAAGGAAAAAAGTGTGCCAAACAAATGACTTCCCAGAATGAATATTTGTTAGGCAACAGAATCCATGACTCCCCGGGGAGCAATATCAGATTCTTACCACTGTCAGTGGAGGTATTATCATTGACCCAGAGTTACTAAACAAGAAAGTCACTGAGGCAGGGGATTGAAGAAGAAAGAGAGAGAAGGAAGAAGATGAAAGTTTTTATAAATTAGATTTTAATATTTATTTTATTTTTAATTATGTATATCAGAGTTGTATGTGCACATAAATGCAGGTGCCCCCCAGGAGCTGGAGTTACATCCACCTGATGTGGATGCTTAGGATTGATATTAGACCCTCCGCAAGAGCAGTGCAGGAAAAGAATATTCTTGCGGTCCTACAAAGAAAAAAATTCTGCATAACACGCTACACAATGAGACATTAGCTGGGGATGGCGTCCATAGATGCATGTGTCTGAATGCTTGGCTCATACAGAGTAGCAATATTAGGAGGTGTGGCCCTGTTGGAGGGAGTGTGTCACTGTACGGGCAGGCTTTGAGGTGATAATATGTTCAAGCTACATCCAGAGTGGCACACAGTCTCCCTCTGCTGCTTGCAGATCAAGATGTAGAACTCTCAACTCCTTCTCTAGCACCATGCCGGCCTGTAAGCTTCCATGCTTCTTGCCATGATGAGAGTGGACCAAACCTCTGAAACTGCAAGCCAGCCCCAATTGAATGTTGTCTTTTAAAAGAGTTGCCGTGGTCATGGTGTCTCTTCACAGCAAGAAAACTCTAACTTAACAAAGACATCAGCTTAGTGTATCATTTTCTCTTCTGTTGAATTGTCTTGTCCCTTATGTGTTCAAAATCTGCTTCTAACACTGGCAATAAAAGGCCACACTGAGTGGCTGACCTGGGAACAAATGTAAAATAGTTAAGGACTCTGAAGATGGATGGTCAGTGGGTGATCGTGTTGTTCACCAGTCAGGTCTGCCCATTCCACCACAGCACTGGTCTTGAAGATCAACAAGGAAGTGACAGTGGTCATTAAGAGGTTGGTTATTAAAGACATCAAGACTAACATAAATGTGAGAATGCCCTTTGACACAAACAGAGAATGTTTCGATGATAAGTGTAAATTCATGTCAACCAAAACCTTAAATATGAGTAAATTAAGCAATCCAATGAAGAGGCAGAGACTCTAATATTGAGATTATAACAGTATTCAAATTGACCTGTAGTTCACTATAATTTCCATTTGAGTACCCACTGATTCTTCTGAAGAAATTAACAAGCTTCTTTTAAAATTCATAGGGGCCAGCAAGGCACCCAAAATTAAGAAAGTGTTTTTGAAAAGGAAGAACAGAGTGATAGAGTTCAAAACTTACAGCAAGGAGCTGGGGAAGTGACTTAGTGGACAAAATGCCTGCCATGCAAGCACAAAGACTTGAGTTCCAATCCTCTGGACCCACTTTATAAAGATAGGTCTACTCTTCTATGTCTGAAACATGAACAAGGTGTGCGTGGAGACATCAGATCCCTAGTGCCAGATGGCTAGAAAAGTGATAAATGCTAGGTTCATGGGGAGATGCTGTCAATAAATATCTCAATAAATACAAGGTAGAGCAGGATAGAAAAAGATAACCAATATTGACTTCTGATATACACACATGTGTACACATGCATGTATATACACACACATACACAAGAACACACCACACACACACATACACACACACACACACCCCACAAACAGAAAAGGCTTACTGTAAGTTGAGTAGATCACGAAAGTGTGCTACTGGAAAGGATGAACATACAGAGCAGTGGAGAAAAACTGAAAACCCACATAACCTATGAGCAGCAAGGTGACCAAGACCACTCCAAGACAAGAACACCCACTTTGAAAATGATATTGGAGCCGGGCAGTGGTGGCTCATGCCTTTAATCCCAGCACTTGGGAGGCAGAGGCAGGTGGATTTCTGAGTTCGAGGCCAGCCTGGTCTACAGAGTGAGTTCCAGGACAGCCAGGGCTACCCAGAGAAACCCTGTCTTGAAAAACTAAATAAATAAACACATAAATACATAAATAAATAAATAAATAAATAAATAATGAAAAAAGAAAGGAAGGAAGAAAGAAAGAAAGGGAGGGAGGAGAAAGAAAGAAAGACCAAAAAAAGAAGAAAAAAGAAAAGAAAATGATACTGGAAGAAGCAATTGTGCTGAGATAATTGGATGGCTACATGCAAATGAATGCAGCTAGGACCTTACCTCCCAACAGATACAAGAGTAAGTTAAAATAAGTTGAAATCCTAAATACTATAGCTAAAAACTATAAAGTTTTTAGCAGAAAACACAAGGCTAAATCTTTATGATGTTATATATATATATATATATATATATATATATATATATATATCTCATATCTGGAAAATGTTTTGTCAAACTGAAGTCATGATAACTTTTCTCTTTTAATTTATTCACTTTACATCCCAAATGCCACCCCTTCCCTCCTCTTCTCCCATCTCCACCCTCACATACCCCTTCCCTCATTACCTCTTCCCCTTCTCAAGGAAGGGGAAGCCCCCATGGGTACCAACCTACCCTGACACATCAAGTCACAGCAGGACCACTAAGCACATCCTCTCCCACTGAGGCCAGACAAGGCAGTCAAGCTAGGGGAAGGAGATCCAGAGTCAGAGACAGCCCCCCACCCCCACTCCAATTGTCAGGGGACCTACACGAAGACCAAGCTACTACAAATGTTTAGAGAACCTAGGTCCAGCCAACACATGCTCTTTGGTTGGTGGGTTAGACTCTGAGTTCCCATGCATCCATGTTAGTGGACTCTGTAGGTCTTCTTGTGGTATCCTTGACTTCTCTTGCTTCCTCAATCCTTCCCTCAATGCTTTCACAGGTCTCCCCGAGCTCTGCCTAATGTTTGGCTGTGGGTCTCTGCATCTGTTTCCATCAGTTGCTGGATGAAACCTCTCAGAAGACAATTATTCTAGGCTTCTGTCTGCAAGCATAGCAGAGCATCATTAATGGTGTCAGGGGTTGTCTCTCTCCTAAGGGTGTGTCTCAAATTGGCCGTTCCCTCAATTTCTGCTCCTTCTTTATCCCTGCACATCTTGTAGGCAGGACAAATTTGAGGTAGAATGTTTTGTGGGTGGGTTGGTGTTCTTCTCCCTACACTGGAAGCCCTGCCTGGCTACAGGAGGTGGCCACTTCAGGCTCCATACACCCAGCTGCTAGGACTCTCAGCTAGGGTCACCCCCATAGACTCCCAGGAGCCTCCCCTGTACCAGGTCTCCAGCTCCTCCCAGAGGTTCCCCCCAACAGATCTCTGTTCTCTTTCGCAGCCCTCTTCCCTCCCCCACTCTCCTGACACCTGATCTCTACCTTCATTCCCCCTCTCTACCCCCTCTCCTACCTTGTCCCCTCCCTCCACCCACCTAATGTCTGTTTTATATCCCCTTCTGAGTGAGATTCAAGCATCTGCCCTTGGCCCCTCCCTGTTACTTAGCTTCTTTGTGTCTGTGGGTTGTAGCATAGTTACTCTTACTTGATGGCTAATGTGAGAACATACCATGCATGTTACTGGGTCTGAGTAACCTCACTCAGTATGATATATTCTAGTTCTATCAATTTGTCTGAAATTTTTATAATGTCTTTGTTGTTAATAGGCGAGCACTATTCCTTTGTGCAAATGTACCAAGTTTTCTTTACCCATTGTTCAGTTGAGGGACATCTAAGTTGGCTCCAGCTTCTGGTTACTAAAAATACAGCAGCTATGAACATAGTTGAGTAAGTGTACTTGTGGTATGGTGGAACATCTTTTGGGTATATGCACAGGAGTGGTCTTTAGGTAGAACTATTCCCAATTTTCTGAGAAACTACCAAATTGATTTCCAAAGTGCTTGTACAAGTTTGCACTCTTACCAGCAATCAAGAAGTGTTCCGCTTGCTCCACATCCTTGCCAGCATGTGCTGTCACTTGAATTCTTGATCTTAGCCATTTTGATGGATGTAAGATGGAATCTCAGAGTCATTTTGATTTGCATTTCCCTGGTGACTACAGATATTAAATATTTCTTTAAATGCTTCTTGGCCTTTAGAGACCCCTCTGTTGAGAATTCTATTTCATTCTTTGCCCCATTGTTTTTTAATCCTCCTTGTGCTTTCCCACCTGTCTACTTTGTTCCCAGAAATAACGACTGAGGCTTATTATTTAGTGAATAAATGCCTAGACCAAAAGCTTTGTTTGTTCCCTGACTAGTTCATGACTTAATTACCCATTTATTCTATTCTAAGTCAAGCTACATGGTTACCTGGCCCTCAGTTTCATATGACTGTCTACATCTGTGTCTGGGGTGAATCTGCTGTGCCTCACTATCTCCCAGAATCTTTTCTCTGTACCAGAACCTCCACCTCCCTATTTCCTGCCTAAGCTAATAGGCCAACAGCCTTTTATTGACGGGTGATGCCTCCATACAGTACAAGAGATTCTCTGTTCCCCTCTACTCCATTTTTTTTATTGGGTTATTTGGTTTGTCGATGTCTAGTTTCTTGAGTCTTTATATATTTTGGATATTGGTCATTTGTCAGATATAGGACTGGCGAAGATCTTTTCTCATTCTGTAGGCTGACATTCTGTCCTATTGATGGCGTCCTTTGCTTTACAGAAGCTTTTCAGTTCCATGAGGTTCCATTAATTAATTGTTGATTTTAGTGCCTGAGCTACTAATATTCTGCTCAGGAAGTTGTCTCCTGTGACAATGTGTTCAAGGTAGGTCTCCACTTTCTCTTGTATTCGATTTAGTATATCTGGTTTTGTGTTGAAGTTTTTGGTCCATCCAGACTTGAGTTTTGTGCAGGGTGATAAATATGGTTTTATTTGCATTCTTCCACATGCAGACATCTAATTAGATCAGCACTATTTGTTGAAGAGGTTTTCATTTTTCCCATTGTATGATTCTGCTTTCTTTGTCAAAAATCAAGTGTCTATAGGTGTGTGGATTTATTTCTAGGTCTTTGATTCTATTCCATTGATCTACCTGTCTGTTCTTATTCCAATACCAAGTGGTTCTTATTACTATTGCTCTGTAGTATAGCTTGAAATCAGGGATGGTGATACCTCCAGGAGTTTTTTTGTTTTGTTTTGTTTTGTTTTTATTGTACAAGATTGTTTTATATATCCTGGGTTTTTTGTTTGTTTTATGAAAAGTTGAGAATTACTCTTTAGAGATCTGTAAAAAAAAATTGAATTTGGAGTTTTGATGTAAATTGTGTTGAATCTGTAGATTGCTTTTGGTAAGATGGCCATTTTTTTCTATGCTAATCCTACTCCAAATCCAAGATCTTCCATCTTCTGATATCTTCCTCAGTTTCTTTCTTCAGAGATTTGAAGTTTTTGTCATACAGGTCTTTCATTTGCTTGGTTAGAGTTACACCAAGATATTTTATATTATTTGTGGCTATTGTGAAGGGTGTTTTTTTCCCTAATTTCTTTCTTGGCCCATTTGTCATTTGTATAAAGGAAGGCTACTGAGTTCTTTGAGTTAATTTGTCACCTGACCACTTTGCTGAAGGTGTTTATCAGCTAAAGGAGTTCTTTGGTAGAATTTCTAGAGTCACTAATATATACTATCATACCAGCCACAAATAGTGATGCCTTGACTTCTTCCTTTCCAATCTGTATCCCCTTGATCTTCTTTAGTTGTCTTTTTGCTCTAGCTAGAACTTCAAGTACTGTATTGAGTAGATAAGGAAAGAGTGGGCATCCTTGTCCCTGATTTTAGTGGGATTGCTCTAAGTTTCTCTCCATTTGATTTGATGTTGGCTATTGGCTCGCTGTGTGTTGCCTTTATTGTGTTAAGGTGTGGCCCTTGTATCCCCGATTTCTCCAAGACTTTTAACATGAAGGTGTGTGGGATCTTGTTAAAGGCTTGTTTAGCCGCTAAGGAGATGATCGGTGTTTTGTTTGTTTATATGTTGGATTACATTGATGGATTTTCATATATTGACCCATTTCTGGGATGAAGACTACTTGATCATGATAGATGATGCTTTTGATGTGTGCTGGGATTCAGTTTGTAAGTAGTCTGTTGAGTATTTTTGCATCAATGTTCATAAGGGAAATCGGTCTGAAGTTCTCTTTCTCTGTTGAGTTTTTGTGTGGTTTAGGTATCAGGGTGACTGTGGCCTCCTAGAATGAGTTTAGCAATGTTTCTTCTGTTTCTATTTTTGGAATAATTTGGAGAGTATTGATATTTCTTCTTTGAAAATTTGGTAGAGTTCTGTGATAAAACCATCATGCAATTACTTCCTTTCCTGATGTTTTCAATCAAACATCACTTCAGTCCCACTTAGAAACAAAAGCATTCCCTTCTGCCCATGGGTCCATGTTGCTTTTTCATGTATAATTGATTTCCCTGAAGATCTTTCTTTTGGACCCAGGTTCAATTCCCAGCACCCAAATGGCACCTCACAATTATCTGTAACTCCAGCTCCAGCGGTCTGACACCCTCACACAGGCATATGTGCAGGTAAAATATCGATATCGATACACATTAAATAAAAATAAATAAAACATAATCTGAGCCATCATGCAATTTCTTTCTAACTTCCTGAGGTGTTCACTCAAACATCATTGCAATTCCACTCAGAAACAAAAACATTCTCCTCTGTCCATGGGCCCATGGTGGTGCACACATTTAATCCCAGCACTCGGGAGGTAGAGGCAGGTGGATCTCTGTGAGTTAAAGGCCAGTTTGGTCTATAGAGCTAATTCCAGGGTGACCAGGCCTGGAAAGGAGATAAGAGAGCTCCTATCTTGAAAAAATAAAAACAAAATAAAACAACAACAACAAAAAAGAATCTCTTTTATAGGTTTGCACTATAGTTTTTTCAGGTCAGTTTGACCTTATGAACTTGTCCATGAAAGTACTGGAGACTGAAGAGAGTTCTGAAGTTAAAAGTGCTTGCTTCTCTCCCAAAGGACTCAAGTTCAGTTCCTGGAACCCACACTGGATGGTTCACAGCCACCTGTGCCTCCAGCTCAGTGGATACAGTGCCCTCTTCTGGCTTCTGCAGACACCTGAACACACACACACACACACACACACACACACACACACACATTTTGTCAGGTATCCACCATAGAAAATCTTTATTAGCCGGGCGTGGTGGCACACGCCTTTAATCACAACACTTGGGAGGCAGAGGCAGGCGGATTTCTGAGTTTGAGGCCAGCCTGGTCTACAAAGTGAGTTCCAGGACAGCCAGGGCTACACAGAGAAACCCTGTNCTCAAAAAAAAAAAAAAAAAAAAGGAAAAAAGAAAATCTTTATTAGCCAGCTGGTGACCACACTGGGTGTTCCAGACCCAAGTGCAGTCCAGAGCCTCTCTCAGGGTGAGCTTCTAAGCACAAAACCCACATCCTGAGTTGACACATCTCACATAGCAAGGTGGTAGTCAGAAGCCAAACTACAGAAATTGAAAGGCAAGGTTACTGCATTTAGAACTTTGATAGATTAGGTCTTTGTTCTCGGTCTTGCTTTTTGACTTTGTTTTGGTTTTTGCAGGTGTTGCTGTCTACATGCTGGGTCCCACGGTGTGGATAGTACTTCCATCCTGGTGTCAGTTTTGGTATGTCCTTGGGGTCTGTTACAAAATAAAAATAAATCTAAAATGATACAAAGAGTTATAATATGATTCAACTTATTTACTTATTACTTTTTACTTCCTTGAGATAGAATCTTGCTGGGCTTGCCTGGAGTTTTCTTTGTAGCTCATCCTGGCCTTGAACTCATGATTCTCTGACTCAGTCTCTTTCTCTGGAGTGCTAGGATTGTAGGCATGTGCCACTATGGTCAGCTAAAAGTTATTTTTAAAGTATTAAAATTGAATTAAGCATTTGACGTAATATAAAGGCTTATTTTCTTTTACCTAAAACTTGGGGGATATGTTTACTTTAGCATTTAAAGAGTCCCTGAAAATATGGTGGGATTCAGAAGCTGGGCCTTCTGAGTCCAACTTAATAAATTGGCCCTGGTCTTCCTGATTTTGTTTTCCTAGTCCCAAGTCTTTTTGCAACTGATATTCAAGTTGCTTATTTTTAATGACCCTAAGATTTGTTTTATAATCAAATGAAAGAGGAGTTCCAGAAGCAATTTATAAGCAGTTCTAACTGGGTGTAGTGTGTAGAGGTGGTATAGAGGATCTTTGTGAGTTCAAGGCTAACCTGAGCCACAAACAGAATTCTAGAAGGGCCAGAGTGACATTGAGAGCCTTTGTCTCAAAAAAGAGTAACAACAAAAATACCAGAATCTAGACAAATAAAAGCAACCTTGGGCGGAGGAAAGAAGTGTGTACTGGGGGCGTGGAACTAGCTTTCCTTCATAGAGGGAAAGGGCAGCCAGCTGAGGATATCATTAATTTGGGAAGTAGAGAAAAACTGTGTCTTCCTCAGCATTTTACAGAGGTTCAAGCCTGGGGAGTGCTTGCTCCTCGGATCTGGACAGTTGTCAGAAAATCAACAGGGAGGAGAAACAAACATATGTCAAGACACAGGCAGCATCTAACTGCAAAAGCTGAGCCCCAGGCCCAGCTCCACCAGATGGCAGTACATCAACAGGGAGCCTGGCTACTAGACTCGGGGAACCCCTGATTACATGACCCTGAGTGGGTGCAGGAGCAGGGAGATTCTTAGATTGCTGCTGATAATGTTTCGTCTCATGAGCTAATGAGGATTTGTTTTCTTAACAGCAAAGAATGCAATAGTGAGTCCATTACTATATTCTTTGTCCACAATAAAAACTATGACCGGGGTGGAGAGTTATGACACAGGAATGAATCTGTAATAGGACAGGCATTGTGTACCAATTAAATCACCAGCATTGTTATTGTCAATTATAAACATCACTGAACTGGCCTTCCAGATTGCCTGAGTGACGCTGTAAATTACAGACGGTCCAGGCTAATAGTCATTCCAAGAATAGTCTCTGTGAAGATAAGAGGCTTGCTATGTCAAAGGTCATACTCACCAGCCACACAGTTTCCACCCTTCCCCCAGCAGCCAAGGACAGGCAGAGAACGGCTGCACAGCCCATCTGCAGGCAGCCCTGTGCAGGCTGCCAAACAGCTACAGGAGCAAGAACCTTTGCTGTTCCAGCGATCTCCGGTCTCACCCTGCTGGGGCTACCATAGCAACCTGCTGCACACTCAGTGGCTCACACAGCTCAAACCGATTCCTCACAGTGGAGGAGACTGCGAGTGTACGTTGGTGTGATTGGCTTCTGAGATCTCTCTCTCTCTGGCATGTGGAGACCCTGTTTTCCCTTGGTTTTCACACAGACCTCCTTCCGTGCTTATCAGTTTTGATTTCCTCTTCGTATGGTCAGATCCCATGGTGCCAGGGCTTAGGGCTTCAGCACATAAACTTTGGAGGGTCACAGCTAAGCCTGTGACAGTAACACTCAAACTCTTACTCGGATGCTCCCTCTGACTGTGCGGGCAATGCGCTGACACTAACCGAAGAAGCCACTTTCTAGATCTAGGGATCCCTGGCTATAAAACTAAAGGGGCCACTTACATAATCTCCATGGTCTCACTCTGTGATCACATAAGTCTGAATTTCACAAAACAAAGAGCAGGGTTTCCAAACCAGCCACAAAGGGGCAATTGTCTGTTTGGATGGAAAACAGTGTGTGTCTGCTCATCCAAGTCTTCACTGAGTCACATCTGTAAAAATGCCTTTAGTCATTCAGGAAGGCCACACTCAGAATGAAACAGTAAGAATGTGTGTTTGGTAATTAATCTCTTGGGATTTGAAGAGAAAAAAAAAATGCACTTAAGAATTCCACCAGTCATCAGTCTTCTGGAAGCTTCCTGTGGTCTCCTCCTCTTCATTTTCATAGATGCATTTATTTTATGTGTGTTTCACTTATATCTATGTGTACTACATGTGTGCCTGATGCCTGAAGAGGTCAGAAGAGGGCATTCGATCACCTGGAACTGGAATTACTGATAGTTGTGTGTCACTACACGGGTACTGGAGATCAAACCTTGATCCGCTGCAAGAACAAGTACTCTCGGCCACTGAGCCATCTCTCCAGCACCCATCCATCTTCTGTCATGAGTCCTTGCCTGTGTCAGGATGGCATTCTGTCTTCAGGGATGAGCTGCTCCTGTATCCCTCCCTCCCTCCTGTTGTTCTGCGGGGCAGTCACTGCCATCGGTGTTCAACTCAAAAGCTACTTCCTCCACGAAACCGTCTTGCCAGAGCCAGAGAAAGCTGCCTGCCCTCGTCTCTATCCATAAAACCTGATGCACACTTCTGTGGTAACAAATACACACTGAGCATCCCTTATCTGAAATGCTTTCAACTAGAATTGTTTCAGAGTTCTTCCACATTTTAGAAAAGGCACCAAGATAGAATGGGATATCTCAGGCATGAGACGCCACGCATCTAAACCCCAAACCCATCTCTGCTTCTTACATAGTGTTATGGCTTAAACAAGGGATGTCCCAAACAGTCACACATTGAAGGTTTGCTCTCCAATGCATCCATGTGCAGAGGTGTGGCGTTGAAGAAGTGATGAATCATGTGGGTTCTGACTTCTTAAAAAATCTGTTTATTTGTTCACAATTTCATATGTATATAATGTATCTTATCATAATTCTCCAATTCTCCTCTCATCCATTTCCTTTTTCTCCCTCCAATAAGCACCATTCTGCTCTTATGTCTTTTTTGGGGGTGGGGAAGACAGTTTCAAGATAGGGTTTCTCTGGGTAGCCCTGGCTGTCCTGGAACTCTATGTGTAACCATGTTAGCCTTGAACTCAGTGATCCACCTGCCTCTGACTCTCAAGTATTGGGATTAAAGCCATGCACTACCACCACCTGGCTTCATATCTATTTGTATATGTATGTAGCCCACTATGTGTATGTGTGTGTGTGTGTGTATGTGTGTGTGTGTGTGTGTGTGTGTATTAGTTTTTAGACCAGGCTGGCCTTGAACTCAGAAATCCACCTGCCTCTGCCTCCCAAGTGCTGAGATTAAAGGCATGCACCACCACTGCCTGACACCCACTATATTTAATTAAGATTGCACCACTGAGGAATATGACTCCGTCTCTTTCAGCAACGATCTCAATTAGTTTTCTAGTGCTGTGAAGAGACACCATGATGGAGGCAATTTATAAAAGCAAACAAGCATTTAAGTTGGTCCTCACAGGTCCAGAGGGTTAATCCATGGCCCTCCTACAGGGAAGCTGGCAACAGGTGTGGCACTGGAGCAGTAGCTAAGAGCTTACTTTTGATCCACTAGCAAGGGAGGGAGGAAGAGACAGACGGACAGGCAGATGGACAGACAGACAGATGCACAGACACACACACACACAGGGATAGAGAGAGGTAGAATGAAGGGGGCTATCTGGGAATGGCGTGGGCTTTTGAAACCTCAAAGTCCACTCCCAGAAAGAATCCTCCAACAAGGCCACAGCTTCTAAACCTTAGCACACAACTCCACCAACTGGGACCAAGCATTCAAACATATAGGTCTGTGTGGACCATTCTCATTCAAACCAGTACAGCAACCTTTCTGTGCCTATAGCTTCTCATCAAGGTGTGGAACCTATGACCACCTTTTCCACTCACGATGGAGTGTCCATGAATCCGGTCTTGTGCAGGCAGCCAATGTTGCTCTGAGTTCATAGGTGCAATAGTCATATCAGTACATAGCACATTTCACAGTACTCCCTCCCAACCCTTCAGCTCTTATGTTCTTAATACTCCCCTTTCTATGACATCCCCTGACCTCAGAGGGAGTATAGATGCCCTGTGTCTTAGTTAAGGTTTTTTTTTTTTTTTTTTGGTTTTGTTTTGTTTTGTTTTGTTTTGTTTTGTTTTGTTTTGCTTTTCCCCGACACGGGGTTTCTCTGTATAGCCCTGGCTGTCCCACAACTCACTTTGTAGACCAGGCTGGCCTCGAACTCAGAAATCCGCCTGCCTCTGCCTCCTAAGTGCTGGGATTAAAGGCGTGTGCCACCATGCCTGGCTTAGTTAAGGTTTTTATTGCTAGAATAAAACACCTTGACCAAAAAAGCAAGTTAGGGAAGAAAGGGTTTATTTGCCATACATATCTGCTTTGTAGATCATCACTTAAGGAAGCCAGGACAAGAACTCAAACAAGGTAGGAACCTGGAGGCAGGAGCTGATGGAGAGGCCATGGAGGGTGCTGCTTACTGGCTTCACCATAGCGTGCTCAGCCTGCTTTCTTAGGTTGTGTATAAACTGAGGGTTTGGGCATCTGTATAAAGTGAGGACAGGCCTGCTCCAAGGGATGGTTGAGGGGAATGTTTTTATTGCAGATATGAAATAGAGTACAGCCAGAGGCATCAGAAAGAGTCCAGAGCAAAGATAGGAAGAACTTGGCCATGAGAAGATTGGCAAGGAGCAAGAGAGGAAGACACAAGAGAGAACCAAGTGCTTGTAGGGTGGAAATGGTAAGGTTAGATAGGAACAAGAAGCTAGTGGAAGGGAAGTCCACCTACTGGAGAAATTTAGATTAGAGGTGGGGTGTGAAGAGCTGACAAGGACTTCAGATACTGCTGAACTTGGAGGCCAGCATGAGCTTTTCTGTGTTAATAGTCACCATAGATAGCCATTTGTCCAGAGTTTCTTTGGAACCAAACACCCAGGATCACCAGCTCAGGGGCAGCATCATCCACAATGGGCTGGGCCCGCCCATCAATCAGTAACTAAGAAAATGCCATACACAAGGATCTTATGGAGACATTTTCTCGAATGAGGTTTCCTTCTTTCAGAGAACTCTAGCTTGTCGAGTTCACATAAAACTAGCCAGGTCATCCAGCTTAGGGCAGAGCACTCAACAGTCCCTCATTCTTAGCAGAGGATTTGTCCATGAATTGATGGATGAAGGGAGGGGTTTCTAACTTGATGGGCTTTTAGCAGGTGACATAGCTGGAGAAGGCAAAGCCTAATTGAAAGGCATCATCCCTGGGCTGGTGAGATGGCTCAGTGGGTAAGAGCACCTGACTGCTCTTCCAAAGGTCCGGGAGTTCAAATCCCAGCAACCACATGGTGGCTCATAACCATCTGTAACAAGATCTGACTCCCTCTTCTGGAGTGTCTGAAGACAGCTACAGTGTACTTACATATAATAAATAAATAAATCTTTAAAAAAAAAAAAAAGAAAGAAAGAAAGAAAGGCGTCATCCCTTGGCGCTACATCTTGCCCTTCCTCTGACTGCAGTGAGACAAGAGGCTTTGCTTAACCACAGGTAACTTCCCCTCCCTGCAGTGCTCAGCCTCACTACCAGCTAGGAAACAAAGAGTCCAGGACTCCTAAACCATGAGCCAAAATAAATATCCCTCCCCCTCCCTGCCGGGCTTGGTGCCTGCGCATGCCTTTAATCCCAACACTCGGGAGGCAGAGGCAGGTGGATTTCTGAATTCAAGGCCAACCTGGTCTACAGAGTGAGTTCCAGGACAGCCAGGGCTACACAGAAACCCTGTCTCGGAAAAAAACAAAACAATAAAAGAGTTCAAGATCATCCTCAGCTACTTCGTGAATTCAAGGCCAACCTGGAGTATATGAGACCCCATCTCAAAGACAAAACAAAATAAACAAAATATTTGTAAATATGCAAAAAAAAAAACCACCCCATCATTCTTATTAGGATATTTGCCAAAGACCAGCCTCAGCTTGGAGAGGGGTTCCTCAAAAAAGGGGTGTTTGAGAGCAGTGAAAAGAATGACTCAAAAGTAAATCGTGAGTACGAACGAACGGACAGCCTTGCAGTCTAGTGGAGATGGCCCCTAGACAGCTCTCTGTAGATAGCTATCTCTTGGCTCTGTACTCCGCCTGAGATAGTTTTTTGCTCAAGACAGCATTTTGCTAGAGGCAAAACTCTCTTGTGATAGAAAAAAATTCTAAAAGCTCTCTGGATAGCTCATGAGTTTTCTGGCCAAAGTCAGAAAAGCTGCTGTAAAAAAAAAAAAAATCTTGGATTCTTTTTAGAAAAAAAAAAATTATAAGCTGGGCAGTGGTGCCTTTAATCCCAGCACTTGGGAGGCAGAGGCAGGTGGATTTCTGAGTTCGAGGCTAGCCTGGTCTACAAAGTGAGTTCCACACAAGCCTCAAGCCAGCAACTGTCAACACTCATGGAGGCCCACGCCCTGCTGGCTCTGTTCCAGGGGCAGCTATGAAACTAGGAAACCATGTCCTCTCTTCCCTTCCACATGGCTATGTAGGAGGCAGAAATGCCTTTAGTCCCAGCACTAAGGAGACAAAGGCAGCTAGATCTGATGCGTTTGAGGCCTGCCTGATCTACATAGAGTTCCAGGACACTCAAATGCCCCTTTTCCAGAGACTGCTGGTAGGTAGATAGAACCAGACCTATATTTATCATCCAGTGTCTCAAATGAAGACACGGGAGCCTCCTTCTGCCCAGATTTACCTGGCTAGCTAGAGATGTGAGGCTTGCCTATTTGCAAAGCAAACTAACACACAGTCAGTCATATTGTCATTTCGCAGAGCATCCTCCGAGCCAGTGCTCCCCACCTGATGAGTGACATGTCAGAAATAGGGGCAATGTGGGGGACTCATCATAACTCTATCTGCACTGAGTTAGGACAGACAGCCTTGGAGCTCGGGGAGAGATGTCTTTTGGCATCGAGGACAGCTTGCCCAAACTTCAGTGCCAAAGTCCAGGAACTGGCAGTAGAACATTCCGTTAGGAATTAATAGCTGGCCAGCAGCTAGCTGTGTAACTGCAAGAAAATCTGTAGCTAGTTCTCTCTTCAGCAATAAACAAGTGTTGAACTCTACCGTTTCCAAGATGCCCCTTAACTACAGAAAGTTAATTCTATCAATGTACTGCAGGCAAGCGTGCAGCTTTCTGGCAAATTAAAATTATTTCTGGAATAGAGGGTGGGGAGAGAGAGAGAGAGAGAGAGAGAGAGAGAGAGAGAGAGAGACTGACTTCAGGAGGAAAGTATTAGGTAAAGAATTACATTTTTTTTTTCCAAATTGGCTGAAAGAAAGCAAATTCACAGAACATCATTCCACCAACTGGCTAGGGGAAAATGCAGATGTGAGAACACATATTTATTTCTATGTCAGCTTTTTTTCTTGTTTCTTTTTTGCTGGTGAGATTTTTCATTTATTTCAGTTAAACAGAGCAATGAATTTGCTACATGGGCTGCCAGAATAAACGATATAACTGGTTGCTATCGTTTTTGTTCCATTTTAATCATACATTTTGTAGGAGAACAAGTGTAGAGCATTTTAATGTGAAACTCATAGAATAGAAGCACATTGGTATGAAATTTAAATGACATAATTTTTCTTTGCTAGCTAAACTTAGTAACTTGAGGCTTATGGTTGGGGGAAGTCACATATGCAAAATAACATTAGTCTTAGACTAGTTTAGACGCTGTCAAATTTCAAAGAATGTTTAACCATTGGGCTTTGGGTTAACTGAGGGAATGGTGTGTATTGGGAAGGTCTTCCACATTCTTTCAGCTTCTCAGCTTTCTTCACAATTTGTTTTTTGATGACATCACCCTGATTTTATCCCTTGACTTCCCATGTTCCTATTTGCTCTCCCCATTTCCCCACTGGCTATAGTTCCCAAATTAATTTCATTTCCCTCCAAACATCTCATTTCCCAGCCAACCTTTATCCTAATTTCAAAGCTAGGCCTCCAGGTGCTTCAATCCTGAGAATCAGTCTTCTATGACTGTGTCCTCATAACTACTCTAAGTGCTGTGACAGTCCGTGGATCGGAACGGGGACACTCACAGCAAAGGGGCCATCAGCCCTGGGCTGACTGCCCTGAAGTTTGTAGGGCAGTCTCTAGGGCTCACCTTTAAAATAATGCTAATGAGTTGGAGTGGTTTCAAGGAAGAACACCCCCATAATTATTAATAGGTATTGAGAAAGCTGTTGCTGAATGCAGTGAGGTATGCCTGTGGTTGAAGATGCTTGAGACCGGGTCTGGGCAATCTGGTGAGATCCATCCTAAAAATGATAACAACAATAGCACTGAGGAAGAAGAGGAGGAGGAGGAGGAGGAGGAGGAGGAGGAGGAGGAGGAGGAGGAGGAAGAGATGACTAAAGAGAAGTCAATTGGGCAATCAGTACTATAAAAATTTGGGGAGGCATCAGGGGATTTAGTTTAGTAATAGTGCACTTGCCTAGCAAGCGCAAAGCCATGGGTTCAAGTCATACCATTGAAGAATAAAATAAAACTTTTGTTAAAAGAAAGAGAAAACAAAAAAAGTAAAGGGGGTTTAGAGGCCGAATAGAAGGTTAACAAAGCAAACAAAGAGCTGAGGGATGAGGGAATAGCTTTTGCAAGCTCTACTGTGCAGCGTGGTGGCCACAGCCTATCCAGATGCATTGTGTGTCTCAACGTTGTTCCAGGAGTAGATTCCAAAAGTATACGAAGTGCAGAAATGCCACTTCCTTGATATAAGCATTCTGTAGTCCATCTCATTTGTGCCTCGGAAACATATACTGTTGTTAGTTTTAATATTTTGATTAAAAGAAAAAGGAAAATTCATTATTTCGGGAAAACTTTAAGGCATTAGAGGTGTTTAAGACAGGAGAGGAAACCACGTATCACAGGGGAATTCGTAGCTGTCTTATTGTTGTTCCCTGGGAAGTGAAGGAGGAAGACCCATGACGAGTTACAGAAAGGCAGATTTCAACTCCATATGCTGTGGTTTAGCAGCAAAGCGTCCCCCGAAAAAGCTGACATGTTGGAGACTTGGTCTCCAGCTAGTGGAACTACTGAGACGTGGTTACATCTTGAGACTCTGACCTAATCCACAAATCAATCTACCAATGATTCATAATTTATTGGAGAAAGATAAAAACTTAAGGACGTGGAGCCTGCCTGTAAGGAAGCAGGTGGCTAGGTGTGTGCCAGTAGAAGGATGTCTCCAGCGCCTTTCTCTCTGTCTCTTTCGGCTTCCTGGCTGCATTGAAATGAGCTGCCCCGTCTCACCAACCACTATGATGCCTGCCTTCACCACAGATATGAAACAACAAGAAAGAGTCAAGTGAATAAAATCTCTGAAACCATGGGTGAAACAAGCACTTTTTCCTTTAAACACATTGTTGAAACATTGTCTGTTTCATCGGAAAAGCTGCTAGTATAGCAAAAAAGGGAAGAAGGCTTGAACTATCAGACCTGTCTGTTCATGGGATGTGCTAGTCTACGAGTGAAGAGCTTGCTCTAAACATGACCAGATAGAAACTCACTGGTCCTCTGAAGAAACCACTTTTCAAGAGGGAGATTTCTAGTGCTGTCATCCATTGAACACTCTTCTTCTTCCTCCTCCTCCTCCTCCTCTTCCTCCTCCTCCTCTTCCTCCTCCTCCTCCTCTCTCTCCCCCTTCTCTTCCTCCTCCTCTTCCTCCTCCTCCTCTGCTTTTGAAAGAACGATTTCTTTATTTCCATTTTATGTGTATGAGTGCTTTGCCCACACGTATGTATGTATGTATGTACGTATGTAAATTGAATATTTTCTTTTAAAAAAGTGTGCTTGCTTGTGCATATATGTGCTTGCTCAGTATATGTGTGTGGTGGTTGTACTTTGGGTATGTGACTGCATAGAAGCCACAAGATGTCAAGCGACAGGTTTTATCATTTGCTCCCTTTATTTCTTTCCTCTAGGAATTGCCTTTCTTGAACCTGGAGCTAGGCAAGTGGCCAATGAGTCCCAGCAATCCTCCTGCCTCTGCCCACCACAATACTAGGGGTTACAGGCACAAGCACAGCCATAGCTTTTGAGGCTTTGCACCCAGGTCTTCACACTTATACAGAAAGTGCTTTTAATCACTGAGCCATGTTCCCTGTCAAAAAAAGAACACTTTCTGTTCTGTAGTTCAACTCTAGACTGGGCTCTGGTGAGACAAATTTGAATGTAGAATGCTCTTAAGCAAACAGGAAATGATGCTAACAGGTAACGATAGAATAGGTAGCCTTTTTCACTAGCTTATTACCTAACAAAATTGACTGAACTTGTTTTTAATTTTTGTGGTGTGTGTGTGTGTGGGGTGCATGTATGTGTGGTGCGTATATGTGTGTGTATGGTATATGTGTGGTGTGCGTGAGTGTGTCACACAGGGCATGTATCAGAGGACCTACAAGAGTGAGTTCTCTTTTTCCACTGTGGGCTTCCAGGGATCAAGCTCTGGTCAATAGATTTGTGTGACACACACCTTTACCAGCTGAGCCACTTTACTGGCTCTAAACTTGCTTTTTATGCACTAAAAATTGTCAGCACCAACCAACTCCATCTGCCTAAATTGCAAGCTGTAGGCGTGTGTGTCCTGGAGGAGAGCCTTCTTATCTCACCCAGAGCTGGAGACTGGTTTTGTTCCTTTTCAGGCAGAGCTTTGCAACGGAGCCCAACTAACTGACCTCAAACTCAGAGTCCTCCTGCCTCAGTGCTGGGATTATAGGCATGTACCATCACACCTGGCTTGAAATGAGAGGTTTAAGGAAAGAAAATTATGGCAGCCCCTTAGTGGAGTCAGATTTGAGTGATCTGATAGAATGTTCTAAAACCTTCATGTTGCTGTGGGAGTCATCTGGACGGAGAAAGGGACCTATGTGTGCTAAGCCGGTATTAGACCATATTCAAAGCAAGCAGGGTCACTTCTGTGTGTGTGTGTGTGTGTGCGCGCATGTGTCTCCCAAGCTCCTCTCCTTTTGGAAACCCTGAGGCACTAATGACCTCATTCTGCTAAGGCAGGCTGTCAGAGGAGATAAAGAATACAGGCCATGTTTAAAGGCCCGAGACTAAAGAGGACAGAGCTCTGATCACAGCTGAAACAAAGCCAAGCCGTCAGGTTGCTGCCATGTGCTCAGGCATTCGGGGCTCCTCAGTAACCTGAGGTAAGAGACCCAGAGTTTCAGAGGGGCTTTTAGCGATTTTGCTTATACAGGAAAGTGTCCTGATGAGAGTCACAGAATTGGGACAGCTCGTGTCTGTACTCGGGGCTCACGTCACTCAGCGGTTAACACTGGGTCACTGCACTGGACACCCTGTGCGCTGCTCTTATTGGCATTTACTCACAGTGACATCTGAAATGCAGGCCTAGAAGGTCAACATGGCTTCTGCTTCTTCCCCTCTCATCCCAGCCCTGTCTCTTGAGGCCAGGATGCTGATCCAGTACAGATGGGATTCCTTTGGTAGAAGTGACCCCAAGGCTCTGTGAGTGTCCTAAGGGGGAAATTTCATTTTGCTGTTTGCAGCGCAAACAGGATGCCACATCCTTCAAGCACAGCAGAATAATGAACCTCCCGGAAATGCCAAGGAGTTGAAACAGCCTTGATTCCGGAGAAAGGGAAAAACTGTAATAATGATATTAACCCAAAGAAACTACTTACAGGGCTACTTAGAGTTGATAATTTTCTTGTTTCCTTTTAATCAAACAAACAAAGCAGACCTGAAAGCAAAGAAGCTAAGCACTGTGAGCGACAGACATCCTAAAAGGAGGTCCCTTGAAAGAGTGGAGGCTGCAACAGTGTATCCAGATGGCTCTTTCTAGCATAGGCTAAACTACTGGGGAAGAGAGTAGGTAGGAAGCAACATTCACACCAGACAAGCAAAGGAAATGTGCACTTAATTCTAAACAGTGCTCCCCGGCTCCCTGTTGCTGAAGTCAGCAGACAACAGAGGAATGGAAAGTAACAATATTATTTGGAAATAATGCGTGCCAGTGTGAGGGAGTTGTCTCTGTAGTCACTACGGACAACTCCCATGCATGTGTTTACCTGAGGCAGAAGATTCCAAAGGGACTCCAGGCCAGCCAGCACTGATTCTCAGAGGAGTCATCTGTATTACAGATGTGGGGCAGAGATGTCATTTGATCAAATTATTACCGAAATACCTGATTTATTAGAATTCTCAGTGCCGCTATACAGCAAGGTATCTAGGTACATTGCAATGTTCCAGTAAGGGGGCAGTATCTGGTAGCTCTCAAATTTAGATAGAAAGGCATTTTTCGTGGGCTGCTTCCTGGCCCTAGCATCCTAGCGATGCTGTCTGGGGGCTCTCTTTTAACCCTGGGTTTATCATCCAGTCTGGCAATGTTACTTGAGTTGATGGTTTTCCCCTCAGCTGACCTCCTACACTAGTCCCAGCCTTAGACACCTCTACCATGTTCTTATACGACTCAGTTAGCTTTCCCAAGTTTCTCTTCTCAGCTGCAACTGAGATACTACAATATCTGGCCCAATACACCTCTACTCTTCCTTGGAATAAAGACAAGTAGTATGAAAGGCAAGAACTGTCCTGGACACTTACTCAGGTGTCCCTCAGCATCCATGGAGAATTGGTTCCAGAGCCCTGGAATACCAACATCCCCAGATCTCCAGGTACTCTACATAAAGATGCCTTAGGATTTGCACATAACTCATGCATATCCTCCTGTGTAGTTTAAAATTTCTCTAGAATACATATAATGTGGATGCCATGAAAATAATTGTCTTAAGGTATTATTTAGAGAATATTAAGGAGAAACAACATACTCCATACAGATGCAGTGTTGTTGGTTTTATTTATTTATTTATTTATTTATTTGGTTTTTCAAGTCAGGCTTTCTCTGTCCCTGTCCCTTGCTGTCCTGGAACTCACTTTGTAGTCCAGGCTGGCCTCGAACTCAGAAATCTGCCTGCCTCTACCTCCAGAGTGCTGAGATTAAAGGCGTGCGCCACCATCCCCGGCTTAGTGTTTTATTTATTTACTTATTTAATTATCCTTTCATTTATTTAAGACAAAGTCTATAAGCCAGGATAGCCTTGAGCTCTGTGTAACCAAGGATAATACAGAACTTCAGATCCCCGGCCTCTACTTGCTAAGTGCTAAGATTATAGTCATGCTCAACTGCTTGATGGGATACTGGGGATTAAATCAAGGGCCTCACACATTTCTGACAAGCATTCTACCATCTTAGCTACATTTGACGGCCCCTAGCATGCCCAGATCTGGCAATCATGGTGCTGGTAGACCTTGCTCTTATCCCTTCCCTATCCCTTGCTAACTAACCATAGATTACATCCCTAAAGTTAGCCATCAAATAATAATAATAACATCTTTTATTTGAACACTTTCTTTTTACATTTATTGATTTTATGTATATGAATACACGGTAGCTATCTTCAGACACACCAGAAGAGGGCATCAGATCTCATTACAGATGGTTGTGAGCCACCATGTAGTTGCTGGGAATTGAACTCAGGACCTCTGGAAGAGCAGTCATTGCTCTTAACCACTGAGCCATCTCTTCAGCCCCCATTTGAACACTTTCTGATGCCAAATTCATTCCTGAGGATGACTAACAAAGTCCAGCAATCAAAAGCCCCTTTTGGTTCACCTAATTAACATGCCTAATCAAAATATCCCGCCGGGCGGTGGTGGTGCACGCCTTTAATCCCAGCACTCAGGAGGCAGAGGCAGGCGGATTTCTGAGTTCGAGGCCAGCCTGGTCTACAAAGTGAATTCCAGGACAGCCAGAGATACACAGAGAAACCCTGTCTCAAACAAACAAACAAACAAACAAACAAAAAAATCCCACCATGTCCTTGCCCATTCTAACACAGAATTCCCTCTTTTCTCTTCTTTAAAGTTACATGTGGAGGGTCATTTGGTGCTATTTTCTGCCTGAGTCAGAAAGCACCCACTTTAACGTTTCTTCCCTGCTTAATAAAGGATCTCTCTGTGGAAACAGAATTTTGGGTGTGGTTTGTGCCTAGTCCGGGGCCAGGGAGACAGCTCCCACTGGGCAGGGTGTTTGTTTGTTTGAGTGGTTGGTTTGGTTTTGGTTTTTAACATAAAGCTCAGGCTAGCTTCAAATTTGTAATGTTACTGGAATGACCTTGAACTCGTGACCCTTCAGCTTCTACTCCCCAAGTTCTGGGACAACAAGAGTGTGACACCAGAACTAAGAAACTCGATTAAAATATATATTGGAACCACGGTTGCTTGAATCTGTGGGTGTGGACGCTGTAGGAATGAAGGATCAGCTGTGTTTATTTGCTCGTCTGACTCTCTCCAAAACCTCGCCAAATCTTTTAATTTTTAAAAATGTATGTGGATGTTTTGCGCACATGTATGTGTGTGCACCTCTTGTGTACCTGCTGCCCACAGAGGCTGAAAGACGGGCTGTCAGATTCCCTCCAACTGGAGCTACAAACTGTTGAGAGCCACCATGGGGGTCCTGAGAATCAAACTCATGACCTCCAGAAGAGCAGGCAGTGCTCTTAACCACTGAGCCATCTCTCCAGCTTCTCTTTTAAATGTTTACAAGTAGAAAAACAGACAGGTTTGATGACTTGCCCAAGGACCCATGGCTTATGAGCAACAGTCAGGGGATGAACACAGGCACTGAGCTGCGGAGAGGTACGAGTGAAAGAGGAGACGAACTCAGTCCTTGGGTTCAGTCTGGAAACTTGTGTATCTCCCTGCAGCTTCCAGAGCCTTCTGTGACCTCTCACCTCTGGCTTCCATGCTTCAACTTAATTTTGAACCTGCTCATTGCTTTCTGCTTTGTCTTTCTTTTTTTTTTTTTTTTGGTTTTTTGAGACAGGGTTTCTCTGTGTAGACCAGGCTGACCTCGAACTCAGAAATCCACCTGCCTCTGCCTCCCAAGTGCTGGGACTAAAGGCATGCGCCACCACGCCCAGCTTGTTTTGTCTTTCTTTCTTTTTTTTTTTTTTTAAAGATTTATTTATTTATTATATGTAAGTACACTGTAGCTGTCTTCAGACACGCCAGAAGAGGGCGTCAGATCTTGTTATGGATGGTTGTGAGCCACCATGTGGTTGCTGGGATTTGAACTCCGGACCTTTGGAAGAGCAGTAGGGTGCTCTTACCTACTGAGCCATCTCACCAGCCCTTGCTTTGTCTTTCTAAAGAGCCAAAAAAAAAACAAAACAAAAACAAAAAAAAAAACAAAAAAAACAAAAAAACTGGTGGTGGTGGGGAGCAAGTTAAGGACAAATGACTGTCATAAAGCAAACCACAGCTTAAGCAAGAATATAACAGAGCACCCACTATTGTCTCTGCTTCTGACAGAAACCTAAATCACTGACAGGTGATTGTCCTTAGGTTGTGGCCAGGCACACAGCTAAGCATTGGACACATGAATGGATAGATAGATAAAGGTATCTCAAGGCGCACCTTGAAAGCAATATACTGCTCTAAGGTCCTGGAAGATAATAGAAGGAATACACGCGCCTCAAAATATCTTTTTCACTGATGCCTGAACTCCGACACTTGAAATTCTAGGAAACCTCTAAACAAGAAATCGTGGAGCTATTCATATGCAAAAACAGGATCCAAAGGACTTGACTAATTACTTCAATACCAGCTTGCCACTGGGCACAAGTTCCAAACCCCGAATCCCTCAAGGCTGCATCTCTACTAACTTCTCTGATAATGAAGATACTGAAGGAAAGAAGTTCAGTGGCCCGATGCTGTTAGGAGCACAGCCATATTCTCCCTTCATCCCCCTAACGCAGAGGGCTGCACAGGAAGTTTTGTCTAAGAGGTTGCCGACCATCACGGTAGGTAGGGCTCCTTCCTTCAGGGCCGGGCAGCTGGGATGATGCTCTCGGGCTTTTCTTTAGGTCCTAAAGTGACACTGTCCTCAAAGGCATCCCTTGGGAAACAGTCTTCAGGCCTCTTTTAACCACCTCCCCCTGCCCAGGGAATGGAACCTAGGGCTTCCAGCATGGGAGACAAGCTCTGTACAATGAACAATATTCCCAGCATCATTAAAAACAAAACAATAACAACAAAAACAAAAACAAACTATAGATCTTAAACACATACTTGGGGTCTGCACTGCCTTTGCCAGAACAGATGGTTTCCAAATCACTAAATCAAATGTCTTTAGCCAAAGGGCTCTCTATCTAGTCTAACTTATATCATCCCTTAGATAAGAGATAGATAAGGGCCTGAATCTCAGCTCGAAAGACCACCCTGCCCAAAGTCGTATGGAGAATAACTAGGACAGTCACTCAAGGTTATTACTTAGTAGAGAGATCTGGGGGTTTAGAGTGTCAGTGTGGAAAGGAATCATAAATACAGTGACATTTTCAATATCCTAAACTAGGACATTTGGTCTGACAACCCCTGATGCGTTCCCAGAGACAGGGAGAGAGGGTTGTGAACTGGTGCTGCCCCAGAAAATAGGATCTGTGGTCCTGACTTGCAAGGGATCGGCCAGTCCAATCTTATACATAGTTGAGGCCTCTGAAGTCCGAAGAAGCTTGGTGACTTGACAGGAGGAGGAGGAGGAGGTGGGCAGAAATGTTTTCTGTTTTCTCAAGCCTCAAGGTTGAGTCAACAGGCGTGGGTGGGTAGAGGACAAAAAGGGGCCATTGTTCCAGGGCGCACTCTCTCAGATGGACTGGACTGACCCACAGTGCCCGCTGGAATCCAGAATGGGTGTGGCTACCAGAGACCACATTGGAAACCGGAAGAAACGGAGGGTCTTAAGGTCCTGCATACCCAGGCAGTTAGGCAAAAGGGCCTTCGGACAACTCCACAGAGTTTTCCTTGGGAGTCACATTCCATGCAAAGCAGCTGATATCTCCTAAGGTTTTCTTTTTTTCTTTCTGAAGCAGGATATTAAACTGACAAGACACAAAACTAATAACCTCCCCGGCACATTAAATTCTAGTGGAAGGCAAGGCAAGAAGTCAAACTGACAGTAGTTTAACAGCGCATCTACATAAGCCCTGCAGTGAGCTAGGCAGCATCAATATTTATTAGCAAATCCTCAATTTGCTTCTAACCCCTACTGCGTGGACCGTGTTTGACCTCATTTTATATTTAGTAAAGTAAGAGAAGACACTAGGAAGAGTCAGCTCAAGGGCTCCTGGTGGAGACTATTCTCGGAATCAACACTCTTCCATATTCAAAAGCGCATCTCCTGGCATCCGGTTAACCGGACTGCTATCTAAAGTGGGGCTCTGGGTTACAGGTGGAATCCTTCCAATGGTCAGCTCAACCTCTCTCCTCTATACAAATGCAGAACCTCGATGCTGATAGAGAAATTGCTTCCTGGGAAACCAATTTCCTCCCTATTGTCCTTTGCGCTGCTAGGAGACACCCCGCTGTGTGGGGTGGGCTCCTGGCCTGTGTACTCCTCTAAGGGACTGCATCTCTCTCATAGGCATTGTTGCCCAGCCTGAGGTTTGGAAGATATGTCTGAATGAGAATTGTGTTCCACTTCCCTGATTTAGACAGTTTTTTTCCCCTGCTGCTTATTTTCCATTTGTGGAGCTGTTTTGCAGCCTGCAAGGGCCTGGAGCTAGTGTTCTCAAAGCCTAGCGCTGCCCACGTTACACCCACTCCTACCAGGGCTCAACAATTATTTCATTCATTACTTCGTTCATTCATTTCCTTTAAGTTTGTTTCCAAAGCAGCGTAACCCGCCAGTCAAGCTCATTCTCTATTCCACAGGCGAAGAGCCTGAGTAGGAGGTGAATGGCCAGGCTGCAATGTGCTCCTGATGCACGGTTCAACGAGAGGACTTCTCTCTGTTCACTGTCGGCCTCAACCTTCAATCCAGCCTTGAATGAGAGCAAGTGCGGGTGAACTTGAGAAGAGCTAATAAAAACCTGATCTCCCTGATAGCATCTTCTTTAATTATTCAGAGAAAGGGACAGGCTGTTTAAAAACACTTCCTGTTCTAGATCTTGGGCTGAAACTCTCAGAGTGGGTGACAGGTTGTAGAGCAGGGAGTGGCAAGAGGTTGGCGCTGTGGAGAGGCCGCAACAGAAAAGATGTGTTGGGTCAGTGGTTCTCAACCTTTCTAATGCAGCGACCCTTTGATACAGTTCCTCAAGTTGTGGTGATCGCCCCAACCATGTAATTATTTTGTTACTACTTTATAATTTTGCTACTGTTATGAATCACAATGTCAATATCTGTATTTCCTGTGTTTCCCCATGGTCTTAGTTGACCCCTGTGAAAGGCTCCCAAAGGGGTCGGGACCCACAGGTTGAGAACTGATGCTTTCGCTGGAGAAAGGTGGGTAGGGCTAAAGACTTATCATTTAGAAGAATGCTATACTGACATTCCTTTGACCCACCTAAAACATCAGCAAATATTCTACAAGCCACAGAACAGAAAGGAGAGAGAGGGCCAGAGAGCAGACAGGCCAACCCCTCTGGGGATGCAGTGGCGTCTGTCAATACAAAGTGAACGTGGGAATTGGGGTCATGGCAAAGGAATGCCACTAACTGTGCAACCTAGGGCAAGTCTTAAACTTCATCCTTACCTACCAAATGTAGTGTCAACTACCTGAGAGAGGTGATCTGAAGATGAAATGGGGGGATACAGGGAAGCCTGAAAGAGCTTTCCAAGGACCTGATATACTGTGAAATGTATTTCTGATAAATATGTGTGTGTATACATACATACATACATACATACATACATGTGTTTGGTTTCAGACCCCAGGACAAAGGACTGAGGTACATCTTTTACACATCAAAACAGACCTGACCTCCAGGTTCTCTCAGCCTCTCTCAGTCCCTACTGGCATATCCAGAGGCTCCTCCCTACATAACGCAGACACTTCCAGCCTCTCTTCTCTCTGTGTGAGCTCCTTTTCTCTCTTTCTCCCCACCCCCATGGCGACTCCCCTGACCTCTTCAATCCTTGGGGCAAGTGAACTCACCCGAGAGCAGCTTTCCAATAAACCTGCCTTTTATATAATCTAATCTGGCTTGAACTGGCTCATTTCACTGGTGGAGAAATAACCAATCAATATATATTCTCACAAATGAATAAGACACTCAATTAACAGAAGAAAAGAAGCCAACCAAGTGACCACCTGAACTGTTCTGAAACTGTTCCTGGTATATTTCTCTCTTTCTTAGGTTTATGCCCAGGATATGCACTTGATCCCTCATATAAACTTAATGACCAGGCCTTGTCACACATACATAGCAGATGTGCAGCTTGGTCTTCATGTGTGTTGTCTGGATCAACTGGAGCAGGGTGGGGGTGGGGGTGGGGGGCTATCCCAAAAGCTGTTGCCTGTACGTGGGATCAGTTTTTCTTGCTGGGCTGTCTTGTCTGGCCTCAGTGGAAGAGGATGTGCCTAGCCTCACAGAGACTTGGTGTGCCAGAGTTGGGGAGATACCCAGGGGGCCCCCCACCCACTCAGAGAAGGGGGGAAGGATTGTGGCAGGGGGTGACCAGACAGTAAGTGGGATATAAAATGAGTAAGTTAAATAAATAAATAAATAGATAAATAGATAAATAAATAAATAAATCTGATAACCAAGGACTGAATTTGGGCCAGACACAATATTCAGGGAAATTTGGGGCATTTTACTGAAAAGCCATAAAAGGATGTTCTGGAAGCAGGGTAGTAGGAGGGAGACATGGAAGGTGCAGGCTGCACTATGGTGTCCGCTCACAGGCTTACCTGGTAAATGTGGGAGGTGACAATTAGCTCCTTTCCTGGAAGAGAAAACATTGAGCAGAGAGACGGGGACAAAACAAAACCAGAGAGGAGAAGGGCCTGCCTTAGTCTGTCAATGAAGCTATCAAAATATCAACAGTTGAGTAGTTTATAAACAGCAGAGATATATTCTCACATGCGGAGGTTGGGCACTCTGAGACCAATGAGCCAGCAGTGTCAAGTGTCTGGTTAAGGCAGGGTCTGCTTTTAAGATGGAGCCATGTTGCTCCACCCCCAAGAGGGGACAAAATCTATCTTCTTGTGCGGAGAGGGATGGAAGAACACAAGGAATTTACGCTAGTTTCCTCTAGCCTTTTTATTAAGTATTAATCCTGTCTATAAGGTCACAGCACTGTGATGTAATTACCTTGGAAAGGCACCACCACCTCTTAATACTGCTGCATCGGGGAATGATCTTCAACATGAATTTTGGGAGGGACAGAGCCATTGAAACTGTAGCAGGGTACAACCCGAAAAATTAACAGCAAAGGAGAGCAATGGAAACAATAGCCATCTTGGGAAAAGCCACTCTAAACATTTTTTTTTTTTTTTTTTTTTTTTCCAGACAGTGTTTCTCTGTGTAGCCCTGGCTGTCCTGGAACTCACTCTGTAGACCAGGCTAGCCTCAAGCTCAGAAATTCGCCTGAATCTGCCTCCCAAGTGCTGGGATTAAAGGCATGCACCACTACACCTGGCAACTATATTTTTTTTAAGGATTTATTTATTTATTTATTTTATGTATATGAGTACACTATAGCTGTCTTCAGACACACCAGAAGAGGGATCAGATCCCATTATAAACGGTTTAAAGCCACCATGTGGTTGCTGGGAATTGAACTCAAGACCTCCCTCAGTGCTCTTACCTGCTGAGCCATCTCTCCAGCCCCACTCTTAACTTTTTCATAGTCAATGGTGAATGCATTGAAACTCATTTCAACAATTTTTCTGAGGACTTTACCTGCACAGAACACTGGAAAATAGTGGCATGAATAATTTTATAATAATAGTATTCATACAGAGCTTACTGTGCGCTAGACACTTTCCTAAGGCTCTTATGAAAATTAACTTGGTTAGACTTCAAAACAACTCAAGTGGATGGGTAGTTTATTCTCACCTCCCTGGTTTTTAACCACGAGAAAACCGAGGCTTGATAAGAACTACCACACTTTACAAAGCATCTGTGGGCAGGGTTTTGAAAGTTCTTAAGGGTCGTCCTTAGAACACTGTATAGGGTTCTTACGGTTCTTATTTGTACTCTATAGAGGAAGAGGCTCGGTTCAGGGAACTCAAGTGAGCTGCTTACAGATTCATCTGTGTGGCTGAATTCCACTACACCAAACCATCTCCAGAGCTTTTGAGGTCTGCTGTCCTCGGGGAGTTTTGATGACACAGGTGATAATGTAACTGGTCCACCAGGAATGGATACATTCTAAAGAGACAATCAGGGTGCCCTTCTTGAGCTATCAGATTCTTGAGTTATAATTTCTTCAGCAATCTGCCCTGAGGGCATCCAGGATTGGAACTTGTCTCAGGGAGAAAGATTTACAATTTGCTAGATGACCTTGGGGGACAGACCTGTAGCAGAGACAATGGTGGACATCCGCCACACCTTGCCCTACTGTTTAGTTATGCCTGTCTCTTGCTTCCTAGTTAAACACCACCTGTACCCTTGAAAAGGCAATGCTGGGGGAAATGCTGGGTCTCTTTGCCCCTCTTCCCCATATGGCCATATTGGATAAGTTTCTTTTTCTCTGCATTTCATTATTAGCTTGACCTTTTGGGCTCCCTGAGGAGGAGTGGGACCTGGCTTGTTAGGACAAGTTGTGACCCAGAAGCTCAAGAATTGTCTCTGTCTTAGTCCTCTTTTTTCTCTGCTCTGTCACCTCACAGGATTAAGCACCCATCTTGGTAGGGTTGGAGTAGGACAAAAAGAGAGAGAGAATTGGAGGCCCACATTTCAGTTGGGCTGGTTGTCGATTTGATACTAACTACCCCTAGGAAAGTGGGTTGGTTGGCCTTGTGCTGAAGAGATAGGTAGAATAGGGTTTTTTTTTTAATTATTAGAGTTATTAGTTTTCCTTTTTGTGTGAGTGTTTTGCTTGCATGATTGTGCATGCAATGCATGTTTGTATGTGTCCTATGTGCACACTGGGTGCTCACAGATGTCAAAAGAGGGCATTGGACTTCTCAGAACTGGAGTTATGGATGGTTGTGGACCACCATGTGGGTGCTAGGAACCGAGCCCAGGTCCTCGGTAAAAGCAACACATGCTCTCAACATCTAAGCTGCCAGGCGATGGTGGCGCACGCCTTTAATCCCAGCACTCGGGAGGCAGAGGCAGGCGGATTTCTGAGTTCGAGGCCAGCCTGGTCTACAAAGTGAGTTCCAGGACAGCCAGGGCTATACAGAGAAACCCTGTCTCGAAAAAAAAAACAAAAAAACAAAGCAAAACAAAACAAAACATCTAAGCCACCTCTCCACCCTCAGAATGGGAGGCTCTTTATTGATGAGATGCTTTTCCTTCCCGGAATTTCTAGTCCTGGTGCAGTAGCTTTATGGGCAGCAGCCATGTAGGGGCTTAAGTCTCCTCATGCCCTTTCCTTTTCTTCTACCTCTTCTAAGCATGCTTTCCTTAACATTTTTGGCTTTCCTTCCCAACATCCTGGGTTGCTGGTCCACCATGTGTCTGACTGACTTCCACATCACCTTCAATGATATGTTTTTCCCTTCCTTCTTCCTCCTGGAAGTGAAGAAGTTTGCATCTTGTCTATTTGGGGGTTTTGTTTGTTTGTTTTATTTGTTTGGTTGCTTGTGTGTGTTTTGTTTTGTTTTGGGGGAGGGGGTTGGAGTTTTTTTGTGTTTTTGAAACAGGGTTTCTCTACATACTCTGGCTTGCCTGGAACTCATTACATAGACAGGCTGGCCTTGAACTCAACTCATAGAGATCCATCTGCCCCTGCATGCCTGAATTGAAGGTGTGCACTGTGCTATGTCCTACTAAAATTTATTTCATTTTAATTGTGTGTCTCTATGTGGGTCTGTGTGTGTGAGTGGAGAACAGAGGTGACCCCTGAAGCTGGGGTCATGTTTGTTTGTGAGCTCCCCAACATGGGTGCTGTTGGGTCTTCTGGTACATCAGTGTATTTTCTTAACCACTCAGCCATCTTTCCAGCCCCTTCTTTTAAACTCTCAATAAAATTGTCCTTGAACTTCTGATTGTGTCTATTCTTGTTATTTTATTTAATGAGACTAAGAACCCCAAAAGAAAACCTCACTCTCCCATGTATCAGTAAGGGTGAAACAGAAAGCATCAGACTTACAGGGGAACTGTGACGACCCCTGCTCCTGGCCTCAGCACTGCTCTGGGCCCTAGAGGTGTAAGGATAGACATTTCATTCCACTGTTCTAACTTCTGCTTCCACCCCCACCCACATCCGGCCTGCTTTATCACATCTCTGTCTTGGGAAGAGAATGAAGAGGTCTCAGTGGACCAAAAGAGGCACAAAGAAGGCAGCCTGCAGAATGGGGAGTCAGAGGACCCCAAGGAAAAGCCTAGAGCTTATTCTCTGGGAAGACTGCCCAAGTCAGAGAAAGGCCAGGGCTGAGGGCACAAAAGGCTAAACTCAGTGGGATTTCAGAGTTGAGTCAGGGAAATCTCCAAAGTTCTGTGGCAGAATAAATAGACTCAAATGTGGCTATGTCTGCCTTCTCTGGTTTCTGTGCAGTAACCATAAGTCCTGGGTTTGGGGCTCCTGAGATTTTGAAGTCATCTTGCTCTTTGACCTCTGCTTCCGGAATGGATCAGCCTTCCTAGGGCAGGACCTGCAATTCTCACATCAAGCTTTCAAAAAGGACCAAGTAAACCTGGTCTAGCCGGCTGGTGCTGGGGAGGAACCCAGCTAGCCCTGCCACTGTGCAGTAGTTAGATGGAAAAGCCAGGAGCCAATGGGAGGACCCCTACACATCATGTCAAACCTCCCCCAGGGACAGAGCCAACCCAGACCCTTGGCTTATTCCAGACAGAAGACCGGTCTCTCTATCATGTTTGGTAAGGATGAATTGGGATCCTGGGAGAACAGAGAGCATGGAAAGGCAGGTGCAGAGGAAGCAGGGAGTAACCAGTCTGGGACAATTGCCTGGAATAAATACAATTGTCTGTCACAGGCTTTTCTGTGCCAGCCCAAGCCTGCTGAGCCAATGGTGTTTAAAGGGCCAAATTCGGACTTAGCGGCAAGCTAATATCAGTAACTGATCACAGTAAGGAACCTAAGGTTCATCATGATATAGAAAGACAGAAGGCAGACGTAGGTGGGGCAAGAAAGTCCAGGCTAGGCCGGGCCGTGGTGGGGCACACCTTTAATCCCAGCACTTGGGAGGCAGAGGCAGGCAGATTTCTGAGTTCCAGGACAGCC
>NC_034599.1:26935666-26939447 GCF_900095145.1 Mus pahari
AAAAAAAAAAACAAAAAACAGAAAGACCCAGGCTGAAGGCAGGACGAATGCTAGGTAAGGCCTTGCTACTATCAGTGGCTAACGGCCTAATTATCAGTGTCCTCTCCAGGGGCTCAGTTTAAAAAAAACAAAAACCTGACCAGTGACATTTCACCATCTTTCCCGATATCTAGGGCCAACAGCATGTACCTGTTACCTTCTCCGCTCATCTTTGATCCGTGTGACTTGCAGACCTCTGTCTAGCTGGTCCCTCTGACTCCACCAGCCTTTACCATCTCTCAAATGCCGGCCTCCTGTATCGCAGGAAACTCACTTCTGCCTATTAGTATGTCCACTGCTCAGAAATCCAAAAATTGCAGATAGAAAGACTTACCTGTATTAGGCGACACACTGCCCTCATCTCACCTAGGGACACTTCTCACCTTGTAGGACAAGATTTACAACCTTTCTCTCCTCTCCCTTTAGAAACTATTAGGCTACTGGGTGGATTAAAAGCCCACGGAAGAGGGTACTAGTATGCTGCCCTATAGAGGGCCCATGCAGAGCAGAGCAGGACAAACTAGTTCAGGCTCCTGGAAAATGACCCCTCCTCACTCTGGCCTCTGGACTTGTATGAGACTTTGTTTGTTTGGGATGTTTCATAAATACCAGGCAAGTTTGAACTCTATGTAGCTAAGGGTGGCATCAATCTCTGGCCCTCCAGCCTCTACCCCACAAGTTCAGTGACTGCAAAAGTATATACAGCTATGACAGGGATAGGGGCTGGATCAATGGCCTCTGCATATTAAGTAAATTCTCCACCAACTATGCTACATCCTTACTCTCTGATAATTTCTCGGGGCCAATCAAGACCTTCTTCCCGCATAGCTTAGTGCTGGCAATCAAAGCCAGGAAACTTGGTAGGCAAGAGATCTACCAAGTGATCTACGCCCTGGGTGTAAGGTTCTATTTTTATTTCTTGCCAAAAAGAAGGGAGGTGTTAGATCAGAATTGATAGAGGCAACTGGGAAATAAAAGACAGCAGATAGGCACCTCCAGAAGCAGAGGCTGCATTCTCTCTGAGGCTGTAAGAGTGTGTGCATATGGTATGGGGGGTGGGGGATGGGGGATGGGGAGCCTAGAGTTGTATAGAAGGGAAAGGGGAAGCTTTGGGGTCAGTCACCCTGCAGACTCTAAGTCGTAGGTGCCAGCAGGTTTAGTGTGTGGATCTGCTAATCAGAAGTGTCCTCAAGGGTCACAGGCATCATGGGTCACGTTCACCTTCCCATCCAAAGTTTCTTAGTTCATCTGGGGTTTTTAGGTCATTCATTATAAGGGAGGGAGGGCAGAAAGGGAGGTGGAAAAGAAGGAGGGCTGGAAATGGAACGGAAGAGGAAGGACAGGTCACTTAGTGCTTCTCTCTACCCTGCTTAGCCTTTCTGCCCCTTGCCTTTCTTTTGAGTCAGTGTCTCACTAACACAGGCTGGCCTTGAACTACCTACCTAGCCTGCCTCGAGTTCTTTGCCCTTCCTGCCTCTACCCAAGGAGATTACAGGGAAACAGTAACCTCATCTCACAAATAGGACTGCGTCCTGTTTTCTCTTTCTGTTTTTAAATTGAATTTTGTTTCTTAAAAATGTGTCTGTGTGTGTGTGAGAGGTGCCCAGGGAGGTCAGAAGAAGAGGGCATCAGATGCCCTGAAGCTGGAGTTCCTAGCCATTGTGAGCTGCCCGGCAAGCTTAGAGGAACCTGAACAAAGGTCCTCTGGGAGAGCAAGTGTGTTTAGCTGCTGCATCATCTCTCCCCGCCCTGATTTGTCTTTTTTTAACCTGAGATTTGAACCTGGGCCTTGCAAATGGCAGTCAATTGCTATACCCCTGGCTCTTGCTGCTGTTCTTATCCAGGTCCTAGTTACACATTAGCCAGACGCTGGAACTCAGTAAGCCAGAGAATAGAGAGAAAGGAGGAATCCTGCCTGCAGCCTCGTCGCTGGATTCAGTGTCCTTGTCCTGACTTCCTAGTGAAAACAGACTCCGTTTCCCTTGTGTGTTTATTGGGACGGGTGTAGAACTGGCACGTTCTTGGTACACAGTGTTTCTTGCACACAGTCACGGCAGCCTGATGTGTTTGTGATTTCCTGTGCACAGGGTCCACCTGCCCAGCTTAACAAACGGCACACAAGAAATTAATAAACATCCCAAAGTTGAATCTTCCCATTGCTCCCTGGGTCCCTTTAATTTGGATGTACCAACCTCCGTTATGACAATTCTTGGCTGTGCTTCAAAATCACCGTTGCTCTGTCTAATCCGAAAGCTAGCGGCAGGAGGAGGAAGTGTCTTCATTGTCTTGTTCCAACACATACCAAGTCAGGGACTGCCAGACCACGAGGGTATGTGCACAGCAGACTATGTGCTTTTGAAGGATTCTGAAGGAAACAGCCTCAGGGGGAAGGTACGTTCTCATTATTATGATGGTGAAAATACTGGAAGAAAAGCCGAAACCAAATATGCCGATGTCTGATACCCAAAAATGTTGAAAAATTTTGACTGCCAGCAAAACACTCAGCCAACCAGAGTTTTTTCTGATGACATCATACCCCACAAACTAGTTTTATTGGGAGGAAAGCCCTTAGGTGTTGTGAGAGTGTGGAGTTTCCACTGTAGCACAAGGAAAATTGTCTGTGGCTTCCTTTAAGGGTTTACTGAATTCCATTGTGCCAGTATTTCCAGCCACGCTGAGCCTGTTCCGGGCATTTGTTACAACACTGAAGAATGAAGAAACTTTATTTTCTTTGATCCTCCAAAGCAGCTGATTCCAGGTCTCCAGTTTTGAGCCTTTCTTTCACAGAAGCCTTAGGATGCCACTTAAAACCATTCCTCACAGAGGTAGGAAGTAAGGCCACAGTAGGTCAAACTGTAGAAAGGGATCTTGGGGGAAAAGGAAGTCGAGCGGGATGCACGCCTGCCTTTCCATCCGATGAATTCAGTTTTCAGGCTCGTTCTAAGTCCGCTACGCACTGTGATGAGGCACTAAAAATAGCTCGGAGCTTACTTCCCTCCTTTCCAGTCTGTAGTCCCCCAGACAGAGGCCCTGCTGTCTGCCAGTCTGCGCTGAAATTAGCCCACGGTGTCAGCACTGTCCCGCATCCCTGCCGCTGGAGGCTGCCGCCTTTGCCAATCTCCTGTGCCCTTTGGTTACCTGTGAGCAGGAGGCCGGCTGGCCACACCCATCCTTACTGATGTAAAGGATGTCATGGGCTGACTCACTCTGTCTGTGTTATTTCAGACAGCAGGCTGTTCCTGCCCCCACCACCCCTCTGTGTGGCAGCCTTCCCTTTTCTGTGACCTTCTCCACCCTCTCGTGCATCCAGGAAACCTCAGCCACACAACTCCTCCTCCTGTAGTCTGTTTCTTTCTCTCAGCTGGCCGTCTACTGTCTGCCCAGCTATGGACTCTCAAGCTGTGTTAATGACTCTTGGACAGGTTTATGTACTTTTTGAGTTTCTAGAGATCATCTGTATGTTTCCCTACACCCTCACCCAGACATGCTAGGACCATCACTAAGGGTGAAGTCAACCACTCTGGGAATCAAAGTGTGTTAATATATTCATGGTGTCAAGGGTTTGTACCATTAATGGCACAAAGGAGTTTAGTAAAGATCAACTAAACCTAAATTCTAGAATATAAATGTTTAAACACTTTTTTTTTTTAAGATTTTCGAGACAGAGTTTCTCTGTGTAGCCCTGGCTGTCCTGGAACTCACTCTGTAGACCAGGCTGGCCTCAAACTCAGAAATCCGCCTG
>NC_034599.1:26939497-26965097 GCF_900095145.1 Mus pahari
AACTCAGAAATCCGCCTGCCTCTGCCTCCCGAGTGCTGGGATTAAAGGCGTGTGACACCACTGCCCAACTAAACACTTTATATACATATATATGTAAGTATGTATAATCCCCTTGCCTCATTTTTCTCAGTACCTAGTTCCTAGAAAGAAGGGAACATACACCTTTTTATGATCAGCAAGTCTTAGCAAATAAGGGAGGTAGGTTTGCTTGTTTTGCAGACAAACTCCCACAGTCTTGCAGGGGCTGGCCTTAAATCCCAGGCTCAAAGGATGCTCCTGGTTTAGTCTCAAGAGCAGCTGAGACTACGATTACTTACCTGGCTCCAATTAGGCAATTTGGGCATAAATTACAATGTGTCTCATTTGCTATTGCTGTGATGAAATATTGATCAAAGCAATCTGGGGAGGAAAGGGTTTGTTTGGGTTACACTCCCATATCACTGTTCATCATCCAAGGATGTCAGGACAGGAATTCAACAAGGCAGAATCCTGGAGGCAGGAACTGATGCATGGGCCATGGAGGGATGCTGCTTAGTGGCTTGCTCCCCTATTTTCTTTCTCCCCTCCCCCACCAATCATTAATTAATCACATTTTCTCAGTTGGAGGTCCCTCCTTTCCGGTGACTCAAGCTTGTATCAAGTTGACATAAAACCAGCCAGGCCATAGAGCAATAAAGTCATAGAACAATCCAGCACTGGCTCTCTAAGGGCCTCAGAGTAGGAGGGGAGTTGGAGGCCCAGTGGCAATTCAGGTGCAGGATGTGAAAGTTCTCAAGGGACAAACTGGGATGATCTCACTTGCCTGTGACAAAGGCTCTTTCTTCACTCACTCCAGGGCATGTTATTACTCTCAAGTGACATTAAGCCACTTAGTTCCTAAGAAGTGTTAACAATTAAGGAATGCCATAAAACATGAACTGATAACACAAAGGCTTGGCCTGACTTGTTTTACTGTAGAGCAGTCTCCCAAAGGTGGAACAGTCTCTGCAAGCCCCAAGAAGCTTATAGAGGAACAGAGAGGAATGTGATGTGATGGAAATTCAGGGGTAGAGCATGTGCTTGGCATGAGCAAGACCTAAGGCTAAAAAGTAGTGAAAAAAAAAAAAAAAAGGAACAGAGGGAAGGAAGGAGGAGAGAGACAGAGAGAAAGAGATAAGAGAGAAGGAGGAAAAAGAGGAAGAGGAAGAGGAAGACAAAGAAGGAGAGGAAGAAGAGGAGGAAGAGGAGGAGGAAGAGGAGGAGGAGGAGGAGGAGGAGGAGGAGGAGGAGGAGGAGGAGACTGAAAGAGGTCAAAGTATTTGTGCCTAAGGCTCATACACAGAGTGAGATTTCTTCAGCAGAAGTGGTAGGCCCAGTCTCTTAGCCCCACCCCTTAGGATCTTGGCTAGCAACAGCATTTCATAATTCACTGTCTGAAGCCCAAAACACTAGCTGGCTCAGCTTGTTGTTGTTGTTGTTGTTGTTGTTGTTGTTGTTGTTCTTTTGTTTTCAAGACAGGGTTTCTCTGAATAGCCCTAGCTGTTTTGAAACTCACTTTGTAGACCGGGCTGGCCTCGAACTCAGAAATCCACCAGTTCTGCCTCCCAAGTGCTGGAATTAAAGGTATGTGCCACCACCGCCCAGCCTGGCTCAGCTTTTTAAAGTATGGGATGTATCCCCATAGAAAGCCAACCAAACATAGAAGCTGTGAAAAAAAATCACCAATAGCAAAAAGTTTCTGAACACACAACAACAAAGATGTATTTACTTATTTAAAAATCAATCTGAGTTGTCTCTGGCAGTGTTTGCCCACATGGATTAGAGCAACCTCACTGCAGCCTTGGTAGTGCTTGTTCAACACGCACACTAAGGCACGGTGTACACCATCACTCTATGAACCAGTGAACTATTCCTCAATCTGTTCAAATGAGAGGCAACTGCTTGCATTTTGCATTGCAGGGCTCTTACTGCTCACACGCGATTTTCCGCTCCTTTTCTCCTGATCAGCCTTTGCTACGTGTCGGTCCTCAGACGATGGTATCTTGTGCAGGCCGGTTTCCTCACTTAAAGAGCTATAATGGACCAGGCAGTGGTGGCGCACGCCTTTAATCCCAGCACTTGGGAGGCAGAGGCAGGCGGATTTGCGAGTTCCAGGCCAGCCTGGTCTACAGAGTGAGTTCCAGGACAGCCAGGGCTACACAGAGAAACCCTGTCTAGAATGGAGAATGAAACACCTTCAGTTTTCCCTCATCTTTCTTCAGTCTCCTTACCCTTCCTCACAGCAAAGTCCATTGTTGATTGGCTGTTGATATTTGCTTGATTTGCTGTGGAAATTCTACTCAAAGCCTTATAGATAAGCTATGTCTCCTCTCATTCTTGACTGTTGAAAAATGTGCATGAAACATCCAATCATATATTGTTGTGTATGTAATTCTGTTGTGTATGTACCTTCTTTAAAAATTAATTCTAAAGCTAGGTGTAGTGGCACACGCCTGGCAGAGGCAAGCAGATCTCTCAGTTCAAGACCATCCTGGTGTATAAAGTAAGGTCCAGCACAGGCTACACAGAGAAACCCTGCCTTAAAAAGCAAAAGCAATCAAACAAGCAAACAAAAAACTAAATTTAATTAATTTAACTTAATAAAGTTAATGCTCTTGTGCGGAACAGTGTGATTTGGGGAGAAAACCCAACCAGCACAGGAACGTGTAGCAGACTGTCTTCACTAAACTTCCCATGTGTTCCCGCCTCAGTTAGGCGAGGAGAGCCAGCTAGTTCCACCCAGCAAACTACATCTTCATCTCTCGTCCGTGGCAGAAATGCTTTGTTTATTTTTTATTTGATAGTTTATTTTGAGACCAGGTCTCCCTATTTTGTTACCCTGGCTGTCCTAGAATTCAATATGTAGACCAGACTAGCCTCAAACTGGAAGAGATCTGCTTTCTTCTGCCTCCCGAGTGCTGGGATTAAAGGTGTGCATGCACCATCATCACTGGACTTCATGTTGGCAGTCTTAACAATTCTCAAGGTAGAGTCATGAGCCATTAGATGAAAGGACATCTGGCTTCTTAGTGACTGTTGATAGGACAGCTGGAGTTAAGGTATTCCCTCTGTGAATTTAAAAAAAAAATGCCTCTCATATGTGTGTGTGTTTTTAAAAGATTTATTTATTATACATAAGTAACTGTAGCTGACTTCAGACACACCAGAAGAGAATGTCAGACCTCATTACAGGTGGTTGGGAGCCACCATGTGGTTGCTGGGATTTGAACTCAGGACCTTTGGGAGAGCAGTCGGTGCTCTTACTCGCTGAGCCATCTCACCAGCCCTCATATGTGTTTTAAGGTTTATGACTAAAGCATCATGCTGAAAAGTGGCTTGGGGAAAGGAAAGGGTTTATTTCAGCTTAGATTTCCACACCATAGTCCATCACTGACGGAAGACAGGGCAGGAATATGGAGGCAAGAGCTGATGCGAAGGCCAGGAAGACTGCTGCTACTTACTGGCTTGCTTAGCTTATTTTCTTGTAGTACTCAGCGATAGGTTATTTCTCAGCCACTGTTGAAATGAGCCAGTTCGAGCCAGATTAGAATATATTAAAGCCAGGTTTATTGGGAAGCTGCTCTTGGGTGAGGCCCAAGGATTGAGATCAGGGCAGTCACCATGGAGAGAAAGGGGGGGAAGAGAATGAGAGAAGGGATACCCAAGGGTGCATGGAGGAGAGCAGCCCAGCCTCTAGGCTGGAAAGTTCAAAGTTGAGGGCGGGGTATGCCAGGTAGGGACTGAAGGATACTGGGAGAACCTGGAGGCCAGGTCGGCTTTGGTGTGTAAAATATGCACCTCAGTGCCTTGTCTTGGGTCCAGAAATCAAACACTCAGGACCAGCAGCTCAGTGGTAGCAACCCCCACAGTGAACTAGGTCCTCTCATGTAATTATCCACCAAGAAAACGCATCATAGGCCAGTCTGGTGGGGGTATTTTCTCAACCAAAGTTCCTTCTTCCAAGATGCTGCTAGCTTGTGTAAGCTGTTATAAATTTAGCCAGCACACCATTTTTCCCTTGGGTACAAAGGTTTGTTCTAACTGCGTAATTTGCCATTACTCTAACCAATACCACATAGAAACATTTATTAAGCGTGGGGGTTATTTCTATTTCTATCACTGCCCCAGAGTTGCTTTCTAAAAACACAAGCAGAGTCCAGGGCCATAGCTCAGTCAGTCAAGTATGCTTTCAGTGCAAGCGTCAAGAGCTGAGTTCAACACCCCAGAACCCACATGACATGTCAAAGCAGGTGGCTCATGGGAAACACCACCTGAGGTTCTCTGGTCTCTGTACACATATCCACTTGTGTATACATGCACATACATGCATGTACACATACACAAGCCGCAAAATTTATACAAATCACACACATTTGTTATAGAAAATTATGAATGCTTGTTGTAGTATAACCAATTTAAGCTTATCCCGAGTAGCTTACAAATGAATGAGATTCAGACTATGGTTATTTTATTTGGCTGTGACAATTAGGTAGAGGTAACCCCTAATCTACCCTTCTAACTGCTGGCCTGGCTACCTCCCCAGTGCCTCACCCCAAATACTTGCTGTTTCTGCTGTCCAAGTGCACATGGTCCATCTCCCCTCTTAGCGACTTCCTCATCTCTTCTCGCTTTCCCTCCCCTCCCCTCTCCTCTCTCCTCTCTCCCTTCTCCTCCAGATCTCTCCTCACTCCTCTCTTCCACACTCCCAACCAGGTATCTCAAAAGCTACCATTTCTAATCCCTCCAGTAAATTTGCTGGAGCCAATTTTACTTAACCTGTAGTTTTAAATCCAGGAACAAGGTTTGGACAACAAAAGCTCGTAAATGTGAGAATTCATTCGTAGGCTTACACTTTACAGTACGGAATTTAGCATGACAGTACAATATGGAGCAATAGACCAAACCTCAACACCTGTGCCAGCAACTCCCCCTTATTTGCATGTGAGCTCAGGGAGGTGCTGAAGTCTGTTGGAGACCAGACTTTATCTAAGTGGCTACAGGAAATTCCTCATCCATCCCTTCTGGGTATGGCCTGTTGGTGAGCAAGTGGCACCCACACCCCTGCAAGGACTCCATCAACTATGCCAGATAAGGAAGCCCAACAAACTCATTGGTCTCTTGGAGTACACATTAGCATTTTTTTTTTTTTTTTGATTTTTCGAGACAGGGTTTCTCTGTATAGCCCTGGCTGTCCTGGAACTCACTTACACATTAGCATTCTTGTGTACTGGTTTGTCCTGGGGACCTCCGTAGAAGGGGTACATACTGTTCGCATCTCCCCTGGGAAGTAATTTTAAACCATAAAATCCACCTATAAATATACTTATATTTATGTATTGCTTTGGAAGCTGCTTGACAAGATATCCTGCTTATTTTCCCCAAAGTAGTAGAAATTATTCTTGAACACGGTTCTCCATCGTTGCCTAACATTGCGGTACAGTTGTTCCATAACTTATCTGCTGCTGGACAATCTCCTGGCCCCTTCTACCTAAATCCCTCCCGTAACATTTCAGCTCCTTTTCTACATATTTTATCACTTACTCCTCTCCCACTCATAGACTGACTCTTAAAGAATGCACACTCACAGAATGCAAATGAGACAGTCCAAAATTACTAGAAGCAGCCACGAAATTAACAATGTGTGGTATTTGGGGTCCGGGAAGGATGACACAAGGTTTTTGCAGTGTATTCACCATTGTGATTATTCCTCTCATTGTTACCCTTATTTACTGCTTTACAGTTTAATTTTTCTCAGTCGTGGGCCCAATGGTAGGAACGAAATGAGATGGCAGGAAATGGAAAGAACCAGAAAGCTTTTCTGGTTTGGATAGATGTGCTGCCGAGAACAAAGCGGCAAGGAGCTCAAATGAACACTGTTTTAAGTAAGATAGAAACTGATTGTACTTTCACACAAAAGTCTGATGTAGGCCCCTACGCCATCCGTGACATTATGGTTTGAATCTGAAATGTCCCCAGCAGTCTTAAATGCTTGCTTCCTACCCAGGGCCTAGCTGGTGGAAGTGGGTCACTAGGGGTGGGCCTTTGAAGGATAAAGCTTGACCCCTGGTCTAGCCTTGCCTCTTCCTCTTGGTCTGTCATGGTGTAAGGTATTGCCATAGCCCCACCAAGCCTTCCCCACTATGAAGGTCTAAATCTTCTGGCACTCTGGGTCCTTAAGGTGTTTTTCATAGTGGTAGCAACATAAGAGCAACCAAACCCACGCTTCTTCTCTTTAACTCTCTGAGAAATTTACCCTTCTTGGGGTGCCTTACAAGATTTAAAATGTTACTTCAACTTCAGCCACTATATCAACATTCCTCACCAAGAGGGGAGGCTGTACATTTTTTTAAAAAGTCATCCCTTTTCAATTTATTTTGGGGCTGCGTTGAACAGCCCATGTCTATCTATCACCTGACCTTGTATCAATGTAAGGGAGAAGATATCTTCCAAGTGTCCCTGAACCCAGATAAAAGCCCAGGATGCAATTGGCACAGGAGAAAGCAAGAATGGATATGGATGGACAGCCAAGTATCTACCCTAAGAACCACCAGGGCTTCTCTTTTTTTTTTTTTTTTTTTTTAAAGAAAAATTGGGGCTGGAGAGATGGCTCTGCGGTAAAGAGCACTGACTGTTCTTCCGAAGGTCCTGAGTTCAAATCCCAGCAACCACATGGTGACTCACAACCATCCAAAAATGAGATCTGATGCCCTCTTCTGGTGTGTCTGAAGACAGCTACAGTGTACTCATCTACATAAAATAAATAAATAAATCTTTTTTTAAAAGATTTCTTTAAAAAAAAAAAAAAGAAAAATTGTTTTCCATTTTTAGAGGAAAATACTGCAATCATGCTCCTGATGGAATAAAGTCAACACTAGAAACACCACCGGTGAAGCCTAACCAAACTCTGGCAGCGAGTAGGCAAGCTAAGTACATACATGCTTGGTGTCTTTATCCCTGCTGGGTTTCTGAAATCAGCCAAGTCCTGTGGAACGGACATGTGCTAAAGGAAAGAAGACAGGTAGGTAACTCCTGAAGCATCTTAATGAGCACATGGCTTCCTCAGAAGGCTGCTACCTGATACATGGGAAGCTGAGCTTGGCAGACTCCCAGTGTATCTAGGTACAGTCCCTAAGTGAGAAGATTGGCTGTATGTGTAGGCGAAGCCCGCCGCCTTCCTGCTCCTGAGACCTTGCTCTGGCTGCTTCACCCGTCTAGAATCCATGCTCTACGTGAAGAAATGCTGCTTCTCTCTCTTCCCTTCAGGTGCTGTTTAAATCTTTGCTTCTCGGAATATTTGTCTCTGTCCCTTTAGTTTTGTGATCCATTTGTTCACTCACCAAATATTGGTCGAGTCTGTCCTGTACCAGACACCGTCGTGGGTATTGCAGAAGAAAAAAATGGGGTAGATGTAGGTAAACCAGACATGACTGCGCTCAGAACTGGTTAGATTGGCTGGTGGAACATTCTCCCAGTGTGCTGGGCTGTCTGACTAAACAAAGGACAGAGAGCATCCAGAGGGCACAGGGCTGATATTTCAATTAACAAGAGTGTATAGAGTTCGTACTGTGTGCTGGGCACTGTTGCACTCTTCTGTTCTGTACGCATTGAGCCTATTGACTCTTCTAAGTTTCATGACATTCCTCTGAACACGTACTTACCATCACCCTGTGTTACAGAGGGCGTAACTGGAGCAGTAAGAAGCCACGTGAGCAAGGTCACACAGCTAGTAAGTCTTGACAATAAAGTGGAATCCAGGAAGTGTCTCTAACTAGTGTGCACACCGTGTAACTATGTACGCCACTCTGTATTCCCAGTATTTAATAGGATTCCTAGAACGCAGTTGGTATTCTATAGATGTATGTTCAGAGGCAGTGAGCTAGTTATTACACAGGGTCAGTGAGCTAACTGCTATAAAGGGTCAGTTCTTCTCTCTAAGTGACACTCTACAAAGACAAAAAGGGGTTGGCCTGACAGATTTATAAAAACCTCTAAGACTTTGAACTATGGGCTCTAAACTTTCCGTCTGTTCACAGTTATCTTCTATCTTAGGTTTGGAAGAGATCTTGAGGGATCATCTGGTAGAATTCTAGACTTCAGACAGACTCTATCTGCCCTAGATGAATGAGAATTTCTCTAGTTTAGCAAGTCCTTATGCTGTCTCACCGCTGTGAACCCTGAAAGTAGCTGACTCAGAGACCAAGAACCACCCACCATAGCAAAAAAACAACAAGCTACCAGAAGGTGGCAAGGTAAAGGGCTTTCCTCTTGGGTAGAAATGACTTTATAGCAAAGAATGTTTGGGTCACTCTTCCTTTTGTTTTAAAAGGCTTCAGATCATATTCTTAACTGTTCCTGCTTTTACACTAGAAAGACAGTATGATATCTTCCAGACCTCCATTCTTCATAAATTTGGCTGCAAACAATACATTACTCCGGATAGCTTGCTCTAAATGACTGTTTTAGATTATACTACGACATGACACTGTTTCCCAAGACCTGACAGTACAAAGCGTCAGACCTTTGATCAAAGGCCAGCAGAGTCCCCAGGATCTGACCGAATGCCAGTTCAGGTCATTATACTTTGGCTGGTCTTCTCTTCCCTACCGTGTCGGTTGGCTCCACCGGTGTTCTTCCCCCAGCACACGCTGTCTGGTAATCTGTGAATTGGCAAGACTGGTTTCTCTGGCAAGTGGTGGTCAGAGAAGGTGTGGATTGAGTTTGGCTAGCACTGACCACGGGGGGCGGGGGGAGCTTCTGAAACCATAATCAGCAGATGGATTATTTTCTGTGCAGAGCTGAAGTCACCAAGGAGAGAGCCGTGCACTCCTGTATTTGAGGATTAGATGTACTATGAACAATTTTAACTGTTTTTTTTTAAACTCTGAAAATCCACAATGAGATGATTTTAATTTTTTTTTCTTTCATTTTTGCCAGGACAGCTACTGAACACCAAGACTGTGCTCAAATGAATTTCATGGGAGTGGGTTCAAGGTTACTGTACCAGCTACTGAGCCTTGTTTACTGACTAACAGCTGGGTGTACGCCTGTTGGATAGTTAGTATTTCTCATTCACATCTATAATCATTACAGATGTGAATGAGAAATACGTCATGCCCCAGAGAGGTAGGCATTTGAATGCCCCATTCCCAGTTGGTGGCGCTATATGGAGTGTTGGAGAAAGTCCATCAATAGGAACAGGATCTGAGAGCTTAAAGCTTCCCTTGCTTCCAGGTCACTTTCTCTGCTTCATGTTTATGGTACAGGAGGTGAGCTCTCAGCATCCTGCTCCATCCACCTTGCATGCCTGCTCTTTGCTACCATGCCTGCTTCTTGCTGCCGTGCCTTCATCATGATAGACCCTTCATCCGGATGCTCTGAGACTGTAAGCAAGATAAACACTTCTTTTATAAGTTACCTTGGCCAGATCATCTTGTCACTGCAACTGAAGAGTGCTCCAAATCTGCTTTAACTTCCTTGAAATCCCAGTGAGATTAGTATTGTAGTAACCATAGATTCCAGTGCTGGTCATACCTTTACAGATATAAGAGAACTGAGGGTGCATTTTCTTCCAGTGACTTTATTTTGGGCGGTAGGGATTAAGCCTAGGGTCAATCTAGACACAAAGTATTCACACTACATTAATCATTTCAATAGGAAAGTTTCTCTCTTGTCTGATGGGTCAGTTTCTTCCTTTATCCAAAACATCACTTCACTTCTTCACAGAATTATTTTTTTTTTGAAGCATGGCTCTATGTAGTCCAGGATAGCTCAAACTAAAATGTAGGTGAGATTGACCTTGAATTTCTGATCCTTCTGTATGTATTTCAGATGTGTGCAAACAATCATGCCTGCTTTATGCTGCACTGAGGAGAAATTCAACCATGGTAGGCTCTACCAACTGAGCTACAGTCTTAGCCCTCTTCTCTGAGTTCTAATAGAGTTAGTTTGTGTCTATGTTTCTGTTTTTGTTTTGTTTTTTAGACAAGGTTTCACTATGTAGCTATGGTTGTTCTGGAACTCACAATGTAGACAAGGCTGCCCTTGAACTCACAAAGATCCACCTACCTCTGCCTCTTGAATGCTGGAACTAAAGGTGCATACCACTATCTCCGGGATTTATGTATTCTTAATTTATATAGATTGTTCTTTATCTCTCTCTTTGTCTGTTTCTCTCTTTCTCTGTCTGTCTGTCTGTCTACCCTTAATCTAAGGCCTTATGAATGCTAAGCAAAGAAAACACTTTGTCATCCTTTCTTCTTCTTTTTTCTCTTCCTCCTTCTCCTTTTTTGGAGACAGGGACTTGTCACTGTACATGTCTCTTTTCCTCTTAAGCTAAAATCTATTCTTTTAATATTGTTTAGTTTATCCAATATAAATCTTATTTACTACTTTAAATCACAGAATATAATTTCATAGCATACTATTTTAACATAGTGCTTGTCCATTTCCCTTGTTATTGACAATTATATACATATATGTGTGTATGTGTGTGTGTGTGTGTATATATATATATATATATATATATATATATGTGTGTGTGTGTGTGTGTATGTACCTGTATGTATATGTGTATATAGACATTTATTAGTAGTAGTCTGTAGAAATGCCTATCAAGTGCCCTATTTGTATACATGGGATTGAGGAGTCAGAGGGCCTTACTAAATTTAGACAGCTAGCTTACCAAGTGGTTGTACTTGTTTATATTGTACCAGCCATACATTTCCCATTCTTAATACTACTCATCTAAGTCTTAGTTGACTTGATTTACTGACTTTAACATATATTTGTATAGTTGAACAAACAATTAATTTCCAAAACAAAGGTAGGGAGGAGTTAGGTGAGCTGGACTCTCCAGACCCCTCTCTAATGAGTTCCCTCTTCCCTTGCCCTGGCCTGTGTGCCTTGTTTCCTTCAGATTATTCCATACCCTGCTGGAGGAAAACTTCATCTGAACCTCCTTTCCTTTCAGAGTTATGTTTGCATCACACCTCAGTAGAAGACTGTTCCTCTTGACGCCTCTCAGTCCAAATGCTTTCCTCAGTGTGATGTCTCATTCTAGGCCCTCCATCAGTCTGAATACACTAGCTTATGCTGGTCTCCACTTGATCCTCCTATCTCTCTCACACTTGGGGACCTTGTTTACACTTGATTAATTCACTTTTACCTCCCAGGTTTTTCTAGACAGAGAGGATAGGCCATATGTTAGTTGGGTCAGCCTCTTACTTCCAGGAGGGCAGTACTTTGGATGACAGCCTTTGTAAGACTCATATTCTCTCAGTGCCTGTGGGGGAATTAAATCCATGAGCTAGGCGGGCTCACCTATCTCAAGCCAGTCTTCCACAGAAGTCCAGGAAGATGTTGCTTAAAGAAATGCAATGGAGTATTACAACTAGGAAGTAGGTGTCTCTCTGCCATGCAAACTCCCTTTCCACTGTCTAGTTCATGCATCTTTGTTGACTTAGAATTTGAGGAGTTAACCGGCATGAACCCAATCCCACCAGCATCTTTGGAACTCTCTGCTGAACTTTGTTTGTTCCCTGTAAGGGTTGTCAGAGATGATCCTTCCACTTGCTCAGGTACTGAACAACAGCCAACCCAGTGTAACCCCCTCCATCTCTTTCCCAGTTATCAAAATTAAATTAATTCATAAAAATACCCCATCTTGGGGCCTGGAGAGATGGCTCAGTCACTGATTGTTCTTCTAGAGGTCCTGAATTAAATTCCCAGCAACCATGTGGTGGCTCACAACCATCTGTAATGGGGTCTGATTTTCTCTTCTTGTATGTCTGAAGACAGCTACAGTGTACCCATATAATAAATAAATAAATAAATAAATAAATAAATAAATAAATACCCTGTCCTATCCTATCCCCGTTATGCAGTATTATTTTGATATCTTGAATTCTATCAAGGTCCTAATTGTATCAGAAGTCAGAAATAATTGTTTAATCAAAATTCACTTGAAAATTACTTACTATATGTGTGTGGGTGTTTTACCTGTGTATATGAGTACCTCGTGCATGCTCTATGCCTTTGGAGGCCAGAAGAAAGCATTGTGAGCCTTCATGTGGGTGCTGGGAATTGAACCCATGCCCTCAGGAAAAGCAACCAGTATTCTCAACTGCTGAACCATTTCTCTAGCCCCCAACGTTTCTTTTTTTTTTCTAAAAGTAAAGTCTCATCTAGCCCATACTGGCTTTAATCTTGCTATATGGCGAAGGATAGCTTTGAATTCTCGAGTCTCTTTCCTCCAGCCTCCAGACAGTTACTGCCATTAAGATGAATCTTCATTAAGGACAGATGACTAATGCCTTTGTCCTTTTTACCTCTTTCTCCTTAGAATGTGAGCATATGATACCCAAGACTCAGGGTGGGGCAGATACTAGCTTGGCATCGGGAAGATGTAGAGACAGCATACTCTAAGATGGCTGAATAGGAACATACAGCAGAGTCTGATGACCACATGGAATGAGCTTTACTACCACAGACTATCTTCTTCCAGATGCTTTGTAATGAATGGGGGAGGGGGAGGACCTACAAATCAGTTCAGCACTCTGTTCGCAGGCTGTCTATTGCACAGATGCAAACTTTAAGTTTACTCAAGTTTCACTGCATCTCCCTAGGAATCTTGTCCTGGTAGCAACCTGATAGGAAAATCAGCGGACTACCCTTAGTGAGAGCCAGACAGTTCAAAAGGTCGCTCAGGGAGCCCGGGTCCCCAGCCTGTCTTACACGTGGTGAATGTATGCTTTGGAAGTTTGTAGCATACAGACCTTTCCTTGCCTGTTTGTATTCTGTCTCATGATAAAGGCAGAGAAGTGCCACAGGCCTTCTGTGCCTCAGAAGACTGTAGGACAACACAGGGAAAGACAAAGGAAAAAGGGACACAGGGGGACAAGCGCTGAGTCATCTCGGTCCCCAGCATGGAAGAGTACAGCGGAACTGAGGCCGCAGCTTCAGGCCTTGGCACACGTCTGCGTCACATCACCCGTCTGGATTCCAGTAGGCTTTGAACATATAGTATTGTTTATTACACTTCTTTTCAAGTTAATTAATCCTTAAATATTTACTTTTTTCTTTATGAAGACATTTAAAACTATCCTTTCTTCTAGCTTGTTTATACCACTAGCCGTGAGATTCTGTTCCTGGCACGAGGGTGCCAGAAGAAGGCAGCGATCCCACTTCAGCATTCCTAAGTCTCTCTCTCTCTCTCTCTTTCCCTCCCTCTCTTTTTTTCCCCAGACTCTTAGTTCCTTCCCTGTGGGTAACTCTGGGCAGCCTGCTCGGCCAGTCACTCAAGCATGCCCGGACGGGTCTGAAGCTGTGAGCAGGAGATTTCAGACTTTGTACTGAGGCTCCTGCTCTGTGCGCCTCAGGCCAACCTCCTTTAGTGTTGCAAATGTCAGATAGTTTCTGTGCGTGCTAGGTGAAAGGTTCTGTGAGGAACATTTCTTTGTTTGTTTTGCGTTTTTTTAATCGTTCGGCTGGGAGTTTACCTCACGGGAGAACACTTGCCTAGTTTGTACAGGCCCATGGAATCAATCCTTAGAATAGCAAAAAAAAAAAAAAAAAAAAAAAAAAAAGGGAGGGGGGAGGGGGGAAGGAGATTAGTAGTAGGGAAAGAAAAAAAAGAAGGAAAAATCCACAAATATGATATAAAATGCATGAAGTCAAACATGGACCTAAAGTTTCATCAGCAATTGAAGTATCTGAAAATAGTTTAGGAGCTTGTTTAGGAACATTCGAAGGGGATACCAAAGGACAGATTGGCTTGCTGCAAATAAACATTGTATTTAAAAGGATACCCTAGTGCATTCCAGGTGAGACAGTCAGCTCTCTGTCTGCAGGACCTACATCCACGGTCAGCCAACTCAGCCAACTATAGGCTGAAAGCGTTTGAGAAGAAAAGAATGGTACGGAATGCCTACATTCCTTATTCCTTATTCCTTCAGCAGCACAGAAAACCAGCTATTCGCATAGCATTGAACTTGTATTAGCTACTATACTAATCTAGTGATTACTAGAGGAGGGGTTTAGGTTACATGGGAATATTGCAGCACTTTATGCAAAGGACTTGAATGTCCATGGATTTTGGGATGGACGTGTCTAAAGCTAATTGCTCACAGAAAGATGACTGTGTTTGTTCCTAGTTAATTTGATATTCGTTAGTATTGAAGATCAAGTGGGGACCGCAGAACAAAGAAACTAAATACCTAATATTATAATCCAAACCTTCCAGGTCATGAATATTTTAATCATGTTCTGATCTCATTCACTCCATGGCAGGAATACTGATCAATTCAAAGTAGCATAAGCTCTATCTAGCTTACACGGAACGTTCGCAGGAAGAGGGAAATCTTTCAATCCCTTTCGGGGGCTCAGGTTCAAAACCAAACATTAAAAAAGATTAAATATTTTTCACTTTCTCAGAGATTTGGGTAAGATTAAAGATACATGACTGGCATTTCTTGTTGTTGTTGTGTCCTGAAGAAGTCACTAAATACCGCAGAGAAAACTTTTCTGTTATAATCTGATTAAGGAAAACAGACCTATACATGTAAGTGTTAGAAACCTCACCTTGTTACCAAGGATGCTAAAATTCCTGAATGAAGTAGCATTCTAAGGGGAAAGACTGATAAACAGATTTAAAAAAAAAAGAGAGAGAGAGAGATTAGGCAATCTGGTAAGAAAATAAGGAGTTAAGCTAGACTTCACGGTCAGTCAGAAACCAGCCTTGCTTTGAGTAGTGACTCTTTGTACAGTATCTTACTTAGGGTTTTCTTGCTGTGAAGAGAGACCTTCTTATGACGGAAAACATTGAATTGGGGTTGGCTTACAGTTTCAGAGGTTTAGTCCATTATCATTGTGACAGGAAGCATGGTGGCACGCAGGTAGACATGGTGCTGGAGAAGAAGCTGAGAGTTCTACATTTGATCTGAAGGCGGCAGAAGGGGACTGTGTGCCACACTGGGCTTAGCGTGAGCCCTAGGAGACCTCAGAGCCCTCCCCCACAGTGATACACTTCCTCTAACAAGATCACACCTACTCCAACAAGGCCACACCTCCTAAGAGTGCCACTCCCTACGGGCCAACCATTCAAATACATGAGTCTTTGCGGGCTATAACTATTCAAACCACCCCAGACAGCTATTGCTAGGGAGCTCAGCCCTGCTTAGGACCATGTTTTGCCTTTTGTCTTTGTGATACTTGGGATTGAACCCAAGGCACCTTGTATGCTATATGAGGACTCACTGCTAACCTACATCCTCAATCTTTTGATTTTTATACTGCTGGATAAAAGGATGGTAGGTAGGGACATGTATTGCTGTTTTACTATTGTCTAAAGATACAGACACTGACATTACTCGCTGCGTTGACTACCTATTCTTATGACAAATAACTAGTACAAGCAATTTAAAGAAGGAAAGGTTTATTTTAGATCACATTTTGAGTGAACGTTTTGCCGCGGCTGGAAAGGTGGGAGTGGCGGTTAGAGCAGCTTTAGTGGGGGAAGACTGAGGTAGCCGGTCCCGTTGTGTCCAAAGTCAGGAACAGAGAGGTCACTGCCGGTGGTGCTCAGCTAGCTTTCTGTTTTCACGCAGTCTGCCACCACAGCCCATGGATAGTGCCGCGCACACTCAATGTGGTCTTCCCATTCAGTTAAAGACCCCTGGATAAACCCTCACCAACTGGGGTTTGAATGTGGAATGTCTCCTATGGGCTCACATACATGAGTCCTTCATCATCAACTGGCAGTACAGCTTCTAAAGGTTGTGGAACTTTTAGGAGGTGGAGCCTTAGAGCAGGAAGTGAGTCACTGGGGCAGGCATTGAGCCTTCAACAGCTTAGCCCTACTCCCTGTTCTTTCTCTGTTTCTTGATTGTAGATACAAAGTGAGCACCCTGCTCCTGGTACCATACCTTCCCTTCCTGCTGCGGAATTGGATACAATCCCTTCAGAACTGTAAGCCCAAATAAACTCTTTCTACTTTAAGTTGCTTTTCTCAGAGTATTATGTCTCAGGAGAGAGAAAGTGCGGAGTCGGCCGCCCACTCAGAGATGTCTCCTATTTGATTCTAAATTGCACAAAGTTGGCTAACAAAATGAACTGTCACACTAAGTTATAGATTTTTGTCTGATAAAGTTGCAAATATTTTTTCCCCATTAAACAGATCATTCCAAAGACTTCTAACATGTTGGATGTTAACCGGTTTTAATAAAATCAAACTTGGCAACCTCAACATTTTTTTGGTAGAGATTACTTGTAACAATGATTCATTTCAAATGCTCTGCAAGTCAGTCATGATATCAGGGATTTAAGTATCTACTGGATCTATATTATCCTTCTACACACCATCCCCATTACCACCCAAAAATATTACTGGAATTTTATATTGAATATTATTTATATCGTTGTTTGGAGAAAGTTTCTGGAATTCCTGGCCAGATTTAGGCTCTGTGCCCCTTTCCCTCTGAGATTTAGGATTCCTTTCATCTAAATGTAACACATTTTCTGTCATCTCATTCTTTAGTAGTGTATGTTTTAGCTATTGTTTTACCTTCTAAATGCTTATTTTTTACAATATAAGAGAGATTAAATAAGGTTCCTTAATTCCATTTTCATGTGAAAGAGTGTTTTCCCTGTCTGTACACTATGCGTGTGCCTGGTGCCCACAGAAATGAGAAGAGAAAATTGGATCTCCTGGAACTGAAGTTATGGATGGTTGTGAGGCATCGTGTAGGTACTGGAAACTGCGCCCAGGTCCTCTGCAAGAACAACAAGTGCACTTAATCTCTGACCCATCTCTCCAGCTTTGATGTGTTTAGTGTTGTGTTTATCTTGTAACTGATCAGATTAGGGATTCTCATTTTATTTTATGTATAGAGGTTTTCCCCTGCATGCACGTGCATGCCTGTTGGATCCACTGTCTGGGGATTGAACCCAAGTCCTCTGCAAGAGCAACAAATACTCTCTTTTTTTTCCCCAGACAAGGTTTCTCTGTGTAGCCCTGACTGTTCTGGAACTCACTATGTAGACCAGGTTGGCCTTGAACTCAGAAATCTGCCTGCCTCTGTCTCCCAAGTGCTGGGATTAAAGGCATGTGTCACCACTGCTCGGAGCAACAAGTACTCTTAACTACTGAGCCATGTCCCCAGCCCCCTCATACTATTTCCTGCGGTTAATTCTCCATATACAATCATATTATAGTCAAGTGATGACACTTTTCCTGCCCCTTTGCCAATTTGAATAACTCCCATCCTCGTAAAGCACTCTCAGAGCAGTGTTGAGTAATAGAGTGAGCACTTTTTCTTCAGATAATGTGCCCATACTTAATGTGAAGTAAGGGCTGGGAGGATACAGCTCAAGGGTAGAGCTGTGTCCAGCCCTTTGGAGATCTTGAGCTGGGAGTAGAGGTAAGGGGGCACGCTAGTTGAGGAAGGCTTAGAAGAGCCCAGCCGCAGAGTCAATAAGGCCGTTTTAAAATGAGCTTGTGTGTGTGTGTGTGTGTGTGTGTGTGTGTGTGTGTGTGCACCTGTGACAAGCACGAAGCAGGACAGCCAAAAAAAAAAAAAAAAAAACTCCTGCTACACAGCCCGACACTTTTTATAAGGTTATCCAGATTTTTAGTAAATTAGACACACAGGAAACTTATCCTTGGAGCACTCAACCTTCATTTTCACCCAGTGTCCTCCTCCTGCTGGTATTTCTGAGGCCCGCATTCTCTTATGTTGAAGACAGGAAGTGTGCTCCATTTGATACTAATGCTCCATTCAGGTACCATTATGCAAATGTTTTCTATAGATAGTAACTATAACGTTCTCCCAATTCACCTAGCACTTCAAAATAAAAAATAAAGTTGCTGTTTGGACAGCTAAAGGATGCTTCTAAAGCTGGAGACAAACTTGGGAGATGCGCTTGGAACAGGATGCCCAGATCCTGCTCTCTGGACCAGGATGCCCTGTCCAGGTGACAGGAGGGGCCAGAGCAGTAGCATTCTTGCTTCTGCCAAATGGCCCTGGTCACTGTGCTGGCTTTGCCAAGGGCAGGCCCCGAGATAGGCTCTGTGGACTGAATGCTGAATACAGAGTCCTTCACTGTGCCTCTTGCCTGTGCAGCAGTCTTGTCTGCCCCAGATCACACTTGAATAGATGAAAAGAATCCGTTTTTTTTTTTTTTTTTTCTGCCTTGGCCTGAGGCCTGCAGTGGAGGCCACAAAGGCGCTTACAGACAAACTTAAGTGGAAAGGCAGCAAAGAAAGCAGAGAGAGGACTCGGGAAACTGAAAGAGGACACAAACATGGACGATTCCAGCTGATGGAGATTATCAGTCGCCCCGTGACCTTCTTGTTCTCATTTGGAGACATGAAAATTGCAAAGCAACCCATTCTAGCCTCTTGGGGTTTCTCCGAAGGAACATCCCGCTATCTCTTTAAGAAAATCTCTCAGCTCTAAAAGGGGGGTACCTTTGGAGAGAAAAAAAATCTCGCAAGGAAGATTGATCTCACCCCTCAAGCTGGAGCCAGGGATTCGAGAGTTTCTCAAAAGTAAGAGAAATGCGCATCCTGTATGACAGTGGTATTGGGGGACCTAGCGGTGATTTCTATCTTTGTGTTTTGTCTCGCTGGGCAGTTGTGAGAATTGGCCCTGCTATAGGGAAGCTGTCTTTGGGGATATTGGAAAGGCAAGTGCTTATTGTACTGTTGCTCAGGTGAAGAACCAGTAAGCTGGGAATCTCCCACCTGGGCACGGACCACTTCTGCAGGTTAGCGGAGATCTTTGACGTCGAATGGTTCTAATAACAATAAGAGAGGGTCAGTCTATAGCCCTGAGTCAGGGCTGAGCATTGAGTGGGATCTATGGGGCTTAAGCCAATGAGGTTGATTCTGCTAGGCACTGGGTGGGCTAACTTTTGGCTGCTTCTGAATGACAGGAAACATTTGTTTGGGGAGGAAAGTAAGTAGAAAGACTATCATGGAATTCTAAAGCTTTCAAGTCTGTGATTTTGATGGTGAATCCTCTTCTACATATGACTTTAATATCAGTCTTCTTTCCTATCTGTCAATCTTCCTACATGTTGTCAATCTTTGCTGATGTGTCTGGCCTGGGTACCTGAGCAGCTAACTGTATCAGTGCCAGCAGTTGTGGATGTTAACATGTGGAGTGCTGGCTCTGCCCCAGAATGACTAAATCAGAAGACCGAGAGGAAGGATGAAGGTGCATATCTTATTCTATCAAATTTCAGAAGATCCGGGTTCTGAAGGGCCAGAGACCTAACTTTTAACCATAGCGCTGCCAGTTACATGCGGTGTTAGGGAAACCATCCAGCCTTCCTCTCATGTCTCCAGGCTACAAAGCAGATATAATTGTACTTAATTGAGTCTATTTTTGGAAATGCTAAGTGACATATTTATAATTAATGTGAATAGCTTAGCATGGAGCAAAGTAAGTGTCTCGTGTATGTGAATGCTTATCTGAACAACCACATGGAACGTTTCTTATGCCTCATGCCTAACTGTTCACATTAATACCATGCCACGCCCTGGGTCTGTCTCTGTGCCTAGAACCCAGGTGACTGCGTATCAAGTTGGTTGACATTTTTCCAACACGTCCCTCTTAGCCCTTCAATGAGAACATATCCCCACACCCTGCAGTACAAGCATACAGCTAGATGACTTGAACCCTCGTCCCAAGTATTTGCCCAGGACAACTTTCCCTGCTGACCTCATCCCTGCCTTGTTCTTCCTGTCCCTCTGCCTGCTGGCTCCGTTTTCTGGCTTCCATTTCTGCTGCCTAGCTCAATACACTGGCTTCCTGGCTCCCTGTGCGGGTTTGTAGTCCCAGCCTCTCTTTAAACTGCATGTTATCTTTATTTTGGCATTATTGACCATGTTCTGAAAATACTGCCCTCCTTCCTCCCTTTTCCTGTGGGCCTCCCAGGGGTGCAATGAGGTCCTCCATCCTTTGTCAGGAAGAGGTTCCAAACTCCCTGTGAACAGACCCAGATGGAGTAACGGAAAACAATTGAATATTTGTTCAAAATCACTCCCCTCCTGGTTAGAGCTGTTGGTCCATATTTCGTTTTATAAATATCTTTGTGTCTTACTTTTAAAACCGTTTCACTCCTTTGAAGACTGAAAAGGAGGTTTTGGTGATTTTTTTTTTTTCTAGAAAGAAGGCAGGATCAGTAAGGTTTGCAAGAGCAATTGAAGTAGCAAGATTATGCATGTACATGGTACACAGACATACAGGGAGGCAAAACACCCAAACACATTACATAGATGGATAGATAGATAGATAGATAGATAGATGAACAGGCAGGCAGGCAGACAGACAGACAGACAGACAGACAGACAGACAGATAAGGACTGTGATAGGTATGGCAGCTTCCAACTCAAGCAGCTGGTTATTAATTGCTCAGAGCTTGAAATGCCAGTTATGTCTGAGTAGGTAGTGCCTCCCCCTTCTCATGCTTGCTTGCTTTGAACAACTGAGTTCTCGCCCCCCAAGAGAGCCATAGAGAAAGGAAGCACCCTTGGCAGAGTTGCCTCTTCTTAGTTGGTTGAGTGAACATATAGGCTCTATAAAACGTAGCCTGAAGTAATAATGTGAAGGAACTCATTCTTATGTCTTTGCAATGGGAGGAGTCAGACTAGATGATCATCCTTCATATTCCAGGTGGGTGGCTGGAAGAATAGAAGCAGTCAATCCTTTTCCTAACGCAGCTCCCTGGGTCTCTGGTGGGAACCAAACTAGCACTTTTGCATATCTGGTAGCCGTGACATGGCAGACCTCTCTTCTCCACTTCTGTATAGTTAGGGCAATTGGTTCATATTCTCTCTCTGTGTCTCTGTCTCTTTCATTGAAGCAGAAACTTTACTTCTGGGCCCAGCTTTTCACAGGTGGTTAACAGTTCAGAGGCACATTTATTTGGGCTGAAAAAGGATCGACACTTTAGAACAACTATGTGTTCTTTGTAGGTTACAATACACCAGCCTGAATTCTAGAACCCTTTCTCACAATTACAGTGCTTAGAAGCTATTAAAAAAAAAAAAAAAAGGATTTGAATGAGTGTATAAGGTGCGGTGTGGGCATATGAGCACAGGTGCCTTGTGGGCCGGAGGAGTTGGATTCCCTTGGAGCTGAAGTTGTGAGCCACCTGACATGACTGCTGAAAACCAAACTCAGGTCCTGTGGAAGTACAGTTTATGCTCTTAACCTTTGAACAATCTCTCCAGCTCAGAGCATTTAAAGAAATTGATGTCTTCAGAAGGTTAATTTAATGAGCATGCAGTAATAAACTATGAACTAAATAGATTTATGTTTACAGGAATCCAAACAAAAACATGGATGAAATATATGAAACTCAAGAATAAAATTAATGACTATGTAGATCAGGTCCTAAGAGAATACACTAAGAACTGAATCTGTTTCCTATAATAAACTAGATCTAGGGAGGAATTAGTATCAGGAAGCATTAACTCTGTTCCTGGCTGCTCAAGGATTTCATTCAGTTAAAAAGCTGTAGCGTTTCTATCGGAGCATGCATGAACTCTGGGGCATCCCTTACTGGATGCAGCAAGGGTTGAGCATAACATCAACTTTAAAGCTCATTTCAGGGCTTCCCATGTGAAAGTGGGAAGTGTAGGTAGCAGAAAAGCTTTTTTTGAGACAAGAGTTTCTCTGTGTAGCCCTGGCTGTCCTGGAACTCACTCTGTAGACCAGGCTGGCCTCGAACTCAGAAATCTGCCTGCCTCTGCCTCCCGAGTGCTGGGATTAAAGGCGTGCGCGACCACGTCCGGCTTGCAGAGAAGGTTTTAAGAGACAGATCTTCCAGCTCAATCATAATGGTATCTGCAATCCCAGCATTCAAGAGGCTGAAGTAGGAGGAGCTTGACTTTGGGACAAGCCTGGGCTACACACTGAGACTGTAACTAAGCACTGAGCTCTATGTATCAGCTAGGGTGAGGGAATGCTATTTGTTTGTTTGGTTTGGAGCATGTGTGTGGTGTGTGTGTGTGTGTGTGTGTGTGTGTTTGCCAGGGATTGAATTCTGGACCTTATGCTAGGTAGGTCTCTACCTCTGAGTTGCATCTCTAATAGGAGAGATTTCTAATTCTCAGAAGTCTATAGTGTGCACACACTTTTAGCAGCAAAGATGAGCTATCCATCACTGCTGGGGGGTGACTATGAAAGAGAGTATGGTATGGATATATAATTACATAGAAATAGTATAAGCATTTATTGACATGAAAAACTAAACAGTACCACTAAGGGAAAAAATAGATTACATGCACTATTTCCAATATGATCTTATTGATGTAATTAAAAAAAATCATCACTGTTCAATTATATTTTATTTATTGATTTGCAAGTACACACATATATACCAAGGCGTACACTAGAGGAGAGCTTGCAGGAGTCCATTCTTCCTCTATCATGTGGGCATAGGGAATTAAATTCAGGCCATCAAACTTGGCAGCAAGTCCCCTAACCTACTTAGCCATCTCATTGGTCCCAGTAAAAAGCTTTTAATCTATGTATACAAGGTTATATATTAAAATGTTAACAGTGATTATGTCTAAATTATGGTTCTGGATTTTTTTTTCATGTTACTACCGTTTCTAATTTTGTACCCAAAAGCTTGTACATTGTTTTCTTTCTTTTAAAAACCTGTATTGTTGTTCAGTTGTATAGGTTACTATACGTAATGTCTCTGGGCAAACCATTATTTTCACTTAAACACAAAAACTCCTCCTTTTTAACTTCTGAAGTAGGATTCAGGAGCAGCTTAGTAGGGCATCAATCATTCATGTGTCCCATACTCCAGGCATCTCACTGATTAGAGCTTCCTCCTTAGGAAGGCTGAGGGGCGTTTCACGATACATGGCTACCAGGCAGGGGGCTCCAGTGGCAGTGGGCTACTATAGCTCAGTTGATGGCCCTGAGTGCATGTGGAAAATCAAGCTGTTCTTTGAGGCAGGGCTGTTCAGGTGACAGCTCTCAGGCCTCTTCACTGAGTTCCAGCTGTGGCTGACCACTGGGGCCATCCCTAACACTTTAAAATTAGTTCCTGACACAGATTCCTACGGGCCTGGTCTGACATGGAAGAGCTACTTCTGAGAAACGAACTCAGTTCATCCCGAAGACCGAGGTTCAGAGGTTATGCGCCAGCACTGGAGGCTTTATGCAATAGTTTGTCTTTGTTCCCTGAGCCACATGTGACCTTTCTGCTCCTTTCTGCAGACACCATCCCCTACAGAAAAAAATACAAGCGCTTTCCCCTTGTTCCGGGTCTTCTCCTGAGCCCCAGTAGAGAATAACGGCAGCTGGGGCAACTTTTACACAACGTAAATACTTTATTTACTTTCGGGTTTAATTTCTGCCGCTGCCCAATGTTTGCACAGCTGTTTGATGTCTGTGTGCCCATAGATTAGCTCTTGCTGTTTTCATTTCCCTTAAACTCCAAGGGCTGAGAACCAGAGGCATTCGCTGCCGTTTGCCTTTCTCTGCCCAGCCTTTAGCATGGTCCCTACTGTACAGGTAAGAACTTAATTAGGAAGGTTGCCTCTCCTCTCGGTAAGCTTTCCTCATTTCCTTGAAGCTAGTTCTCTCCCTTGGTAAAAAGAAAAGAAAAGAAAAAAAAGAAATCCCTGAACCTGCTCAGGGAAAACAGGCTGCTTGGCTTCCCTGTTTAAGGATGCAATGAGTAATCTGCCGTCTGGCCTGAGAAACCACAAGGGCGTGGGGTGAGGTGGGGTGGGGCAGAGTATGGGGGCTAGTAGTTTGGAGGCGGGGCTAGTTGTGATTATGGAATGGATTGAATAGAAAAATTACTCTCTTACCCTGGCTCACTTGCCCATCAAAAGATATGAAGGGGCGCTGGCCGTGGTGTCACATGCCTGGAATCCCAGCACTTTGAAAGCTGAGGCAGGGGAATCATGAGTTCCAGGCTATCCTGAGTTTCATAATGAGATTCTGTTTCAAAACCCCAGACTGAACAAATCAACAAATAGCAATCACTCCCTCTCCCAAACCCCGCCTCCCCACCCCACCCCAGAATCCCAGTTAAGACTGTTTGAAACCCCTGTGAGTTGAAATGTTTAATTTAGGTAAAAAAAAAAAGCCTAGTTTGAATTACTGTACCCAGGAGTGGACTTAAGGTATGGCCAACCACCGCAGGTACATTAACGAAAAGCAGTCATAGGAACGGAGGAGCAAGGGTGGGTGTTTTCTCACCCTTTGCGGTAGATGAGGAGAGTAAAGAGAGGGTGAAAATGGACGTTCTTGTGTGGGTAGGAGGTACTCTCCTTGGACATGTAAGACTGCCTGGTGTGTGAAGCAGCTTTCTGTTACCAAACTGGAGAAAGTTAGCTTATAGAGAGAAAAGGTCTATGTTGGCTTACACGTTTGGAACTTCTAATCCGTCATCAACTGGTCCTGTTAATTTGAACCTGAGCTGGCACATCACCACTGTAACACATGGCGGGGTGAACCACCTCATTCAAGGCCAAGAAACAGAAGAGAACTGGGTCTTACTATACTTTCCGAGGGCTCCCCTTCAGTGATCTAAAGACCTCCCACTGGGTGCCACCTCTTTTTTATTAACATATATTTATTGTAGAGAATTGTGGGTTTCATCGTGTACTATGTACTTTGATCATATTTATGTCCCACTTCCTTTGTCCCCTCTCCCTCTGGTCTTTCTTTCTCAAATAGGTCTCCTTCTATCTCCATGGCATATCTCCATAGCCCCGACTCCTAAATTCTGTATTTGAGAGAAACATGACACTTGTCTATCTGACCTGGTATAATTTGCTTAACACAAACTTCAGCTCCATTCACTTTTCTGGAAAAGAGATAATTTCATTCTTCTATATGATTGAATAATGCCCCACTGGATACATAGACCCCATTTTCTTTTAAAAACATTTAAAATTTTTGTTTATTTATTATTATAGTATATTGGGTGTTTGTATATCTTGACCATTGTGAATAGTGTGCAGTGAACGATGGGTGTGCAAGGCATGTTAGTAGTAGGTTGGCCTAAATTCACTTGGATAGATCCCCAGCGTTCCTAGGAGGGGAACAGCTGGATCGCTCAGCAGTTCTAGCACTAGTCTTTTTTCTTTCATTTTAAGATACGGTCTTAGTATTGATTTAAGGATATCCTGGAAATTGCTGTATAGCCCTGGTTTGCCGCAAACGCATGACCCTTCTGTCTCCAGCTCTCCAGCGCGGGGACTATTAGCTGTTTGAAGAGCCTCCGTGCTGTTCTCACTGTGGTCACACTAATTGACGTTCACACCAGAAGGAAGTAGACAAGATCTTCCCTCCCAGCTTTCCAGCCTTTGTTGTTGGCTTTTTGATGACTACCATCTTGACTGGTTTAAGTCCTGATGGCTAAAAAAAATGTTGCACATTGCTTTCATATATTTATTAACCATTTGTACTCCCTCATTTAATATGTTTTTTGAGATTATACTATCACCTCCTTTCCTACATCCTATATACTCCCTCCCCCGCCTCTTTCAAAGTCATGGCCTTTTTTTTTTTTTTTTTTTTTTTTTTTTTTTTTTTTTTTT
>NC_034599.1:26965183-26970537 GCF_900095145.1 Mus pahari
GCTAAACTATCCTTTTTTTTTTTTTTTTTTTTTTTTTTTTTTTTTTTTTTTTTTTTTTTTTTAATGGTGTGTGTCTGTGTATGTCTATGTACGCATGTATTTAAGTGTATAAGTCCATCCTGCTCAGGCTGCTACTTGTATGCATGTTTTTAGGGATGACCACTTGGTTCTAGATAAGAGATTGGTGTGCTCTTCTTGGAGGAGACTCTGCTCTCAGCATCCCTTAGTTGTCGGGAGTTGTCTGGATTGAGGCCTTGTGAGCTTCCTTCCTTCCACTTAGCTTGTCTATTGGTGGTGTCTTGTACACATCATCTTCTGAGGACCTTTACTGACTGAGCCATCTCCTTAGTCCCAATGTTGCTCTTTATCACCGCATAGACTTCATGAATCTCTCTTTGCTTCAGCTTCTCTCAAAGTCAACAATGCCTCATACTTGAATAAACATTGGGTCTTCTACTGAACACTACCCGACAGGCATTCTTAAGCAACTAAATAATAATTTTTTTCACCTGTTCAACACTATCTCTTTGTTTTACTATTTTACAAACTATCCTGTTGCCCTAAGCAAGAGGGTTGTTTGCTTTTTATTTGTAAAACCCATCAAAGACTACAGAGAAACTGTTTTTCCATTACAGCATGACCTGAGAAGGAAGGAGTGGGCTGCTGAGTCTGTGTGTTGCCAGCTCAGCTGGAGCCTGGCCTTTATATCACTAGAGGAGTAATGCTGTTTGTTCTCATCATGAAATACATAGAGGGAAAATTGAGTGGGGAACAGGGGACTAATATTTTGATAGGGTAGTTTTATTGTTTTGTTTGATACATTATGACCTCTAGCCCCCACTATATCCAAGATCATCTGTACTTAGAGTTAAACACAAAATAACTTTCTAAGCCAAGTACAGTGATTTTTTTTTAAAAAAAGCCACATAAAATTATCTAGTGCAGTTCCTCTGGAGTTGCCTGGGAAACCTCCTATTTCCTGCACTCTGTCTGAGAAGCACAGGTGAACGCTCAGCCAACATGTATTCTGAATACGGCAGGAAAACCCAGGCATTTTAGACGGCCTGAAATGCATTCAGTTCTGGAAACTGGAAGTCATAAAAGACAAGATCATGGGAGGGGAATGGCTGGGAGCACCCTGGGAAAGCAGCAGCCTGGGGTTGAGTGACCTCTCTTTGATCTTTCACTTTCCCAAGTCACTTTCCCATGCTTTCCCTCCACACTGGCTGCAGTTCTTTAGATCTACTAAAAAAAAAAAAAAAAAAAAAAAAAAAAAGAAGGCTTTGGGGTTGGAAGCATCACCACGTGTCTAAGACGAGTGCTGATGTGGGAGAGCTGAGCTTGGAGGGAGGAATGGAGCATTCAGTGTGTTTACAGCAAAAAAAAAAAAAAGTGTGTGTGTGTGTGTTGTTGTGCGCGCGCACACACACACACACACGAGAATGTGTGTATCTTCTCATAGTCACATCCCACCACAGTCACAGCTACCAAAAGGAGTTAGTTGTAGATTCTCCCAAGTCACCTCAATTTAGTACACCCTCTAAAACAGCCTGCTTACTGGGGTACACAGCTTCAAACATGCTCAGTATTATCTCAGCACTCAGGAGCCAGGTGCAACCCCTAGTTTGACGCCAGTCTACACAGTGAATTTCAGGACAGCCAGGGCTACGGAGAGAAATCCTATCTTAAACAGCAACACCAACACAGCAAACAAACATACAAGCAACAAAAAGCTCTGTAGCACACTCCCCTCCAAGACACTTTGCTGCCTCTCAAAATCTCCTGTCCCAAAATGTGATAGTTGCCTCTTTGTCCATTAAACTTTGGAAAAAGCTCCACTTGGTTGTGCTTGATAAGAAACAGACTTAACATATTATACAAGTGTGCATACTTCAGTGCTATTCCTTTCATTTTCTGTATCGCATCTAACTACAAAATGAGTTATGTGTTGTTATTCTGATTCTACAGAGTACAGGATCTCACGTAGGTGGTATATGTGTGAACAGTTTGCATCATCCTGTCTCTCTCTTTTTTTAAAAAAAGATTTATTTATTTGTTATATGTAAGTACACTGTCACTGTCTTCAGACACACTAGACGAGGGCATCAGATCTCATTACAGATGGTTGTGAGCCACCATGTGGTTGCTGGGATTTGAACTCAGGACCTCCGGAAGAGCAGTCAGTGCTCTTAACTGCTGAGCCATCTCTCCAGCCCCTTCATCCTGTCTCTTGAGCCAATTTTTCATTGCTCTAAGAAAATACTTGATGCTGGATAGTTTATAAAGAAAACAGGTTTATACAGCTCCTAGTTTGGGGCCTTGGGATCCTAACCGGTGTGAGTTAGCTCTGGTGAGACCCTCTACCCCCGTGGTGTTACATCATGGCAGATAGTACCATGTCTGAAATATATGTGATCGAGAGATCACATAGTGAGAAAGGAAGCCAGAGACCAAAGAGGAATCAAGTTAACTCTTTTGTAATAACTGCTCTTGAGAGAGTAGGGTTCTAGGAAAATGAGCTTAATCCCTTCCAAAGGGCAGCCCCCCCCACCCCCCCACCCCCGGCCTAACCGACTTCCACTAGCCCTCACCTCTCCATTGTTCCAACAGCCAGGCATGGTGGTACAGGGTTGTCACCCAAGCTACTAGGGAGGCCTGCGGCAAGAGGATGACCTAAGCCCACAAGTCTGAGACAAGTAAAGGCATCACAGAAAATGTCTCTGAACATCTCCACGCAGGGAGCGAAGGATGGGGATAGAGAAGAGGTTAACCCTTTAGTATATGGACCACATAGCTATCTCAGAAAGCTGGGGTTTTTTTGTTTGTTTGTTTTTGTTTTTGTTTTTTTCTGATACCTTTAAAGATGCTGATTTCTCATACAGAGTATAAAGTCAGCTATTTCAATGTTCTTCATTCTTTTTACTTTAATGTTTTATTTTATGTGTATGGGGTGTTCTGTCTGCATGTATGCCTATGTCTTGCATGTTTGCCTGGTACCTGAGGAGGCCAGGAGGGGCAGAGGATTCCCTGAACCTGGTGTTACAGGTGGTTAGAGGCAGCTATATGGGTGCTGCTAGTCAAGGCCAGGTTCTCTGGAAAAGTAGCCGGTGTTCTCCGTTGCTGAGACATCTTTCCAGCCCTCTTCCTTATCCTTCAGATAAGACAAAAACAGTTGGAACTACAAGAGTCATTGTTTCCAGATTTTCTTTCTGTTTTTTTTTTTTTTTTTTTTAATTTTTTTTTTTTTCTCAAATTTTCTTTCCTCCGAAGCATTTTCACAGTCATTGAATTCTTCTACCATTATGATGGTCAACTCAAGAAGAACATTTGCAGGCCCATTTCACAGATGGAGCAAGAGAATCTAAGTGGTTTGTACAAATGTATGAGGTAGCATAGGACACAAAATGAAAAATTACTGCATTTCTCCTCCATGTCGTGATCATTTTCATTTGAAACGAGAAATCATTGCTTATAATTTGTCTTTAACTTTTCTGTGTCTTTATATTTCAACAAAAAATCTAATTGGGGGCTCTGGATGGCTCAGTGGTAAGAACGCTTACTATTAAAGCAAGAAGATTGTATTTCAAATCCCCAGCACCCATGTTAGAAAGCTAGGCACAGGCTGGGGAGATGGCTCAGCAGTGAGAGTGCTGGCAGCAGAAGCCAAGGGACTTCAGACCCCCAGGACCCACAAAAATGGCAGGTCCTCCTGAAAGTGGTGGCAGGGGATCCAGGAGGCAAGCTGGCTAGTGAGAGAGACTCCCCATAGAGCTGCCGTTTTCATCTGCTTGAGAGACTTCACCTCACAGAACAAGATGAAAGTGTGACAGAGGAAGATTCCTAACATTAACCTCGAGCCTCCACACACACGTGCACACATGAGCACACATATGCATACACGTGTGCAAACATCATAAACACATACACTCGAAATAAAACTAACACAAGCCAAGTATGACTTCATGTGTCTATAAACTTAGTGTTGGAGACAGGCAGGTCCCAGGAGCTTGCTGTCTGTCCAGTCTAGCCACACAGTAAGCTTCAAGTTGAGCAGGAGACCCTGTCTCAAAAAGTAAGGTGGAAAGAAATAGAGGAAGACACCCCACCCCTTTTGCTAAACTATCCTTTTTTTTTTTTTTTTTTGCTTTGCTTTGCAAAATATTTAATTTTGTAATCTGAAGTTGTTCCTGTTCGCAGTCCTACATAGTAACAAGTAACAATAGATAAGAAGCGAGTTAGTTTTTTCCCGTGTTTCCTGTTAGAACCATTTATCAATATGGACACAGTGGTACAGACACAAAGCTGCTGCCCTTGAACTCCTTACATTTTAATGAAAGAGATTAAAAAAAAAAAAAAAAAAGGATCGGTTTCACACAACAGTGGCACAGTGATGAGTGCTTTGTGAAAGGAAGGACGGGAGGCCAGAGGAGACAGAAACTTTAAAAGCCCGGGAAAGGGAAGCTGCCTTGAGGAATAGTGGGAGGCAGAGGTGGGGTCAGTGCCAAGAGGATGACAGAGGTAAAGAATGGATAGGTGGGCAGGGCTTAGGGATTGGAAAGGCTGGAGGAAGAGCTTCAGATTTCACCAGCAGTGTGGTTAGAAGCAGGGAGCCCTGGAAGGCTCCAAGCAAGGAAAATTAACCATTTGAAAGGCATTCTCAGCCTAATGGTGGTGGTGGTGCATACCTTTAAGCCCTGCAGGGGAATCTCTCTGTAGCCTGGTCTACAGAGCTAGTACCAGGACAGCCAAGGTTACACAAAGAAACTGTGTCTGGAAACAAACAAACAAACAAACAAACAAACAAAGGCATTCTTTGCTAGCTGTATTGAGAATAGCCCTTGGGGAAGAAAGAGTGTAAGTTTACTGGGTAGGGTGATCCTGAGACCCTTCCAGCATGTGGATGGCTAAGAGGAAGGGATTAGGTTCAGATTGGAAGGTGAAACCTGAAGAATTTGCTGGCACAACCACTGTGATAGTTGACAAAAAGGGTTGCTTTGGGCATGGGATGCAAAGGCCTTGGAGAAAGCAATTTTTTGGTTTTGAGTATAGATTATAATTTTCTTTTAGGACGGGAAATATAGCTGGGTAATAGTAAATGTTTGTCTAGCAGTATGTGTAAGATATGTAAGATCTTGGGTTTGATCTCTGGGTCTTCACACACACACACACACACACACACACACACAAACACACAAACACACTTGACAGAGACAGACAGACAGACAGATATACACACACACACACACACAAACACACGAGACAGAGACAGACAGACAGACAGATACACACACACACACACACACACACACACACACACACAGAGAGAGAGAGAGAGAGAGAGAGAGAGAGAGAGA
>NC_034599.1:26970592-27012552 GCF_900095145.1 Mus pahari
GAGAGAGAGAGAGAGAGAGAGAGAGAGAGAGAGAGAGAGAAGCTGACCATTATGGTGGTACATACCTGTAAACCCAGGACTCAAGGAGCAGAAGGATTGTGAGTTCCAAGTTAGCCTGAGCTACATAATGAGTTTGCATTTGAGTTACATAGAGAGACCCCATCTTTAAAAAAATCTTTGGTTTCAGATACATCAATGTTGAAATATCCAAGCATAGATGTCTGGGAGTCAGCTGGATATATAAGTCTGGAGCTCTGGGAGAGGTCAAAGTCAATGCATGGAGTTCTATTTAAAGCCTGAAGCTGGAGACTGCCCAGGATGGGAGTGTGGAAAAAGAATAGGAAAAGCCCAAGGTCAGAGCTCTGAAGTCAACATTTAGACTACTAGGGGACAGAGGGATGACAAAGGACTTGAATGATTCAAAAGCAAACATGCAGACAGGTGCAGCTGGTGTCATGGTTTAAAAAGAAAGAAAAACCGCTTTGTGGGAGAAAAGTGATGGGTGAGAAGATGAAAAGCTTATCATTTCAAGTGCACCCAGATTTGTCAAACCCCAGTGAAGAGGACACCATAAGTCCTTAAAATGTCCCCCAATGGCTAGGAGAAATGTTTCAGTTAGCGAATCTTTTTGTTTGTTTGTTTATTTTTCAATATGGGTGTTCTTTGTGTAGCCCTGGCTGTTCTGGAATTCCATCTATAGACTTTGAACTCAGCGATCTGTCGGCCTCTGCCTCCCAAGGGCTGTGATTATAAAGGCATGGGCCACCACGCCCAGCTGATAGCAAATGTTTAACAACAACAACAACAACAACAACAACAACAACAACAACCAAACTTCATTTGTTGCTCTCCCCCGTTTAGAATGGGAATGTAATATGGAGCCGGGTCTCTTGGTCAGAAAAATAAATATGCAAAGCAATGTCATTTGTCAGTTTGGGAAAATTCTCTATTAAGCTTGGACCACTCTTAAGAACTTGCTTGTCTCCAGCCAGCTGTTGAGTATTCAGTTTTGGGATTTAAATAAGCTCCTCTCTCTCCCTTGCTCAGTTCCCCGGGCTCTCTCTACAACTCAAGGTTAGGTAAGTGTTACAGTCATCTGTGAGGCTGCTATTTGGCTGGCTTTTCTTGTCTGCACTGTGACTCTGCTTCTAAGCCCTGAGAGGACTGCAATGCAACAGATCCGAGATGCAGGGAGGGAGCCCAGATGCCACCTCCTGGATGATGACAGTGCCAAGGCTGAGAGAGGAGACCAGCCTGAGGCATCCAATGGCTTGGGGTGGGGTATGCATTCCTCTTTCCTTGTAAATACTGAAGCGAGTCACACATAGAAAGCAAATCCTATCATTTAGCTTTGTTTTATAGTTGGATAGACTTTTTCTTTTTTCTTTTTTAATTCTTATTTTTAAGGAATGCTGCAATTTTTGTGATTTATAAATTTAGTCATTGAGGATATCAGGAAGACAGGGGTACTTGATTACTGTAAGTATCTAGAACACCAAGGTCAGATGGAGTAGAACTGCCCAGTGGTCAAGCCTTCGGTTAATACGCAGGTTAAGCAATGATAAGCACTGACACAGTGGTCATTTGGATGATTCTTTCCAGGGGGAGGGAGTGTGGCTCACAATAGATAAAGGAGGGTCAGAATCCCTGAACTTGCCTATACCTCTCAGGTGTCTGGAAAACACCTGGAATCCATTCTTTCTTTGAACTAAATAAAATACAAATAAAAGTACAGTTACCAAAACATTTAAGAAGATTTAAAGTAAAAAATATATATCCTAAACCCTATCGCCTTTATCTATCACCCAAGCCTAAAGCTGGATCCATCTAGGACATGAAGTCTTTCTGACTGGAATGCAGATAGACTCCGGAGGATCTGAGCTGAGAGTAGCCAATATACCATGCCCTTGGGCAAAACTGGTCTCCTGTGGTGACCCAGTTCTCCTACCTCTCTTGACTGCCTCGGGTATCACAGGATAGTCACTTTTCACACTCACCAAATCCCCAGACCAACACAAGTTACTGGATTCATTCTTGTGCCTCGGGTAGACATTGCTCACTGGGACCCAAAGGGGAAGGTTGGATTTGGTAAAAAGAAAGAATTTTCAATTTCAGGTTTTCAGAGTTCCTCGTTTACTCCTCTTCATGAAGACCCTCAAGACTCCTCTTCCAGGAGAGGGCTGAGGTTCATCTACCAAATATGGCTTCTTGATGTTTCCCACCCTAGTCTGTGTCTCTGCCATCCTCATTCCATCGCTTTCCTTGTTCTATGCCAGAAAACATGTAGGATATTTACCCTAAAGAAACGTTGGTTCTACTGACACTGTCAGGAAAATGGAATTACTGTACATGTTCATTACTGTACACTCTCTAATTTCTCTCCAGGATGTGGTGAAATCCTGGTTTGTGTGTGCCCTTGAAATTCAGCTAATTGCGGTCAAGGCCATGTTTTACATTCAATGACTCCCACTGAAATGACTAAATGCTGAGTGGACCCAATCACTGCAGTGACATTAGATGATGCAGTATTTGGCATTAATAGGCTTGGACATAAAAGCAAGTTACATAGGTTAACTGCTCCCCTTGCCCCCAACATTTAGATATGGAACGAGTCAGAAGGACTAAAAGGTATATAGATTTAAAAAGGGGGTGATGGAAACTGCGGTAGAGGAAAATCAGACTATCCAGCTATCTCTCCTGCATTTTGTCATTTTGATGGTCGTTGCAGGTGGAAGTGCTGTACAGCCTTCGGAGGCGGAACAAAAGAACCACGGGAAGAATCAAGGGCTATGGCATCCATTCAGGGGGTTCCTAGGGAGTCCCTCCGTATCTGTCGTCTTATCAAGTGCCTTCAACTTCCCTACTCTTTCACCCTTTCTTGCCCTTCTCCTCAGCTACACCACTTTGAATTTGCTGGTCCAGAACTCTGGATGAAGAAGCTAACTGAGGGAACTTTCAGGCACCCTGTCCCTCAATTCCAAAATATACGCGGTGCGAGTCCATTCTAGCCTCCAAGCAAGCAGAGAGCACGGGCGGAGGATCTCCTGCCTCGCGGCAAGGACCCCTCCCCTCCCGGGTGCAGGGACAGGATCGTGGGGTCAGCAGAGGGAGGAGAGAAGCCACTGCCGTAGTCTCGGAAGATGCCTTTTCCTGCGGCGGCTCTGGAATCTTTGTCCCCTACCAGGACGCAGAGGCCGAGGGTGGGGGAGACAGCCAAAGAGCAAGCCCCGGGACGGCCACTCGGCTCCCCTCTTCCTCTCCAAGCGGTCCCCCCAGCCGCGCCCCCCGCCGTGCACATGCTTTCCCGGGACAACAGCAGGCGAGGCCTCGACGCGCGCGAGGCGGCCGTGCGCGCGCTCCTTGCGCCCTCCTCGCGCGTGCTCGTGCTCGCGGCCGCGGTGGCGCGCCTCTTCTCCCGCTGCGGGCGTCGTGGGTGCAGAGGAGGCGGAGCGCTGGAGGCGGAGGCCGAGCGGGCGCGGACCAGCGGGGCGGGGGCGACCCGAGGCGTGCGGGCGAGGGGGCTCTGCGGCGCGCGGCAGCGGCGGCGGCGGCCCGGGGGTCGTGGCGGCCGCGGGAGGGGAGCGCGCCTGAGGTGCCGACCCAAGGCCGCGGCCCGCAGCCGGCGCCCCCGCGCCTGACGGGGCGGCGAGGCGGGATGAGGCGCTGGCGCGGGGGGCGCCCGGCCGAGCCCCCGCGGCGGCCCTGGGCGGCCCGGCGCTAGGCGCGGCGGCGGCGGACGAGGACGGCGGGCCCGGCCCGCGGAGGGCAGACACGGAGCGGAGAGCGGCGCGAAGCGACGCCGCGGCGGCGCGGCGGGGCCGCGGGGCTCGGTAAGGCGCGGGCGGGCGGGCTGGCCGGGGGCGCCGCTGACGTGGGCCGCGCGGCGGGCAGGGCTGCGGGGCCTCCTAGCTTGGCCCGCACCGGTGCTTCAGGACGTGCACGTTGCGATCGGATGCTCTTGGGGGCATCTCGGGTCTCTCCCGCCTCCCGGGGCGACGGAGCTGCGTGCCCGCCACCTTTCGTTAGCATCCCTCGGTGAACTGGGCGTTCCGACGGCCTCCGGGCCTGCTGTGGCGCTTCCCGCCCGAGGCCGAGGCCGGCAACTGCGCCCCTCCACGGGGACCCGGCTGCTCCCGGAGGAACCCCGGCGCGGTTAGGGGCAGCGGAGCCAGCGGTCTCCGCTCTCTGGGACTCCAGTGGAGTTTCCCCTCTTATTCTAATTGGTTGAAGTTGCTGTTACAGTTGGACATTAGTGATGACTTAGTGCCTCTCTTTTGCCCCTGGCTTCCCCTGTCACTCTCCGCGTACTGCGTTTCCCATTTTGTTGACTAGAGTAAATATTTATGTTAAAGATTTCGTGCCTGGCGTAGAGGACACTGTAGGGAGAAAATCAGACCTGATTTCTTAGCTTTAGTCTGGACCCTTTAGATCCTCACCTGCAGTTGAGGGTTAGAGAAAGTGGTGGGAGGAGGAGGCCCACCTCTCAGGATGCTTGGGATGGTCTCCTAGTTATCCTTTAGGAAATAGAATTGGGATAATTATAATCTTGATCGTATGCAGAATTACAGTCAAGCTGTAAACTGCTCGAGGCAATGCATGATGCTACATGGATAGCTGGGCCGTGGCACTGTTGTCAGCATCCCTTTTATTTTCCATTCTTTCAGAGTTTTATTTGGCGCAGACTGAGACCTTTTAAGTGCATCTGAATGGGCAGAACTTTTCTGATACATTGGTTGCTTTTGTAAACACTGCCATTATTTGTGTGTTTCTATTGGAAGAAAAGGCAAACGGTGCCTGTCGTAACTGGCTCTAGGAGTCCACAAACTGCTAGTTTGATTCAGTGACTGGGTTTGTGGGAATATTTTTGAGTAATGATGTTTATGGTTGGTGAATGCATTTTTTTCATTATTGAATGAACTGACGACTAAGTCAGGATCCACATTTGTTCCTTGGCCTTGAGTGGGAAGGCGAAGCAGCAGTTGCCACAGCACATCCTCAAGAGTTCAACCCTCTTGCTGAATATTCTTGTTCATGGGGTTGTTTGTAAAGATGAGGGATGATGATGTGATTTCCATTAGCAGGGATGTCTGGAGTCTGATTCATCCTAAAGAGAGCTATGGTGGAGCTGGTTCTCAGGACCAGAAGTGAGGCTGGAACTGTGCTTAAGCCCGTTAATCCGTTCTTACCGTGCTGTGTGCGGCAGTCTCTGGAATAGAGCAGCACTTTGGACAGAGGCTTGTCCAGCTGGAGGTCTGATGGCTGTCCAGATTGCCTATGATCCTGCCCATGGAGATGGGGGCAGGGTGACACGGGGGGGTACAACAGAGGTATGTGGGACAGAGAGGAAGTGTTAGTTGAAGAACCTTGGTCAGTTATATAACAGTTTTGTTTCCGAGGGAGAGGCTAAGAACCAGCAAGGCAGGCTCAGCTGTCATTAGAGCCTTTGATGTCGGGTTGAGTTCCAGTAGTAGTTATGTTCCTTTTATTTCCTTTTCCCAACCCCACATTATTTTCCAGTCACCAGAAGCTTAGCCACAGTTGGGCTGAGACTTTAATGGCAATGAATTCGTTTCTACTTCTTTCTAATTCGTTGTTTCTTTTGCTTTTATACTGAAGATGTTTTTATTGTTGCCTTTTCCTCTTTGGGTGACTTTTTTTCTTCATATCTTAAGACAAGGTCTTGGGGATTCTAGCTTGGCCTCAAGGTTAATATGTAGCAATGGACAACCAACAAATTCTGATTCCACTTCCTGATTCAATTTTAGATCACTAGACCCCGTTTATTGTGCATGCTAGGCCAGCACTGCACCAACTGAACTCCATCTCCATTGGAGGGTTTTTCCATCAGAATATTCTCTTTCTCAACTGACTGGGCATATTATCTGCATAGTATATATAGACTCACTGTCTCCTATAGATGAATTTAATAAATGTCAGGGACTAGCAGATGTTTTTCTTCATAAGACAGAAGCAAAAGAAAATGACTAAACATAGCATCTTTAAAGGCTAAGACTAGCATCCATGAGAATTTTAAGGGTTTAACCAATGAACATGTAATCTGGTATCCATGGAAGCAGTCAAGAGGCAAGTGGACTTGAAGACAGGCCATGGCTATAGTTCTGCTACTTAATTACTGTTCTAGTAACTTTTCTGTTGCTGTGATAAAACATGAATCAAAATAAACTAGGAGGGCTGGTGAGATGGCTCAGTGGGTAAGAGCACCCGACTGCTCTTCCGAAGGTCCGGAGTTCAAATCCCAGCAACCACATGGTGGCTCACAACCATCCGTAACAAGATCTGACTCCTTCTTCTGGAGTGTCTGAAGACAGCTACAGTGTACTTACATATAATAAATAAATAAATATTTAAAAAAAAAATAAACTAGGAGAGAAGGAAGCCAGCCCAGGAAAAGGGCAGCAGGGACGGAAGAAGATAGTGGGAGGAATGCTGCTTGCTGGCTTGTTCCCCACGGCTTGTCCATCTTCTTATAACCAAACCAGGACTATATGCCTGGTGGTGGCATGCTGATAGAGGCACTCCCTCTTGCCAGGTGATTCTATGTCAAGTTGGCAGTACAAAACTGACCAGCTCGATAGCATCATACCTTCCTGGGACACAATTGTCATTTCAGATTTTTTTTTTTTTTAAGAATATGAACTATGTGTGGGAAAGCTTGTACTGTCTTTATATAGTTGTGAAGGGTCAGGTGACAGCATGTGGCAATGCTTTGTGAAAGCTGTCATGAGGAAGGAGGCACTGTTAATACACACAAACACTGCTAAATACCGCCCTTTCTCACCTGGTAAGGAGGCTTGCCACAGTGTTTATTAATCTGACTTTTCTTGTTGTACAAGGAGTTGAACCCAGGGATCTTTGCATGCTAGGCAAATAAATGTTCTATCTTTGAGCTCCATCCCTAGCCTTTGGCAAATATTTTAAAAGTGATTTACAAAATATAGATAAAGAACAGGAAGGGTTAGATTTCGTCTAGGTCTGAGCTCTTCTGCTAAGTATTTTTGAGGAGAGTCTTATGCAAAAACTAGCTTTGGACTTTTAAGAATTTTTAGTTATTCTCAGAAAGGTTAAGTGAGTTGAGACTTTGGGATTCTTTAGAGTATTCAAAGTATTCAAGAATTTTTGTTTTTGTTTTTGTTTTGAGGCAGGGAATATTCAAGAATTTTACAAGTAAGAGTATGTAAGTCATAAAGATATTTTATAGGTTATATACGTAAGATAGTGTGTTTGCGTAGCAGTTGAAGGCCCAGAGTTTGAGCCCTAGCACTCTAAGAAACAAAGCTTGTGTTTGTTTACATTTATGGATGTATATGTTCCTGTAGGTATGTCTGTGTGTATGGTGGGCAGAGGTCAGCCTTAGGTATCATTTCATAGGGGCTGTCCATCATATTTCTTGAGACTGGGTCTCTAATTGTCCTGGAGCTTACTATTGACTAGACTGACAAGTCAGTGGGTCCCAGGGATTTTTTTTTTTTAAATGTATATTCTGGTGATCTGAACTTGGGTCCTCGTGCTTGCATGGAGAGTACTTTATTGACTGAGTCATCTCTCTTGCCCTCTGCATCATTTAGGTTGGGATTGGTACAATGCAGGCTACAGACCTGAATGACTCAAGAGTTAAGAGAAGGAGACTTGCTGACCAAGGAGTGGCTCAGTTGTAGAAAATTTAAAGAATTATTGGGAGCTGGGGCTCTCACTCAGTGGTTCAATTATAGCGCCCTGACTTAGCTTGTGTAAGACCCTGGGATTGATCCTCAGTACTCTAAGAAAAAGCTTTACTGAGATATGGTCACATTCATTTATTTTATGTGCTGTTGATGGCTGACTTGGCACCCATCAGTAGAGCTGATTGATTGTTTCTGGAGGCAGTGAGTCCAGCAAACCCTAAAGTCCTTATCATCTAATCACTTTGCTGAGAAAAGTTTGTCAACCCCTGATTTAGGACTTGACAGTTTTTTTTTTTTTTTTTTTTTGCTGTAATTAGCTCAGGTGTTGTTTTCTGTCACAGCCTCCTAAGTTCTGACTTGTGGATCAGCACTAAATTTTATTTTGGAGCTAGATATACCTGTGTCTAAATGTTCATTGCGATATTTATAACATTTGGTCCTGCATTCTTGCATATCTTGGTGATTTGGGTGCCTCCATTGTAACTAGGAAATGGTATAGTTACTATCTATCTACCTTAGGAAGTTGGCCTGAGGATTAAATGAATGGTGCCTGTCAAATTTTGACAATGTTGAGTAAACAGTAACTACTAAGTAAGTGAACATGATAGCTGTAAATTCTAGTCTGAAATGCTATAAAAGTTTTGAGCACAGAGTTTTTTCTCCTTCAGTATTAATGCTACATGGAATTTTATAGAGTTTTCTCTTATATTGAAACTGGTAGTTTAGTTAGGAGCTAACAATGAATAATTTAAAATATGTCCTATATATTTGAATACATATTTATTAAATATAAATATATATCAGATAATTAAGAGAAAAGGGAAAAATGTATCTGTTTTTCAGAGGTTCTGCTTCTTGATTATTTCTTAGCAATATGCGAAGCTTGCTAGGTGAACTTTAAACACCACTTCTATTTTAGTACTGGCATTTTTTTTTTAAAAGAAAGATGTGTGAGAAAGGCCTGTTTTAATTAGGCCAGGGAAGATAACTGTCCCTGTGTGGACTCTGTAATCTATTTCTTAGGATTCGCAGTAACATTTTTGTAATATCTCTTTGGAGTTAAAATAGTAAAAGTTAGTATTATTACTATTTTATTGTTTAGAGACTTTGATATTAAACTGTTTTCGTAAGTATTTGGCTTATTTTACAGTTTAGAAATAGGATGTGCATCCCAAATACTGATTTGTTTAGGGTTAATCCCCATGGAAGAATGAGCAAACAGAAAAAGACCGTTGTTCTGATAGAATTAAACAAAATAGAATTGGGGTCACTATGGCTTTTGCAGTCCTGCAAATTATGTGGTTGCCTGGCCTTGTGTGATCCTTAATTGAAGTGAGATGAACCAGGGGAGGTAGAGGAGGTGAAAAGTTCCCACACTGCCCTCGGTAGACTGGTGGGTTGGCGGTGGAGTGGTTTTCCATAGTGGGGCAATACTCTGCATCTGCAAAACTGGTAGGTGACAGTTCTAGTGCTTAACAATGAAAAGGCCTAATATGAGGTAGCATTCTCTCTTCAGGTAGAAACCCAGCAGACCCAGAGATTTCTTAACCTGGCAGATGAAGGTTGAATAGAAATATTCCCTAAGGGACTAAAGTAGTAGGCTCTGATAAAATAATTACAGTTTCACAGTATACCTGGGCAAGGGCTCGTCCTTGGTATTTAAAGGTACTCACTGTAATCTTACAGTGATAGGCAAGCCAAAGTGAGAAATATGGTGTTTGGCTTAATTTCTCACACAGAAGGCATGAACTAGAAAAATTTATTTTTAGAAATAATTCAAGTTTTTGTCTTATGGCCAGCCTTTGGCTAGCTTTTCTTCCTTTCTTAAAGATTTATTTTTCATTTTTATTTAGAGGTATGTGTATGCCACATTTGTGGATGCTCCAGAGGTCAGAAGAGGGCATCGCTTCCCCTGTAGCTGGAGATATAGGTAGTTATAATCTGCCTGGTGGGGGTACTGGGATCTGTTAACTTGGGTTCTCTTGAGGAGCAATGTGAGCCCTTAACAGCTAGGGCATCTCTCCAGCCTGTTAGCTTTGTTTAAATGTTGTATCCCATTAATCTTGGCTCTTTAGAGGTGGTATATACCGAAAACAAAGGTATGTTACCACCATTAGAAAATGTTAGACTAGATTCAGGCCGTCTGTAAGCAAGGCTGGGGGAAACTCGGAAGTACGTATCCCATTCATTGTCTGCAACAGTAAGATCTTTATTTTTTGCAGCCAAGTCTTTATCCTGGGCAGGTCATCTGACTGCACCCTGTGCCTCTTTTCATTGCAAACGGTCAAAGGACTCTTCTGATGAACCTTTGCCGTGGTTTTAAAGAATCTGTTATATTAATTCAGTCATCCTCCAGAGTATTAAACCCTGGCCCTCCCTCCCCTGAAGAAGCTGCTTTTACAGGGAGAGCAGATTTGAGCCTGAACGCTTGAGAACCTAGGTGTTTATTTGACTTTGCTGAAAGCAGTTTGTGTCCTTGAGTCCATGGTTGTCTCTCTCAGATTCATTGTTCTCAGATACAAAATGAGAGGTCAGATTGGAGGTCTCTGAGATCTTTTTTGACCCAAAATTTGTTGCTTCTCCTCCTGCTCCTCTTCTCCTCCCTTCCCAATCTCCCTCCCTCTGTCCCCCCTACCACTCGGCACCCCGGTCATCTGACTGTATCTGTGGTCCTTCACGATCAGTCGTGGTCTTCACTCCAGAATGAGGGAAACCAAATCTCCCTTATCGGTAGCCATCATCAAGTACATCTGCAGATCTTGTGTGATGTGACTGCAGTGGAAAATAGGTAAGAAAGAAGGAGTCTTGGAGTCTCTGTCCTAGGGAGCTGTGTTAGGAGTGTTTAAAATGAAACGAGAAGACAGTGGGATGAGGCTGTTTTGTGGCCTGTCTTATTGAATATGTGCATCAGGAGCTGTGTAACTGTGAACTTTGTATAATTGTGAACTTTGGTTACTTTCTCCTGGGCTGAGAAGTAGAAACTCTCAAACAGTCTGTCAGTACCTATGTGAGAACTGCTCAGTCCAGCCCATATGATGGAAGGCAGAAGTTACGAAATTTTAAAAATTTTGTGTAACGTTGTTTCTCTTGTGTATGGTATTTGTGGCCGCATATGAGAACACAGGGGCCAGAGGGGGCTGATGGTATTTGTATTATTCTCTGCCTTACTTCTTTGAGACAGGTTCTTTGATTGTCATTTTGGCTAGAGTGGCTAGCCAGCAAACTTGCAGGCTCTGCCCATCTTTGGCATGTGTCCTTGGCTGTTGAGGGTTTGAACTCAGGACTTCATGCTTATACAAGTGTTCTCACCTTTACTTTACTAGAAGTACACTAAAGGGGGCAGCCTTTCTTCTGAGAAGGCAGGCATGTGAGAAGTGATGAGAGACTGAAGTGACCCTGTTTCTGACTGAGTTTAATCCTCAGATCTCTCCCTCCCCCTCTCCGCTCTCATCTGCAGTCCTGTGTGTCTTAGGCATACAAGGTTACTTCACTGGCAAGTCTGGAACTAATTGTTTTCTAGATGCCATTCCTTCAGCCTCCCTCAGGTTTTATCTTGACTGCATTTCCTAGCCTCTTTCTGATAGCTAGACATGGACATGTGACTGACTCAGTTCTGACTAAATGGATGTGCACGGTTGATCTAGGTCACGGCCTTAGAGAGGAAGCTAATTGCCTTCCACTTCCTCTTCTTTCATTTTGTGGATGAGAATGTGGCATGTTCACACAGTGTTGGGATGTACTACTCAACCTTGTAGTTGAGAGCTTTTCTTTAGAGGGCAGTGGGTGAGTAAGATAGGTCCCTGATCGTTTTTGGTAGTGGGGCCATGTTCTTGCTGAGGGCCTCTCATTTTCTTGAGGTGATAGTGAGCGAGGAGTAATATTTTTCTTTCCAGTCACTGTTACCGGAACAGGATAAATCGCCTGCTTCAAACCACCTTGACTTTTACCCAGCCTGCCTTCTGCTGCCCAGTTGCTTTGTTCTCTTTGCAGCAGAGACTCTGAAGAGTTGTTTGGTTGTTTCTCCTTTCCTACTTGGTTCTCTTTAGCTTGATCATTTGGTGCTCTCATTCCACCCTCCCACTGATAATGTCTTGTAAATTTTAGTCTGGGGATGTAGCTCAGTTGGTAAAGTGCTTGCCCAGTGTACATAAAGCTCTGGGTTTGATCCCTAGTGCCAAACAAACTCAGTGTAGCGACGCTTATCTCTGATCTCAGCATTCATGTGGGAGGGTCTGGGTTAGAGGTAATCATTGGCTTCATAGATAGAAGGCTGGTACAAATGAGATGTTGAGTGTGTGTGTGTGTGTGTGTGTGTGTGTACATAGGTGTACATATACAAATGCACCAGGTTTAGTAACACATCTATACAGTTCCAGCACATAGTAAGCAGAGGCAGGGGGATCCGGAGTTCAAGACCAACCTCAGCTGCATAGTCAGTTCATAGCTAATGTGGAAGAGCATACTGGTTTTTTTTTTTTTTTTTTTCCAGATGTGGTGGCACACATCTATTGTCCTAGCATCCAGAAAACAGAGACATGCTTGTCACAAGTTTGAGCCCTGCTTGGTTTAGTGATATCCAGGCCAACCAGGGTTACAAAGGAAAATTATATTTCAACACAACAAAACAAAAAGGAATTTTATTCATTTATTTGTTTTTCAGTTCTGGGGATAGAAGCCAGATCACACACACACAACAGGCAAGAACTCTACCTCAGGGCTGCATCCACAGGCCCTTGCAGTCTCCTGTATCTTGCCTGTTGAATGCCTATACCTTGTGACATTTCTTGTTAGCTGCTGTCAAGGGACACCTTTTGATTTTCTGTACCTTTTACTCTTATCTTATTCCTGCTTGAAAATTTGGAATGTCCTTGGCTCTCAGGTGACTCACCCATTTTTATAGTTTAGAGGTCACTTGAGTCCCATTTCTGGTCCCTCCTTCCTTGTCTTAGGGTTTCTCTTACTGCAAAGAGACATCGTGACCATGGCAAGTGATAACTCTTACAGAGCCAAGCATAAATTGGGACTGATGTACAGGTTCAGAAGTTTAGTTCAATATTGTTTAGGTGAGAAGCTTGGGGTGTATAGTCAGGCATGGTGCCAGAGAAGGAGCAGAAAGTTCTATATCTGAATCAACAGGCAGCGAGAAGAGAGAATGACACTGGGCCTGCTAGGGCTCCTGAAACCTCAGAGCCCACCCCAGGTGACACACTTCTCCAAGGCCACACCTACTCCAACAAAGCTACACCCTCTAATAGTGCCACTCACTATGAGCCTATGGGGGCCATTTTCATTCAACCCACGACACATCTTGAATGTTAAACCCATCTTAGTCAAACTCTTTCTGGGTTTTGTTAGATACCTCTGAGGAAGCATGCACAAAACAAGATTGTGGGTCCCTTCCCCTTCCCTTCCCCTTCCCCTTCCTCCCCCTCCTTCCTCTCCTCCTTCCTCTCCTTTCATAGCTTCTTTGTCTTTTAAGTCATCCGTGTGCCACATCATCCACTGTGAAGACCAAACCCCGTGGAGTCACCCTTGACTTTTTCTCTGTATTGAACATTAAGGCTCTCCAAGTTTAACCCTTGTGGTACAGCCTGGTTCAGACCCCATCCTAATTTTCTTTCACTGCTAACAATGTAGGCTAAGCTATTTTCTCTCTTGGAAACCTGCCAAAAATTTCTTTGCCCCTGCTCCAGACTCTGTCCTTTCCCTTACATTCCTTATCACAGGGGCCAAAGTAATGATAAATGTTTGTCACATCTTAACATTCTCCTATTACATGACTCCAATACACTTAGTACAGAAGGCAAACCATAAAATTTTAGCACAGAAGCAAAGCCTTCAGCTTGACCGGTGTAAGTGGCTCTCTATCAGGGAAGGTTTTGCCTATAGGGGACATTGAATAGTGTTTAGGGACAGATTGGAATTGCTTCTGGCACCTAGTGGACTGAGGGCTGGATCTGCTAAGCATCCTACAGAATACAGAACAGAGACAACTATAACATAGTGTGTAGTCCAGCACGTCTGTAGCACATCGTCAGATCCCCACTTTTCTTCCTTGCTTGTCTTGGTCATTACATTATAGTCACAATGATTTTAGTCACCCCTTTCTTTTTAAAAGACTATTTAGTTTGTCGGTTTATCAGTCAGTCTATTTAGTGAGGTCGGGGATAGATAGGATGCATGGATTATACATGGTGGGCAAACACTCTACCGCTGAGCAATGTAGACAGATTTTTTTAGGTTCATAACAAAATGGAGTATGTGGTCAGAAATGTCCTATAAAAATTTCCCTACTCCGCCATCTCACAGCTCCATTAACTAACAGCTCCATTATGGTCCATTTATTATAGTTGATGAACCCGTACCAACACATTATCTAAAATGGTTTGTTTATTCTTGGTGTACAAATGGTAATGAAAGGTGTATTCACCATTATACCATATAGAGCAGTGTCACTGCTGAAAAGTCCTCTGTGTACATGTTCCTCTGCATATGTACTTCTCCCTAATAGATGCATGTCTTTTTACTGTTTTCATAGTTTTGACTTTTTCAGAATGTCATATAGTTAGAATCATGTGTTGTGTAGCCTCACCCCTTTTCTCTTTGTGTGTGTATGTGTGTGCATGTATGTGTGTGTGTGTGTGGTGTGTGTCACGTGGTACATCTGTTTCATGCTCATGTGTATGTGCATGGGTGTGCGTACCTGTGCACATGTGTACATGGCAGAGGAGAGTATTGGGTGTCCTGTTCTGTTATTCTCCACCTTATTCCCTTGAGGCAGAGTCTCACTGAATCTGGAGCTAAGCTGGCAGCCAAGAAGCTTCAGCAATGCTCAGCAGCACCTCCCACAGTGCTGAAGTTATAGCCCGTGTGTGGCCATTCCCCACAGATAGTCATTTATGGAAAATCTGGGTCTTGGGATGCAAACTCAGGTCCTTCCACTTGTGTAGTCAGTGCCCCTAACTGTTGGACCCTCTTCCCAGCTCTAACACACCCTCTCTTACTGGGTTCTTTTACTTAGTAATGCATTTAAGGTTCTTACATGTATTTTTGTGGCTTGATAGCTCATTTCTTTTTAGCAATGAATAATACTCAGTTGTTTGGATGCACCACAATTCATTTATGCATTCTGTTGCTAAAGGATATTTTGGTTGTTTCCAAGTTTTGGCAATTGTGAATAAAGCTGCTATAAACAACCATGAGCAGGTTTTATGTAGATCTATTTTCAAATCTTTTCTGAGCAGTACCACCGAGCACAGTTGTTAGGACCGACTGGTAAGGGTGTGTTTAGTTTCGCAAGACGCAGTCTAATTGCCTGTTTAAGCGGCCTTGCTATCTTACATCCCACCAGCAGTGAGTGGGTCCCATTGCACTTGGTGTCATCATTTGGTGGTGTCGCCCTAACTGATTTCCATTGTTTTCATAGGCATGCAGTGGATGATACTCATTTTTTCTATCCCAGTAAAGAAAACGCATATACTTTCTTAGGTATGTGTGCTTGCTGTTCCCTTTGGTTAAAATGTGCTGTTTTCAAGGGATAAGACCACAGGGCCCTAGGTTCAGTGCATAGAACTGAAGAAAAGGGTGCTTCCTCTTCCCAGATCTGCGCATGTCTGTCTTCTCCACCAGGGAGGCCATCATGGTTACCCGTGTAGCTCCCACCACATCTCCTGGGCTTCATTTCTTCTCCAAAACCTTTTCACTTTATTTTTATTTGATTATGGATTTAGTTTATAGTCATATTCTCTATAAGCTTCTCAAAGAACAAGTGTTCATTTTCTGTTGGGAGAGGTTAGAATTGAAAACAGACTTTTTCTCTCTGTAGCCCAGGGTAGCCTGGATCTCTTGACATATCCCAGGTTAATCTTGTGATCCTCTTGTCTTCCTCTCAAGTGCAGGTATGAGCCATTACGCCTGGTTTCTGGCTTCCTTGTGTGTGTGTGTGTGTGTGTGTGTGTGTGTGTGTGTGTGTGTGTATGTGAATGTGCACACATGGAGCCATAGGTCTATTGGTATCTTTTCTGCCAGTCCCCACCATATTTGTTGAGACAGGGTTTCTTACTGAACTTGGAGCTGACATAGTGTGGCTGGCCAGTGAGCCTCTAGAATTTACCTGCTTATAGTTCTGGTGTTGGAGTAATAGGCACACACTGTCATGCCTAGCTCTTTTAGTGGGCTTTGAGGTTTCTAGTTCTTTGTGTCTACATAGCAGGTACTTTACCTACACACCCATTTCTCCAGCCCACCAGATCAAATCCTTTTATTTTTATTTATAAAAAAGAATTAATTTATTTTTTTATCTATGTGTGTATTTTATCTGTATGTATGTATGTACATATGTATGTATGTTTATGCACTGCATGTGGGCCTGGTGCACTTAGAGATCAAAAGAGGGCATGAGATTCCCTACACCTGGGGTTAAGAATGGGCGTGAGCACCATTTGGGTGCTGGGAGTCAAAGCTGGGTCTTCTGGAAGAGCAACACGTGCTCCTAATTGTCGATTCCCTCCCCCAATCTTTTAAAAAAGTTAAAAACTTTGCTAAAGAAAACTGAAAAAACTTTTATTCAGTTACACTAGAGCACAGCTCCCTGTATTCCTAACATTACACAGGTCTGTTTAGCTTTCCCTGGCAAGCTCTCTCGCTGTCCTGTGGAAGGTGGTTGCTCCTTCTCTCTTCTTAGTAGCCCTTCCCCTTTCTAGGTTAAGTGTAGGTTTTTTTTCTTCAGTTATTCCTCATATATCAGCATTTTAAAACCTTCTTCTAGGTCCATACCTAACATTCTGGGGAAGTTCTCTTGGTGAATGTCCAAAATCTGAAGTTATAAATCAAGCTAATGGAAGAAGGAATCCCATTGCCTGCCTACAGTGACTTGGATCAGGGTTAGAGTTTAGATGGCTTGCGATCTTGTGAAGTAAAGGGGACTAGCCTCTGACCTGGTACTCTCTCTCCTCTAGCCTCCTGTACCAGGGATGTGGCCTAGAGCTGTACATGCTGGTACCCTTGAGAGAACCAACTCAGGGAACAGGTCTGGGCAGACACTTCAAGCAGGTGAGCAGTTTTGGGGTCCTAGTCAAGGGGAAGGCACATAGATTGGATATGGACACATCCTGTAGATTCTAAGAACTGCTGGCCTTATAGGACTGTAGCCATAGGAAGGGCTGATCCATTTGTTATTGTTGTTGTTTTTTCCAGATAGGGTTTCTGTGTGTACCCCTGGCTGTCCAGAAGTTCTGTCTGAAAACCAGGCTGGTCTCCAACTCACAGACCTGCTGTTTCTGCCTCCTGAGGGCTGGGGTTAAAGGTGTGCTCCTTTACTTCCAGCTTGGTTTAGGGCTTTTGAAAGCCTGAGGCCCAGCATAGGAGGAGTCCTTGTGGAGTAGGCGTGGGTGGTACACATCTGTCTTTGTCAGACTCTGTGTGATTAGTCTTGTTTGCTGCGGTTATTTGCTGGGAAGTGCCTCAAGTTGGACCTGGTGCTTTACTTATGAGTGTTCTAACCAGTGAGCCAAGCAGTGTGCTGCATGTACACAGATGGGCTAGAAACACTGCTTCCTCAGTCCTCAGAGGGGACGGGACTGTCAGGGACAGAGTATAAGAACTAGGTTGATCATATTTGGACTCCAGTGGTGTGACCTATTTACCCCAGGGTGCCTGCGCCAGTACTGTCATTTCTCTTATGGATCACAGGTGAAAAAGGCTTCGAAACCTCGATTTAGGCTGATAGGTGACTGTACAAGGCTCATAGTACCAGGTATTTTATGTACAACCTTAAAGGCATTTTAAACGAATCCCTTTTTTGTGACACCTGACTATGTTAGAGCTGTCAAAGTAGGTTTTTTTTTTCCCTTCTCCTTATTAATGAGGAAATAAATCCAGGTTAAATGACTTGTCTAGCAATGAATTCTCACTCAAGTAGGCCAGCTGAAACTAGAACTCCATTCCTTCACTCTTTTTTTGGAATATTCTCTCTACTAACCCAAATTTAGTTTCTTACCCCTTTTTCTTTTTCTTTTTCTTTCTTTGCCCCCAAATCACGTCCACCAGATTTTTCTGCTCCTCCTTCTCTTCCTCCTCCCTCATTATTATTATTATTATTATTATTATTATTATTATTACATTGCTATCCTAACCTTTTTTCTTATTTTGAGACAGATTTTCTCTGGCTGTCCCAAAACACCCGCTCTGTAGGCCAGGCTGGCCTCAAACTCAGAGATCCACCTGCCTTTGCCTTTCAAATGCTCAGAGTAAAAGCGTGCAGAACCACTGCAGGGCCCTAATTTTCATGACATAGTCTCTTTATTTTTTTATTTTTTATTTTTGGGTTTTTTTTCGAGACAGGATTTCTCTGTGTAGCCTTGGCTGTCTTGGAACTTACTCTGTAGACCAGGCTGGCCTTGAACTCAGAAATCTGCCTGCCTCTGCCTCCCCAGTGCTGGGATTAAAGGCGTACGCCACCACTGCCTGGCTAGTCTCTCTATTTTTTGACTTGAATATAAAGCATATTTAATATATAATAGATGAGATTTTATTTTAAAATAATAAAATGTTATGAAATTTGACAGTTGATCTAGCATCTTCAAACTTGATTCTATATGTTAGCTATGTTTATTGCTTTCCTTCTTAGGTTGGTATTTGGTTATTACAGTAATATTTATTTGAAATAGTCTGTCTTAGGGTTTTTTTGTTTTCGAGATAGGGTTTCTCTCTGTAGCTCTGGCTTTCCTGGAACTCACTATGTAGACCAGGCTGGCCTTGAACTCAGAAATCCACCTGCTTCTGCCTCCCAAGTGCTGGGATTAAAGGGGTGCACCACCACGCCCAGCTTGGTTAGGGTTTTACTGTTGTGAACAGACATCATGGCCAAGGTAACTCTTATAAGGACAACCATTTAATTGGGGCTGGCTTACAGGTCAGATATTCAATCCATTATCATCATGCAGGAGCATGGCAGCATCCAGGCAGCCACAGTACTGAAGAAGGAGCTGAGAGTTCTACATCTTGATCTGAAGGCCACTAAGAGAAGATTGTCTCCAGGCAGCTAAGAGGATGGTCTCAAAGCCCACCTCCACAGTGGCACACTCCCTCCAACAAGGCTACCACCTCCAAATAGTGTCACTCTCTGGGCCAAGCATAGTCAAACACCTGAGTCGTTGGGGGCCAAATCTATTCAAACCACTACATGGCCATTCTAAAGTATTTATAAAAGATTAAAGTACATTAAGGTTTCATAAACTAGTTATAAAGTGCTAACACTTAAAATGTGAATTTATTTGTTTATTTTCTTTACTGAGTGCATGCTTCTATTAATCTTTACAGTGTCCTTTTATTCAGACCTTAAAACAATCTTGATGCTGGTTTCATTCAGAGATGAGGTCTCTTACTCCTTTTTTTTTGGGGGGGGGGAGGGTTTGAGACAGGGTTTCTCAGTATAGCCTTGGCTGTCCTGGAATTCACTCTGTAGACCAGGCTGGCCTTGAAATCAGAAATTCGCCTGCCTCTGCCTCCCAAGTGCTGGGATTAAAGGCGTGTGCCACCACGGCTGGCTCTCTTGCTCTGTTTTGCTCTGCTAGGGAGAGGGTAGATTCAGAATACAGGTCTGGAGCCAGCGACCTGAAACGATGGGTTTCCTCTGCATTACTTTGCAAACCATGTGATTTATAAGTACTGAATTTGGACTGGGAAGGAATCTTTTCCAGATTTCTTTTTCCATTCGGAGTAATTAATTCTCTAATACACTCATGAACAGAGGAGCCGTTCCTGCTTATCTGTGAAAGACTTAGCTGGAAAGAAATGTCAGTCGTGCCAAAGTTCAGAAACGCTGCTCAGGATTTTGAGTAATCATCACATCTCTGCCTCTGCTCACCTCCCCTTTCATTTCTGAATCAGGGTGGTAGGCAGTAGACTGTTAGGAGCTTAAACCTTCTTGTGGTGCTAGGGAGCAAACCCAGGGTCTTTCTTGTATGCTAGGCAAGTACTCTACCATCGAACTACACTTTTAGTGATAAAATCAGAGACTTAATGTTAAAGAGTCTTTGTAAGAGGGGGAATGCTAGGCCTTTTATGTTCTAATGCTTATTTTTATAACTTTTAATGTGAAAAGTTGACCTGGAGCATGTAGCTGAGCTGGTCTTTGTCGATTGACATGGTAATCTATAAGAACAGATTTAAGGGAATAGTGATTAGTAACCACAGGCTTTTCCATCCTGTCTCTTTATTTCCTGAAATAAAGACTCTGAGACTTCTTATATATGAGTAAATGATTAGGCCAAGAGTTTTGGCTTGCTTCTCCTAGCTCATAACTCAATTATCCCTTTTCAACTATTCTAAGTGATGCCACATGGTTAGTCACCTCTCCTCAGGTTCGTGCTTCTGTCTCCATCGATGCTAGGGGCAAATCCCATGCACTTAACTCTTTCCCAGAACCACTCCCCATCCTCGCCAGATGTTCTACCTTCTAATCTTGCCTTAGCTCATTGGCCAATCAGCTTTTTATTCACAGGTGATGCTTCCATTCAGCATTCAGTACCAGAGAGTCTAACACACACACACACACACACACACACACACACACACACACACACACATTATATTATATTATATTATATTATATTATATTATATTTTGATTGCACTTATCATTATTCTCATCTCTCTCCCAATCCCTCTGGACCCCTTCTTTTCAACAAGTCTTCCATATACTTTAATGTCTTCAGTTTTTTATATGATCAACTGAGTTTAAGTTGCTTGCTTGAACATGGGTCAGTGGTTATTAACTGGCACAGGCAACTTACCAGTAGGTACATTACTGTTAAAAAGACTGCCCTGACTCCCATCCCAAGCAAGTATTAGCTCCTTGGCTAGGCATGGGGCCTCATGTGTCCCTTCCATACCCATGTTGAAATGGGGATGGGGTGTATCTTGCAGGTCAAATGACTGCAAAGTCACCATAGCTCCTGTGAGTTCGTGCGTACAGTAGCCATGCCACGTACACAGGACAACATTCCATAGCACTCCTCACCCTCTGCTCCTCTTCTGCAATGTTTCCTGAGCCTTGGTGATCTGGGGAGGGGATGGTCATATAGATATGGGTTTAGGACTGTGCGTGAAGGTGTCACTTAGCACTCTGACTAGTTAAGTCTCGTCAATAACTGCTGCCCCATGCTTCTCTGACCAAAACTGAGAACAACAGGAATCCATAGGTAGGAACATCAGTGTTTAGAATGTAGTTGATCATGTGCCCATTAACAGAACCACAGTAGCAGGTTTCCTTTAGGTCTTACAGCCTCCCTAGCTTTTGACCAGGTTTACATGAACAGGCACGATTTCTCCTGTGGAGCAGGCTTCAAATCCAGTTAGAAATTGATTGACTATCCCTATAACAATCATGCCATTACTGTACCAGTGGGTATATCTTGCCTGTCCGGTTGGTATTGTGGCACACAGTGTCCATACCTGGGTACAGCATCGAAGACTTTTTTACTTCAGAGTCCTGCATAACAGCTTCTAGCACATGGTTGCCCTGTGTACAGATTGGTTCCAGCTGGAGTTCTCTGTATACTGGAACTCCGCTGGGTGCTGTGTTCACAATAGGCGTTTACCATCTGGCTTTAGTGAATAACCAAGTGTAGAGGTAACAGTTTATTTTGGGGTTTCTAGTGGGCTTCTCTAACCAACAGCTCTTAAGGAGGCACTCTGTAGTTTGCAGTGGTTCAACATTAAATTTTTAAAAGAATATTTTGCCTGTACATGCTTCTGTATACCACGTGTGCCTGGTTCCTGCAGAGACTGGATGAGGGCATTGGATCCCTTGGAACTAGAGTTAGAGTTGAGAGCTGCCACATGGGTTCTGAGAATCTAATCTAGGTCTTCCAAGAGCCACTAGTGTTCTAACTGCTGAGCCGTCTCTCCAGCCCCCTCGTTCAATATATTTTAATAGGAGTTTTCTCTTTTCTGCTGCTTCTGGGTTGAAGGCACGGCCAGAGAATCCCAGTTGTTTTTAGTGGCTTCTGCAGGCTTGGTATTGTGTCGCCTTACACAGATACCCACATCTACCTCCTTAAATTTCAATTTCATTGTGTCAGTTTAAGCAGTCAAGAGCCACCATAATTTTCTAGGTGCGTACCCCCTTTAGTAAGCTTCTCTAGTTTCCAAGAGAATCCTTTAAAAGATACCATGATTCAAGATTCCATTTTATTAAATGAGAAATTAATAGCTGCTTTAGTTACCAGTACTCTTGTTAATGGTAACATTAATTGTTATTGACAGACCAGGAGCCCTTTCAAGCCCGTTAGGTGTTACCTGGTTTAATCCTGACAAGTGCCCTGTGAAGTACTTAGCACAGTGCTTGTGGTAAGCTGTGCCCAGTGTAAAATGCCCTTCCTATCCAGCCTATGGAGGTGCACCCTTCCTTAGCAGTGATTACGTATGCTAACTGTAGCACAGCTGAGCTCCGCCTGTTTTCTTCTTACTTCCCTTGAGTTTATTTACAAACAATGAGAACTAGGAGATCTTCCTGTAACTGTGAAAAAGACTTCTCTACAGCATTTCTAGTAGCATATTAATTGCCTACTAAATAATCTAGAATATTTAAGATTGTGTAATCAATATTCTGGAAGTCATTTAGTGAAATGTTTAAAGCCATAATGTCTTTTATTAAGAGAACAAGTTCTTATTCTAACTGTTTGCTCTGAGTAGGAAGCAATTTTCATGTATTTATTTGCTTCACAGTATTTTCTGAAAACTAACTGATAAGTTTTTTCTAGTTGCTGAGCCTGGGTGAGAGTTGGAAGGAAAATAAAACACTTCTTCATCTTTTATTGGCTTTATTTCTTTCAGCATTTCTGTGTAAACAAAATGAGGAGCAGGTTTCCTTCTGTGGAAAAGCAATTTCTTGTAACTGGAGCTTTGCTCTTGTAGAGCAGCCTTCTCAGAGGTAGGAAGGGAAGTTGAGCTGGAGTAGAATTTCAGAAAATCCATCATATTACTTTTAGTCTCTTCAGTGACACAAAAACATTAGGATATTTTTTATTGTGTTGTGACTATGGATTGTAGTAGAAGCAGAAAACACACGTTAAGCAACTTTATAAAAGTGACAGTGTTTTGCAGGTCGTCATCTATGCCTCCACCATGCAGACACACATATACAAACACACACAGAGACACACACAGACATACACATAGACATACACACACAGAGACACATACACAGACATACACATAGACATACACACAGACATGACACAGACACATATGCACACATACACACACACACACAGACACACACACACACACACACACACACACATAGACATACACACATAGACAGACATGACACAGACACACACAGATGCACACACAGACAGACACACACATAGACATACATATACAGAGTTTATCTTTAGCCCTGGATGTCCTGGTAGTTTCTTTGTAGTCCAGGCTGGCCTGGAACTCAGATTTCTGCCTATCTCTGCCACAAATGTTGGAATAAAAGGTGAATGCCACCAGACCTGGCTCTTTTGTGTGTGTGTGTGTGTGTGTGTGTGTCCAGACCTGGCTTTTGATTACTGAATTTTATGCCATAAAATTTTGCATAACTTTCCCTTTTTACTGTAGTTTTAAAAAAATTCCTAAAAGGTTTCAACATAGTCCAGAAGCACAGTAGATTCATTTTTAGCAGTATTTCTGTGGCCTTTGCAGTGTGATCTCTGTGACCCAGTTTTAGAGCTTTCAGCTGTATTTCCCTTCACTTTACATTCATTAAAATAAAAAAATACATAGAAGATTGGGCTCATTTTCTCAGTGGACTGCAGTGTTTCCCACACCACTAGTATTTCAAATAGTATTCCCACCCTTGTAGAAGTGTTTGCATTAATTAGGAGGTGTGGAAAGTTTTCTGTGGCTGAAATGGTCCTAACTTTGGGCTTGCAAAGCTCTTTCACCCGTCAGGGCCACAGTTCAGGTCTTTGGTGTTCCTGCAGAAGTTTGCAGTGTGGCTGCAAAAAATATGTACTTCAAAGGTGCTCAGGTAACTTTTCTTTGATTAATCACTGCCTAATTTTGGGGAGTAATTTTTAATTATTTTAATTATTAATTATTCAGATATAAAGTAATGTAGATGCTGGATTTTTTATTAGCATGTGAAAGTAATAGGAATTTACTTTTAAAAAGTTCTGAAAATATACAGTTTAGTCACTTAATAACCATTAATTTAATAAACATTTCTTATTAAAGTATATAAAGAAAGCCAATATTACTTTTATTCTAAATAAATTTATCAGTTATAAAAGCTGATTTTTAAAAGAGTTACCTGTTGTAAAATAAATGAGTACCTTTAAGATTCTTTCTTTCTGAAATTTTTTTTGAGTCAGAGTCTTACTATGTAGCTCTGGCTGTCCCGGAACTCACTATGTGTACCTTGCTAGTCTTGAGTTCACAGAGGACTGCCTGCCTCTGCCTTGCCAGCGCTGGGATTAGAGGTGCGTGTCACTACACTCAGGGAACTTTAAGATTTCTTACATAACTACATTCATTATTATAGTCTAAGAATAAATAAATGTAAGATTTATATCTCATAATATAAAGATCCCTATCACATTTCTTTAGTTTTTGTTATGTCTAATTTAAATAAACAAAATATGGATAAAAACTTAGATAAATGAAGCTAACAAAAGCTGTCAAAACAATACTAGGAGAAGCATGATAATTATAAGAAATCAGAAAGCCATTTGTTGGATGATTGTGTTTGACTAGAATTATTACTTTATACCCAGGTAAATAAATGACTTTGTTTCACAAAAGGGGCTTGATAGCTTAGAGTTGAAGTGTTCTTGCTTATGCAGGTTTCAGATGCAGACCAGGCTGCAGTTGTTGTAGCCCATTTTACTGAAGGGATGGGGACAACAGTTTGTTTGTAACAGCCATGGAACTGAGCACAAAGAAGCCAGTGACCTCTGGTCATCTGAGGCTGTGCATCTGAAGGAGGGATTGTTGGAGGACCAGAGAAGCTGCCAGTGCACTTGCGATAGTTTTTCTCCTTGTTTTCTGCATTCTTGAATGACCCTACTCCAGAAAACCACAAAAGTCAGAAAGTCTCATTAGAAGAAATTACTACAGGTCTCAGAAGAACCTTGGGTCTGGATAGCAAAATATAATTATATAGTCATATTCCAAAGTGATAATCATTAACAAACATTGTCTCTCCCTGAAAAATGGCAACATTAATTATTGCTGTTTTATGTGCTCAGAAGGATGGCATGTGCCTGTGGCTTCTAACTCAACAGTTCTTGGTATGCTCCTGTTTAAAGCTGTCTTCTAGCTCCAATGGTCCAGAAGCCCTGAATCTGGGTCACACTAATTCATTGGCATTTTTAAAAATTTTTTATTTTTAAAACATTGTTTAAACATTTGGCATTATTCTGAGGCTAAAACCTATAAATATTTGTCAGATGAAGGAATTGCTAATGGCAGCTTCAGTACTTATTTTGTTTTCTCTTTTTTCTTCCAAGGTGATTAATAAAAATCTGGTAACATTTCTCTATGCAAGGATAGGGTAAATACAGTAATATGTCTTTTTGTGGATACCATATCAAATATGGATCTGCAAGTGACAGAGCAGCTCAGCCTTTGGTACACTGCTCTTGGTTGTATTAGTTATATACTGGTATATCCGATACATACTCATGATCAAATTTGGGGCAGTATTAGAATCCTGTAATTAAAATCTGTTGTTTTTGGAAACAGTTTAGGGAAGATGTTAAACAAGACCTGGTTTTGATTTATGCTGTCGTATGGCTCTTTCCATAGTTAATAAAAAGAGATGCTTGCATTTGAAAATAATACCCTCATTTATTATAGAGATTACGTGTTTTTTTTATGTAGTTTCTCCCCCGTTAATGATGCAGCTGTACATGTATTATTTTTATATACTTTTAGGTAGTTTTCTTTATAACCAGTAGTGGGTATCAGGCCTTGATGTACAGGCTAGGATATGGTGCAGAAATCCGGTATCATATTGCATAACTGGAGTCTTGGGATAGATTCTGACATCATTAGCTCTGTCTTAGATAAGGCATGATAAGGGGTAAGGAGGGAAAAATTAGTATGGTAATTATGGTAAGAGAGTGATTAACATTCTAGTGTTTTGAAATATACTATTATATATCTCAATCAAAAATTTAACATAAAAATTAAACTAGTTGATATTTAGAGAATTTCATCCATCATATTCATGAAAAATCATTTGGCAATTTAGCCTCAAATATTGATTTATTAGCTATTATGAAATAAAGTCTGTCTTAGTTGGGGTTTTACTGCTGTGAACAGACACCATGACCAAAGCAAGTCTTATAAAAAACATTTAATTGGGGCTGACTTAGAGGTTCAGAGGTTCAGTCCATTATCACCAAGGCAGGAGCATGGCAGTATCCAGGCAGGCATGGCACAGGCAGAGCTGAGAGTTTCACCTCTTCATCCAAAGGCTGCTAGTGGAAGACTGACTTCCCAGGCAACTAAGATGAGGGTCTTAAGCCCACACCCACAATGACACACCTATTCCAACCAGGTCACACCTATTCCAACAAGGCCACACCTCCAAATGGTGCCACTCCCTGGTCCAAGAATATACAAACCGTGACAATGTCTTAACATTCTTTATGCCTCTTTTAAAGGCCTGAGACAATGTGATCTCCAGGAGTCAGTTACCTGAGACCCTTCCTCAGGAGTCAGAGGTGTGAGAGGTGGGGGTTGAGGAGGAAAGGGTGGGAGTGAGGAGCTGGAGGATAAGCAAGGGTGTAAGGTCCCCACTGCCGCAGACAGCAGCCTTAAACTCAGTCTAAAGGTGATGGATGAGAGACTGAACTTAGGGGTGGGATCTTCAGGCATCACATAACCAGTTTTATTAGCTAGTAGAGGTACCCATTTTTTAAAAAAGATTTATTTATTTATTTTATGTATATGAGTACACTGTAGCTGTCTTCAGACACACCAGAAGAGGGCATCAGATCCCATTACAGATGGTTGTGAGCCATCATGTGATTGCTGGGAATTGAACTCAGGTCCTTTGGAAGAGCAGTCAGTCTTAACCACTGAGCCATCTCTCCAGCCCCGAGGTACTCAACATAATTGGGGTAATTGTACATCTTTACTTGAATATTATTTTTTGGTTTAAGTTAACCTGAGTCCCATGGTTAACATGTTTGGGTTTTAATGTGATAGCTGTGTAAGAAACAACAAGTAAACTATAGTAAGGAATAGAGAATGTGTTTGACAGAATGCCATGAGATGACCGAATACTATCAGGTGAGTTGAATATTCAACTCTGCCCTACCTCAAGTCAGGGCATGGATCCATGGCTTGGCAAATTCTGTATGATTAAGCTCCATCCCAACCCTTTGAATGTTCCCTGGTATGATTCAGTGGTCGAAATGCTTGCCCAGCATGTTCAGGATTTGAATGAAAAATGAACATGAAATATGTTAAGTTACCATTGTAGACAAAAATAGTAACTTTGAGTTATCTATGTAATTAAAATGGATAGATTCTGTAAGGGGAAGGTGCAGAAGGGTACTGAGGGGTGTAGGAAACACTGGCTGACTGTAGAGTTATTTGCACGTTATACTTGAAGGAAAAGTTTGTGTCTTAATATCTACATCCCAGGAGACAAAGCCATGATGACAGGTCCTCTATGCTATAGTACTACAGTGTAGCATTCATTGATTCAACCAACTGTGGGTGTCAGCTCTTTGAAAGAAAAAAATGCTTTTCTGCTGAACAGGTACAGACTTTTTCTCGTCAACATTCCCTAAACAATATAGACTAACAGCTATTTACATAGTTTATTTTACCTTTTAAGACAGGGTCTCTTTATATAACCCTGGCTGTGTAGACTAGGCTAGCCTAGAACTCACAGAGATCTCATAGAAGCTGCCCCTGCTTCCTGAGTGCTGGGGATAAAGGCATGTACAACTGTGCCCAGCGACTAATTACATATTATTGTTTATATCATAGTGGGAATTCTGAAATAATCTACAGAAGATTTAAGTGTCTAGAAAGTTGAGCAAAGCTAGGCAGTGGTGGTGCACACCTTTAATCCCAGCACTTGGGAGGCAGAAGCAGGCAGATTTCTGAGTTCGAGGCCAGCCTGGTTACAGAGTGAGTTCCATGACAGCCAGGGCTACACAGAACAGAGAAACTTATCTTAAAAAAAAAAAAAAGAAAGAAAAGAAAAGAAAGTTGAGCAAAATATTATTCATTTTATATAAGGATTTGTGCACACATATTTTTGGAATCATGGGAGCCAATCCCTTCTGTATGTTGAGGACAGCTGTATTTAGTTTTATGAAATGGACAATGATAATTAATATGGGAAAAGGTAAATCTTGGGTCAGTAAAGCATAGATTGAAAACTTAGTGTTAATTTTGATATATCACAAATTAATATTCTTTTTACTGCTTAAGAATTTATTTTTTTCCCCAGATTTGTTTTATTCTCATGATTGTTTTGCTTCTATCTATGGATGTGTACTGTGTGCATGGCTGGTGCCTGAAGAAGACAGAAAATGTTGTCAGGTCTTCTGGAGTTGGACTTACAGATGGTTGTGAGCTACCATGTGAGGGCTGGGAGAAAGCTTGGATCCTCTGCAAGAGCAGCAAGTGCTTTTAATTGCTGAGCCGTCTTTCTAGGCTTCACAGCCCATCATTAGTATGTATGTATGTATGTATGTATGTATGTATGTATGTATGTATATATGTATATGAATATTTTGCCTGCATATATGTCTGTATATCATGTGTATGCTTGCTACCCTTGGAGATCAGAAGAGGGCACATCGGCACTCCTGGAACTCTATAGGTGGCTGTGAGCCACCATATGTGTGCTAGGGATTGCACCCAGGTCCCCTGGGAGATCAGCCGGTGCTCCTAACTGCTGAGTCATGTCCGCAGCCCTTAGTTACATTGTGTTTTGACCCACCATTGACTTACTGCAATAAGAAATACTGTAGAAAATGTAGTCAACTCTTCGGTGTAGGTATTTGGTTAAAAGATTGAAAATCTGACACTCTGGACACTGGTCCCCCTGCCCAGCTGTTTAGTTTTGGGACTGGTGCTGTTACAGTTCCTCTCATGAGAAGTAGCATATATAAAAAAAAGAGCTTTGGAAAAAAGTGGTTGGAGAATTATACCACAGAAACTTGTAGGGCTGTGAGTCACGACTTGTCAGTTGTTAGAGAAATATGCTCAGTTGGCAAACACATTAGGCACACTTTTCAGCAGTGCCAGTCATCCTGTGTGTCTTTCTTACCCCCACACCTCCCCCTTTGTCACTCCATGGTTCTGTTAGGGTTTTTTCCAGCTGAGATAGCCATGTGGCAGTCTCGGTCCTTGGTCAGTGAGATGGAGGTAGAAATTGTGAATGAAGCCACAGGTTTTGTTTTTTGTTTTTTGTTTTTTTCCTGGAAAGCTCTCACCACTGATTTTTTTTTTTTTTTTTTTTTTTTTTTGAGGCAAAACTGGTCTTAAAACTTACAGTTGTCTTGCTTCTACCCCTCTGAGTACTGACTGGGATTACAGGTATATACTACCACTCTTGGTGGGAACAATGCCCCCAACCCCCCAAGCCAATTTCTCATCTTCTGCCCAGATATTACACATGGTGACAAGCTATAGCAATATTCTTGAAACATCAGGGAAAGGCCAAACAATTTAGCCTTTATACAGGCTAGGAAATGAATGTGTATGTATGATTTTTTTTTTTCATGGTGTAGGAGCTGAACATGAGGTAGAATATATGCTTAATGGCTTAATGTCTCCAAGCACTGTCTCTGGCATAGAGAGTATCCTTGAATTACAAGGCCAAGTGCCAGCAGGTGCCTCCCTCCAAACTTATATTTTATGGGGAGAATAAACCCTTCTAAAAGTAGTTTTATACAGTTAGTATGTAAGTATGGGCGTGTTTGTGCACATGTACCCATGTTGTGTGAGCATTAGTGCCATTGTGCTTATGTGGAGGGCAGAAGGCAACCTGGTGGCATGGATTCTCATTTTACCTTCACAGGGGTTTGAGAGATAAAAATTCTCACTGTTTTAAAGAGGTACTGGCTGATTGTGTGTGTCAGCTTGATACAAGCTGGAGTTATGTCACAGAGAAAAGAGCTTCCCTTGAGGAAATGCCTCCATGAGATCCAGCTGTAAGGAATTTTCTCAATTAGTGATAAAGGGTGGGGAGGGCAGCCCATAGTGGGTGGTGTCATCCCTGGACTGGTAGTTCTGGGTTCTATAATTAAGCAAGCTGAGCAAAGCAGAGGAAGCAAGACAGTAAGTACCATCTCTCTATGGCCTCTGCATCAGCTCCTGCTTCCTGACCTGCTTGAGTTCCTGTCTAGACTTCTTATGGAAGTGTAAGCTGAATAAATCCTTTCCTCCCTAACTTGCTTCTTGGTCATGATGTTTGTGCAAGAGTAGAAACCTTGACTAAGACAGTAGTTAAGTTCTCTTACCTTCTATAAGAAATACATTGTTCCAATCCATTTTCAGTATGAGGTATGCTTAGAGTTCATCAAAGTGTAACTCTAGGGTAGTCTTTCCCCTAGCTGGTGATAATGCCTGCTTGTCTCAAAACTCTGAAAGCTGGAAAGTTGCAGACAGTGTGCTATGTGACTGCTCTCCTTCAGGGAAGGGAAGTCTCAAGCTCTATGTTACCATTGAGATGAGGAATTAGAGACGGGGCCTGTGCTAGATTATGAGTCTATAAATGTCTTGGCCTACTCTCTTTTCTTGGCCAGGAAACAACCAAAATGCCCACCAATAGGCTATCTTCACATAATGGAATGATATATACCAAAAAGAGAGAAGGAAAAGAGAGTAGGGGTTTCTTGTGGTCAGGGACTTAAAAACTACTGTCTTGCACCAGTCAGCACATCAGCCATTTTTGCCTTCTCTCTATCCTAGTGTCCAGTTATACAGAATAGTGTATTGAAAATGTTTCATTTTCACTAGTGTTGAGCTGGTTATTACAGAGACAGGCTCTTCTTTCCCATACATCTGAGCCATCTTTCCTGCCTGCCTGAAGAAAAGAGTACCCCTTACTTTGGTGAAGCCATTGTAATTTGGATTTCCGTTTATGTGTCTGTAACCATTGTCCCTAATGGATAAAATAGTTTCTATGTCCCAATGACATATTTCAGGAAACTTGGAGACTTCTGATTTTAATTTGCAAGGGATTTTTATCCTGGAATTTTGGAACTGCTTCATTTAGACTTGGTTGAACAAGCTTGATATTCAGCCACATGGAAACTGGCTACTTGCAGGAGAGTTGAGAAATGCAAGAGGTGTTCAAAAATAGGCCGTGGTATTTCCCACTATCTTTTGTTTTGTTTTGTTTTTTTGTTTTTGTTTTTGTTTGTTTGTTTTTTTCGAGACAAGGTTTCTCTGTGTAGCCCAGGCTGTCCTGGAACTCACTCTGTAGACCAGGCTGGCCTCAAACTCAGAAATCTGCCTGCCTCTGTCTCCCAGGTGCTGGGATTAAAGGCATGCACCACCACTGCCCGGCCCACTATCATTTTTTAATCTCTGGTTTCATCTATTTACATAACCTGTAGAAACTATAGTACTGGAGAGAATATTGGTAATTATCGCACAATCAGGGTCAGTCTGGACTGGTCACGTACATGTGCACTGTTTTCTTTTTCTATATGTTAACGGATTCTAAGTCCATCGTGATAACTGCATTTCTCCATGACTGTAGCATGAGCATGTATGTGCAATTAGCTTCTAGTCAGGATCACTGTAATCACCTTGTTGCCTTGGGTTTCAGGTTCTCAACTTTCAACAGTGGGGATTACTTGCCTGTTTCAGAATCTGTATACTGGAGTTGTATAGAGCATACTTTTTTTTATGTCTGGCTCCTTTTGTTTGTCATCCGTATTATTATATGTAATTATACACTATCCTCATTGGTATATATCATTCCATTATGTGAAGATAGCCTATTGGTGGGCATTTTGGTTGTTTCCTGTTTTAATTATTGTGAATGCTGCTGCTAAGACTATTCTGGTACATGTGTTTTGGTAATTGTATGGTTGGTTAATATATTGTCTTGTGTATATACTTCAGAGTGGAATGGCAAGACGAGAGGGTGTCAGCAACACACAAGGTTCTTAACTGGTTCTCACTAGCGCTTGTTTCTAATGTAGTCATTCTAGTTTCGTGAATGCTGTACATGCCTTTTGCTTACTCTTCTGTTGGTTTGCTTTTCTAACTGATGGGGTGGCTTTTTTTCTTTTAAGATGTATTTATTTGGGCTGGTGAGATGGCTCAGTGGGTAAGAGCACCTGACTGTTCTTCCAAAGGTCTGGAGTTCAAATCCCAGCAACCACATGGTGGCTCATAACCATCCGTAACAAGAACTGACTCCCTCTTCTGGAGTGTCTGAAGACAGCTACAGTGTACTTACATATAATAAATAAATAAATCTAAAAAAATTAAAAAAAAAAGATGTATTTATTTATTTTATGTATGCGAGTACATAGAATTGACTACTTTACCTTTGAATTTTGCCTGATTCCTTCTGTAGTTGCTTTTTACTGTTGGGTGTGAGGTGTTATGTAGGGGGCATTTTTCCCAAATGATTGTTTATTTTACCTTATGTTTTTGGTAAATCAGGTAACCACAAATGTGTGGGATGTTTATCAACTCTGCTTTATTGTGTTCTATTTGTCAGATTCTGTTCATTTGCAAAACCACACTGCTCCAATTATTAATAGCTTTGTGGCCGGTTTGCTATCAAGTTCTCTATATTTATTTTTCTTTAAAATGGTCTCAGCTAATCTTGGGGATTGCTATGTGGCTAGGTAGAGGTATATTTATTTTGTATGCCTTTAAATTGCACTATACATATCCTTCAGCTAGTTGTCAGGCATACTGACATTAGTCTTGTTGTTGTTGTTGTTGTTGTTGTTGTTTTGAGACAGGGTTTCTCTGTGTAGCACTGGCTGCCCTGGAACTCACTCTGTAGATCAGGCTGGCCTGGAACTCAGAAATCCGCCTGCCTCTGTCTCCCAAGTGCTGGGATTAAAGGCGTGCGCCACCACTGCCTGGCGGCATTAGTCTATTTAACCGTACAGAGAACATAATCAGTATCTCTAAACTTTTAATGAATTTATAAGTTTTTGGAGTGAAGTAGAAATATTTTCTTGGTTCATAGATTATAGACACGTTTAAAATCAGCACTCACTTTAAGCGTCAGTCACTGTACTGTGCAGTAATCAGATGCTTAGTTCAAATGTATATTTAATTGCACTGACACTTGATTTTCTCATTTGTAAGTAATCAGCTGTTTTGTATACCATTATGACCAGCTCTGTAGTCATGGTGTATGCGAATTAGTTTGTTTCAGAAACATGAACCGGGAATAGTGACTGAGCCCATCTGGAAGTGTGAATCATCTTACCATGACATTTAAAGGCAACAATCTTTGTTAGTAACAGTTTGATTTGTCAATCTGAAGACATTTCTCTCAACAACTTGCCTTCTTTTCCCTTCCATTTTATGTTAATTCATCAGGTAAGATTTTAAAGTAAAATTGTTATAATTTATATTCAAAATTAAATACTTGTAACTTTTGTTATAAAAATTTAAAATAAAAATTAATTTAAAAAATTTTAAATAAAAAACCTTGTGGATAAGTATCATATACACACAAATTAACCAAACCCAAAGGATTCACATCAATAAGTTTCCCTATAGTTAGGATAGCCATATTGAAGTTGTGGAATTGCATATTGAATTTTACATTTCACTACTGAATATATTTTATTCATCACTAAGAATGAAAAAGTCATGGCAGAATTAGAACTAGAAAAACAGTGTTAAGTCTTAAGGTTACTATTGCTGTGATGAAACACCATAACTGAAAGGGTGGGGAGGAAAGGGTTTATTTGGCTGTCATATTCGGAGTTATAGTTCATTGAGGGAAATGAAGGCAGGAGCTCAAACCTGGTGGGAACCTGAAGTCAGGAGCCCATGCCTTGGGTTTTCTCAGCCTACTCTCTTATAGAGCCCCAGCCCAGGGGCAGAACCACCCACTGTGGGCTGTGGCCTCTCTTTTCAGTCACTAATTAAGAAAATGACTTCAGCTTACATAGAGCCTGACTTTAAGGAGAAAATTTTCAATTGAGGTTCTTTTCTTTCAGATGACAATAGCTTGTGTCAAGGTGACATGAAACTAGCCAGCATGTGTCATATTCTCTTTCAAAACTCATTACCTGCATTCAGCCCTTCCCTTAGTATTTCTTGTTTTCTCTGGTGAGTGGAGAGTATAGGGAGGAGGAAGACAGAGCCCCAAGGGAGTGTGTGCATGCTTAGAGATGTGCTCCAGAGTTCTGGGAAGTGAGGCCGTCCTGGGAAACTGAAATGTGTGGCTGCTGTGAGCACTCTAGGGAACGTTTTTCTTTTAAAAATAAGTGAACGAGGGCTGGTGAGATGGCTCAGTGGGTAAGAGCACCCGACTGCTCTTCCAAAGGTGCAGAGTTCAAATCCCAGCAACCACATGGTGGCTCACAACCATCCTTAACAAGATCTGACTCCCTCTTCTGGAGTGTCTGAAGACAGCTACAGTATACTTACATATAATAAATAAATAAATAAAATGTAAATAAAGAAAGTACGTGTAAGAAACTATCATCAACTATTATACATGTAGTATGTTGATTATGTGTGTGTGTATTCCATTATTTAAAAAAAAATAAGTGAACGAATAATTAGATATTTGTGTAAATAGGAGCTACCCAGGTGGTCTTTTTCCCTCCCCATTTGGTTACTGAGCGCTGAGTTTTAAAAGTGAAGTGCCTGCTTGATTCAGAAATTGGAACTGAAGATGAGTCAGCTTTTTGACACTTTGTGAGAATACTTTTAATTACCAACAAAGAATGCACCTTCTCATTTATAATGTAGTTTTAGTGGAATTAAACGTGAACAGATAAAATGTCACATAATTGTGTTCTATTTCAGTCAGATGAAAACTCAGAGCTGCTGTGCCTCTTGGCAGTCAGTTTATGTAACTGAACCATAGTACTGTTGGAATTAGTTAAGAGGCAGTTAGTTAACTATTGTTGCCCTCTAAGGTAGTTCAAAAGCAAATAAAAACTAACAAACCAACAAATCAAAAGAAAAAAAAAAACAAAAAAATAACAAAAAAGCTTGCTGGTTAGGCGTTGGTGGCACATACTTTTAATCCCAGCACCCACAAAACAAAAAGCCTTGGTGTGAAACCCAGGCTGGTTTGAGCTAATGAGCCTTTTAAACCACTGTTTTGAGAATGGATCTCAGTGGAATTTTTAAAAATTCTTCTATTGTCAAGATCTATCTATCTCCTTCTCCCTCCCTTTCTACCCCCTACCCCGTCTCTCTCAGAGGCAAGCTGTCACATTGAAAATAAACCAATTATTGTGGCAATAAAGGTATTTCTTTTTTGTTTTTCTTTTTTTAAAAAAGATATATTTTATTTATATGAGTACATTGCAGCTGTCTTCAGACACACCAGAAGAGGGCATCAGATCCTTATTAAAGATGGTTGTGAACCATCATGTCATTGCTGGGAATTGAACTCAGGACCTCTGGAAGAGCAGTCAGTGCTCTTTACCACTGGGCCATCTCTCTAGCCTAATAAAGGTATTTCAAGATGATAGAATATCCTGTGGCTATGAAGGGAACACTAGTTTAGAACTGACCTTTCTTATTACTTGATGCTGAGGACACAAAGTTGATGCCCTGTCTAGAGGCTCATTTTGGTAATGATATTTTTTTGCTGTTGTTTTTAGCTTTTAATTTCCGCCTTGTTTCTTCGATAACACTTTGATTATAACTATAATTGAACTATTGTTGATGCCTTTTTGTATGATCATTAGGTAGATTTCAGTTAAATTTTTCATTTAAAAGTAGTTTTACTTAAATATAAATTAAAAGCAAATTAGATGTTATTTCTATGTTTTCATGAAAACATTCTTGTATAATTGTGTAGGCTTTTGTGATGACTAGTCATGATTGTCAGCTTGACACCAGGGAAAAGGGACCTCAGTTGAAGAACTGATTGCGTGGCTGTGGGTGTTTCTGTGGGGAATTTGTTTCATTCCTAATTGATGTGGAGGGCTCAGCTTGTGCTGTGATCCTGGGCCAGGGTCCCGGCCACATCTGAAAGGCAGCTTCCTGTGAAGCTGGGAGTAAGCCACTAAGCATCGCTCCTCTATGGTTTCTGCTTTAAGTTGCTAGCCTTGTCTCTCTCAATGAGGCACTGTTACCTGGAAGTAAGGTGAACCTTTTGGTCATTGTGTTTATTGCTTATCACAGCAACAGATTACTCTTGTCACTGTCTGCCTTGTTTCCTTGAGAGAAGGTCTTTTACAGAACCTGAATCTATGCTTGTGGTTAGCAAGCTCCAGTAGTCCTGCCTTCATGGGCTGGGGTCACAGGTACAGACAGGTACAGGTGCACATGGCCTCATGTGGCTGATGCTGGACATGCATAGTGCACACACAAAGCACACACACACACACACACACACACACACACACACACACACACACACATCTCAAGCACCCACTATATATCTATATATCTATGTATCTATATATCTATAATATAATCCCTATAACACATAATATATCTATATCTTTATATCTATCTATCTATCTATCATGGGTGCTTGAGATATAAACTTAGGTCCTCATGCTTGCATTTGTACTTTACCTGCTGAACCTAAATCTGTAGCCCTTCATGTGCCTTTTACATTCAGATAGATGTACATATTATTCTTAGTGGAACTGTGTAAAGAGCTTGTGATGTAGTTGGTGTGGAATGAGTCACTTAGCAGAGTTGTAGAGCTAGTTGTAGTTCACAGCCCAGGTTGCTGGAGCGCGTTTCCCAGAGGGCAGGTTGCTGAGAAGAGCACCCTGTTATCTTACCACTGTCACCTTTGGAGTTCCTTAGTGGTGCTTCCTCAAGGTAGGCTCACTTTACTTTGTTGTCTTCTGTTTTACAATTACTTTAGCCAATACATAAGTCACAACTTGATAATTTGCATTTTGGGATATTTTCTGATATAAGCAAAATTCAAAGTTGAGTGCTAATATTTTAACATTAGTTGTACAAGCAACTCTTTAAAAGACAAAAATTAGCTGCATATGATGGTGCATGCCTTTAATGCCAGCATTTGGGAGGCAGAGGCATGGCCAGGCAGATCTCTAAGAGTTTCATGCCAACCTATTCTATGCAGTGAGTTATAGGACAGCCTGATCTACAGTGTTAGACCTTGTCTCCAAAACCAAATCAAAACAAACAAAAGACAGAGATAATATAGCAGTAGAATTTATATCTGCTTGTTAAATAGAATTTTTTTTCTGTAGGGCAATTTAGAAATATGTATCAAGAACTTTAAAACATTACTTTTGACCCAGTAGTTAGATGACTACTTCTTCTTCTTCTTCTTCTTCTTCTTCTTCTTCTTCTTCTTCTTCTTCTTCTTCTTCTTCTTCTTCTTCTTCTTCTTCTTCTTCTTCTTCTTCTTCTNTCTTCTTCTTCTTCTTCTTCTTCTTCTTCTTCTTCTTCTTCTTCTTCTTCTTCTTCTTCTTCTTCTTCTTCTTCTTCTTCTTCTTCTTCTTCTTTATCATCATCATGTGTGCATGATACATGTGTGTGTGTGCCATGATGCATATGTGTAGGTCAGAGGATGATTTGTAGAATCAGTTCTTTCTACCTTTATATGGAGTCTAGGGGTTGAATTTAGAGCCTTATACTTATAGGATAGCCATTGCTGCACCATCACCAGCATCTTATGATTCTGTCTTAATAAAGTTACATGAAAAATACAGAAATATTTAACCTTAATACTCAAGGTAGTTATATATTCAATGGTGAATATTTGGCAGATCAAAATGTCCAACAAAAATATTTATAGCTTTTTATATAAACAAATTTTATAAAGTCATTATAAAGTTAATTCATAAAGATTAATAGGAAGGAAAGCTTATGAACATACAACTACACATACACACTCTCACACACAAAGAATTCTCTAAGTAGTTAGTAGTTGAGAACAGAAGGTCCCTCCAGACAACTGCTGCTAAACTAAGAACAATCCCAGAAGAACTTAGCCAGAGTTGCCTATTCACGCCCCACCTCCAGCCCCCAGCCCCTGGTTTTCCCAGCCTGCATTCCCAACTCCCCATGACCCAATTAGACCCAGATGCCAAGACCCGGCCTTGTCTGAATGTTCAGGAATTTGGAAACACCCCCCCCCCGCCCTGTCCCCCCAGGCCCATGAATCCCCTTCATTCCTGACTCCATGTGGTTTCCAGTGGCACCTGGATGCCCGTGAGCTTGGGAACCCCAGCTTTAGCCTCAGCCCAGTGGTTTTTCACTCAAGCCCAGCACTCAACGGTGGTGCAGGGCAAATGCAGTCTAGTGCTCTGCATTACATCTGCCCGGCAAAGTTCCCACACCCCTGTGGCAAGGTGGAATGTGGAACCACACCAATACATGTGTGTCATTAGCAAAGAATCCCTCATCATGCATGTGTCCTTTCACATGCTTGCTTTAGCACAACAGCCTTTCTCCTGTGCCTGCTTCAGTGAAACATCTCTTTATGAGTCTTCCTTAGTCTTTCACCTGTGTCCACTGTAGGAAAACACTCCATGTGTTTGCCCCAGCAAAAACCATCCAACACAAATGACTTTCCAAAGAATCCTTAAAGTTTCCACTTCACTGATTAGGGAGATCCGAAGCTTGAATCGAGTCTAGGCGATTTATTGAGACCCTGGAACCCCTAACAGAAAGGCTGGAGATAAATGTTTGCCTAGTATATTTAGTGCCCAGAACTATGTTTAAAAAGGTAAACAATAAAACTATTCCCAAACACGTGAGTTTCTGTTTTTATAAAGAAAAATCCTGAGATACAAGCAATGTTTATATTTATAAGGCAGAAGAATGGACAGTTATAGTTTTCTTTGAACATTTTTGGGTGAGTTTTGATAATGAAGCTTTATTAAGATGAAAGTATTTAGGGTTTGAAGGTAGTAGTCACTCAGCATGTAAACTGAGGTGTCTTTGTTAACTCCTGAGGTTGTATTCATGTGGCATTATTAGAGAAAATAGCAGCCTAAAATACTCTCAACAGCCTCCATCATTTTATTGTGTCTGATTGAAGTGCAATAGCGACAGAGAAATCTGCCTTCTCAGTGTTTTTGCAAGGCTGTTACAGCAGGTTTAATGAAGAACACTAATTGATATCAAATAGCTGGTTAAGTGCAGGGCAGGGTGTAGCTCTGGTTGTCTTGGATTTCAAAGTGCTGCTGCTGTTGCTGCCTCGAGGTGTTTTCATAAATGGGTTTTTAAATAAAGGGCCCTGAGTCTTGGTGGGCATGAGATGTTTCTGATACTTCATGTGCTGTGTAGTTGTTCTTGAATAGTCAGGTTTCTTGAATGAGTGCACTGGCTTTTGTTTATTGCTATCTTTCCTGTAGCCAGTCCCTTTGAGTTGTAGCAGGTTCTTGAGTATACATATTGAAAATGGTTTGAATAGGTTTCCATGTGGTAAAAAACCTGGCTACTACGGGAAACTACTTTCTTGTGACAGCAGCAAGGTCTCGGCTCATAGTTGCAGTTGTGACTCTGAAGCAGCAATTGACTTTAAATAGCATTTAAATAGCAGTTAAATGTGCAGAAATGGTGATTAAAAAAAAAAAAAACAAAAACAAAACACTAGTTCAGTGCCTTTCAAAACTGTAAGATCTCTTGAGATCGACCCTTCTGAGTTAGTTTCTATTGCTATATGTGCTCATCTTCATGTGATGAGTTTTTCCCTCTTAAAGACTTTTTAAACAGCAGCAGCAGCGCCAGCAGCAGCAGCACCTCTCTGTATATTGTCTTTTGGTGATACACCACTACCACCACCACCATCACCACCATCACCACCACCACCACCACCACTTCTCTGTAGATTGTCTTTTGGTGAAACCTTCTACCTTTGTAACCTGCTCAAGGTTTTCTTTGTCTCAGTAATGGAACATAAGCTACATATCATACAAGAGAAACTGCAATTTACTCATTTGTCTTTTTTATTTTTGAGATGGGACCCAAACTGGCTTGAACTGAGACTTCTGCCTTCATCTGCGAGTTTAGGGATTACAGGAGTGCAATATAAACTGGTCTTTGAATTTGGATTTTTCCCAAACTAGTGATCCACATAACTGTGTCTCCCATCAGCCATTTCACCACAAGGGGAAACAAACAGCAGAAACAAGGGGTGTGTGTGCTGTGCTACCAGTGGGTTGGGGACTTTTTTGGAGTGTGTTTTCACCCTAAAACAGAGACATCTCCTGTCTGTGCAATGCCTGTCTCTGTATGTACTTGATACACTCAGTACCTGGATACAGGTTTGCCCATCTGTAAGCTACTGTATTTGCTCTGAGAATGTTTACAGTAGACAAATGTAAACCATAATCTTTGGTAAATTATGTGTATTATGAGCATTTTTGATTCATGATATTTTTTATATACTGTGGGTTTATCAGGATATAATCCCACTCTAAGTCAAAGCTGTTGTGTTGTTGCTTGAGTCTCAACTTGTCAACAAAATAGCTGTTTTTAAAGACTTCTAGAGTGGTTCTGTTTTGAATGTATCCATATATCTAATAAAAACTTATTCTTTTTATTAAGTGCATTATCATTCTTGCACCACATCATTTATTATAAGAGCTAAGTTAAGTGGTATTGTGTTTGGTAAATAATTATGTGTAAGAGGAAGTGGATTCTAAGCTCCATGAAGGCAGAAACGATGCCTGTTTTATTCAGTACATACTGGGTTTTGTGCAGCATCTAGTGTACAGCATGCTCACCTTAGAACCGAGTACTCAAGAATATAGCCAAGCACAGATATGTCGGAGAAACCAGGTGTTCAGTTCTTTCTGAGTCACTGACAGTATTGGTGGGAGCATTGCTAGGTGTTTGTGGAGGTTGAATACAAGGAAGGAGAGAGAAGATTCAACTAGATTTTTGAAAGTATCTAAGGAACTAATAATAACTGTATTTTCAAATACTTACTCTATACATGTTATCAGCATGCATTTAATCTGTAGCAAGTACCAACAATACCACTAAAAATAATTAACTCTAATTGTAATGTTTTTAAGCTAGTGGGGACTTAGGTATAGAAAGCTCTTACTTAGAAAGATGCCTGTAATCAGATGTTATAATGGTCTTCACTTAGATTTTGGTTAGAAGTAAGTTTAAAATATTCAGATATACTGTAGTCAAAATAATGAGAGCCAAGACATGAAGTAAGGTTTTATCCCAAGGATGTCATTCTCCTTGAAAATGATGTGGGATTTTAAGTGATCATATAACACAGGTCTATCTTAGATAGTAAGATAGACTACAACAGATAAGCTTTCAGATTTTACTTTTAATTTGCTTCTTTGGTTTGATCTACTTGCCCTTAGAAATACTTCACAGTGAAGTTGAAGACAGGAGTAAGAGTAAAAGGTCCATTAGGACCTGCAGAATTTCTGTAGTTAATAGCTGTAGTCCCCTCCACCCAGTTTCGAGGCTTTGTTTTCCCCAGAAAATATATTGATTAGAATATAAAAGTTATACATTTGTGTCATGTTAAATGGTTTTCTAAAAGACAAATAGAGAATTGCCTTTTTTCCAGCTGTCCTCTTTCTTCTTTTTCTCTCCTTTTTGAGACAGCCTTGTGCATCTAATACAGTCTCAAAGTGGCTGTGTAGCCAAGGATTACTGTGAGCTTCTGATTCTCCATCTCCACCACACCTGATTTACGTGTGGGTGGGATCCAGTTCAGGTTTTTGTGCATGCTAGGCAAGCTCTCTACCAGCTGAGCCACATTTCCCAGGTCCCCCCTCCAACTTCTATATTTTGTAAACTAAATCTTTTTCTTCTACTACAGTTTTTCTCTGCAATCTTAATTAAATTTGGAAGGAAATAAACTGATTTTTAGAGAGAGAAACTTCTTTGAATGCACATGAATAAAATTTGGTATGTTTTTCTCCAGGAAGTATTGCTAGAGTAGTTATTTCTTCTCCTTTGATATATATATATATATATATATATATATATATATATATATATATATATATATATATCATATATGTCACTTTAAAATTATAGAAACTGTGTTATAGGCTACTCTGAAGTCATAAATCAGAAATATGAATATTTGAGAAGATAAAATTGTGGATGAACTTAATCAGTTTAAATTCTTGTGCCTGTT